>NW_023339718.1:10060506-10065619 GCF_004916995.1 Morone saxatilis
AAACAACAACGGGGTCTTCGCGAGATTTTCATTTATAATCGTTAACCAATGTTCCATAAAGAACATTTGAACGTAACTTCTAATAGAGCCGCTGTCCATGGTTGTAAGACTCGGGTGTCTAAACCATAGAGGCTTGTTCCAGACATCCATGGCCCCCTCAGGGTGTATCAATACAAAAACAACAATATTTTGCGCATCTTGCAGCCGAGGTATGCGTACAGGGACACCCACCCCAACTAACCCAGGGAGGCTTCATGTTGTGGCAAAATAAAAAAACCAGGGGACGACCCCCTGCCTAACTGACCCTCCTGCCAGTAGCGCCACCCAAGACTCTCCAGTAAGAAGATACAACAAAGCATTTTGAAGACGGAGCTGCAAACAGTTTGGCCCTTGGGATTTCAAGCTTGAGCTTTTGACTTTAACGCTAAGAGATTGTTTTGTCCCAGCCTGCTCCTTTCCGATTTGAAAGCTGTCAACCGATCAAAGTCAACAGAAGTCCTGAACTGCTCAGAATAATAAGACAGCTTTAACATCCAACATACTGTCGTACTTCAGATGCTGTTGTAAAAAGTGTCTCTCAGCTAAGCATCATGCTAGATCAGACAGATCTCGCAAGTCTCGACAGCGCTGCGAGGAGTCTGGAGAGTTACCATGTGCGCTATATATTGTATTGTATTTATCCCTCGCGAGCGCTATGTCTGCCCCATTTACGGTCAGAGTGTGAGTGTAAAGTTGTCTTCGCAGTTTTCATTCAGTCCACATAACCAGATAAATATTGGGTGTAGTGTAGCCTCTTTCTTTTTCTTGCTTGTAGAAGGCCTTGTTTTACTGTTGCTATTGTGTTGCTGTGTCCTTCCTCTCTGTGTGGTGTACAGGTATGCAGCGTGGCCACAGAGGAAAGCTCATGATAAGTAGTGTGTTATTTCTATAAGGCTTGGTTTTTTGCCAGTGTGTGTAATGGTGTGAACGGTATATACGACGTACTTAGACAGAAATCTCATTTGGCAGGCCTCCTCTGTCCTCACGATTTTAATGTCAAAGATAATTGATAAAACAGGTTAAGGAGAAAAACAACCAAAACTCTGGTGACTCCCTGTAAGTTGGAAGTGTTGCTTCTTCTTGTTGAACCGGAGCCTCTGCCAGAGCCTCGAAAAGGCCACCCTGGACAGCACAAATCAGGCCCCATGCCTGATCACTTGGAACGCCAAAAATTCTCCTTCGTCTTCCTCCCTTTGAGCTTGTCTTCTGTCAAAACTTGCACAACAGCCCCCTTTATTTCTGGCAGACCTTTCAGGGAAGCTTCACAAAACCCTCTGACTGCCCGCAGTCCAGAGTACACACTGCTGGTGGTAGTGTAATAGTATGCATTTATGCTGGCAGGTTTTGGTCCAGTCCTTCCACCCCTGCAGCAGTGGACAAAACAAAACAAAAGGCATAATCCCGTGGCTTCTCTGTGTGTGGTGGGTAATCCCTTAATCAGAGGTCAGCAGCGGGTGGCCACTGTCGATGCTTTCAGATCACTGCATTCTGAGTTTTGTTTGCTTGAGCTTACATCAGCCGGGTTTCTGCATGAAACCTGTCAGCTGCTTCTTTCATGATTCCTCTTATGCACCTTTAACCTATTTTAAAACCTTCACATGTTGTTTTCTGGTTCCACTGAGCGCTTCAGATAAATGGCCTGTGAAACGTCCATGCCTCCTTTTTATAGAAGTGAGAAACTAAAGCAGAAGTAAACCACCTAGTGGACTGTTGTCAGCAAACAGAGTGCACCCCCGAACTTGCCTTAAGTAAGCTTTAAAGATATAACATCGCAACATTTCCACCATTAAAATTTCTATAGACTCTGGCGGCTATGTTCTATAATAGTAGTTTTATTGTTCTAATGTTCAATCAGAGAATCATAATTTTCAGCATTTTATTCCAGGTTTCACCGGTTGCTGTTCAATGGCGTCATAGCACTGATGCAGCCCTAACCTGTGAGCCACTGACAGGTGGGAGAATAAACTGATTTCCTGGTATCCAGGGTTCCTGTCAGTGGGGGGTATATCAGCAGACCAGTGAATCATTTTGTCTCAGAAGTTGATGTGATAGAAGCAGGAAGAATGGGCCAGCGTGAGGATCTGAGCCAACTTTGTTAAGGGCCCCACATTGTGATGACAACTGGGTCCAGATCCCATCTCCCAAACCTGCAGCTCTTTTGGTAGGTTTCCGCGGTCTGCAGAGGTCCAGTAACTATCAAAAGTGCGAAGGAAGGAACAGAACCAGACAGGGTCATGGGGGGGCCGAGGGCTCATTGATGCCAGCGTGGGGGAGTGGGTCAGAACACACAGGCAGAGCAGTCTGTAGGTCTGGGGACTGCAGTACACATTGTTTCGTGTAATGGCTGATCGGTGTATCCGCCTCTTGTGCCTGGTGTCTGCCAGAAGCTTTGTCATCACATTGACTGTTTAATTCCAGTCTGAAGCCACACCTTTATACCCATCCCAACCTGTTTTACGATCTCTTGAGAGATGAGCTGAATTTTAACTCTCTTGAACCTGGATGCAAGGGAATTAGTCCCATCGGACATCTGGATCTTAAGTTATCAGAGAGACAAGCTGAGGCTAGATGTTACTGCAACAGCGCCAAGTGCGATGCGCCAGCCCCACTGCGGACCGTCCGCTTTGTAGAGTCCAAACGAGTTGTGGGAGAGGGCAAGTGAATTTTTAAGGTGGAGAATGCTTTACTTCAGTGTGTTGTTAGTGGTTTGTATCAGCGGATTCTGTTTGTTTTGGAGGAGGAAGTGAGAGACCGTCTGTGGATAATTGGGCCCTCCCGGTAGAAACCTCGCCTGAAACCATGAACACCGTGAAAGGAATGCGCTTAAGCAGGTGAAAGCTGACTGGCAAGAAGTGACGGCCAATGGGTGGTGAAGACAACACCTCCCCTGATCCCACGCTGCTAGGCTTTCGTCCTTTGTAGTCCTGGTTCAAGAGAAAACGAGAGAACCTTTCTTAGAATAATGGAGTATAATGAAGACGAGACACTATTTTAAATGCCAAAGTATAGAGAGAGAAGAGAAGAGAGACTATGAGAAGAGGGGTTTAACTGTTATATGTGATAGAGAAGAGAGAGATTCATATTTGCTGTTTAATGTGTATGCTGCATTTTCGCTGTGATATTGAGTTGGAGCTATTTGAACTACTTTGGTCTGACTTGATGATGGAGTCGCCTGTCATACTTGCGGCTAGCGTTCATTCTTTTGAAATTTTGCCTTCATAGAGACATAGACAGCGTCTGTCACTGCTGGATGTTGCATTGTGCATCTGGTAAGAAAAGAAAGTCTCGCCAGCTGCCTCCCTGTTGACGTTTCGTTAAATTATTGGTCTGATTATTAGATGGTTCTGTGCAAGTGTAATATACAGGACCAGTATCACAGACGACTGCAGGGAGGAATGGTCTTGTTCTCCAGTACTCTCCAGGTGAACATAATAAGCATAACTAGAAAGGGTCCTCTGTCCTCACCGTTCCCACTGCTGCCTAGGTTGCGCTCCGGTTCCATCAGGATTGCTGTTTATAATGATGGAAAGCTGCCAGAGCACATATTAAAAGCACTTTCTGTGGTGAGTTGTTATTCTCAACTGCTGTTGAAGGCTGGCGGAATGGACTTTCAGTCTCAGATTTATGAGCCAACTTGAAGCGAGCAAGTCCTACAGAAAAAGTTGCTCAGCAACAAATGGAAATTTGAACATCTAAATGAAAACTGGCAAGCGATCCATCCTGCTGAGGAAAGCGTCATGTGATCTGCAATCAAAAGCCTTCCAACATTAATAAAGTGGTGAGACCCTGTTTCCTGCAAAAGCGAACCTCAAACTTTGTGAACTTAAATTTATTGCCATACAAATCAATACAAAATAATACATCTAAATTATAAAGATTAGAATAGAAAAAACAATAGAAAAGTGATACAGTTTTTTTTAGTAAAAGAATATTTAAAGATATGTGATCATTTACAGAGTGAGTTTGAATAAAGCATAGTCAACAAGTTCTGTATCAACATACCCACCCCCAATTCTGCTGGCGACCTTGATGTTCGCACCACCAAACAATCACTACAATAAAGTTCATGTTTGATCGCTGGAATGTCTCATGGATTCCCAGCAACAGATTTATTAAAAAGTGCATAAGAAAATAACTTCATCCACCGACTGGCCGAGGGCAAGCATACTGAGGGATAAAACAATACCAAGCGATGAACATACGTCCGCAGAGAGAGAGAGAAGAGAAGGAGCGAGAGAGAGAGAGAGGAGAAGGCGAGAGAGGTTCCCACCGCACTGTCTCGCCCTTGTTCCGTTCCTTCATTCTTTTGTCCCCTCTGGCTCTTTTCTGATCTCTCTTCCCGTGTCTTCTAACTTCTCCATTCCCAGACTTAAAGGTCCTAAAGGTCACCAAGTTTTTCCTCGATATCTGGTCAGACAGTCAGGGTGTGCCCTGCTAATATCGGTGGGTCTGTGACTCTGTTCCAAACTCAGTTCTCTACTGAGGCTAGAGGTCCCATAACACGAGTGGATAACTCTGTCCTTTGATTTTTCTAGGGCCATGTAACTGGGGGGGCCTGGTTTACTGATGTGTGTGTGTGGGTGTGTGAACAGTTTTGGTCGAAGGTCAGACAGTTCTTTTGGAATGTCACTGCTTTGAATTCTCCCGTGGTGTTCATGGGTGATAGTGTTGCACTTTCGATTTTTTTAACCCTTGTTTAACCAGGTAAGTTTTTACTGCATGTAGGGGAAAAGTTGCAGCAGCAGGGAGGGTTACATATTTTTTTTATTTGATTCCTCCAGCATTGCCATTGAGCAAAATCAGAATGACAAATATATTCAAGTTGCTGCTTGTAGAGTTGTGTACTATTTTCAAGGTACCCCCAGTTAACAGAACTGATCATAAAGAATAACCTTGTTATTTTCCCATGTTTTGAATTTGGTCCAATCGTGGGCTAAATGCGTCAACATATGTTCGTTAATAGTGCCCGTTTTAGCCACTGACTCAGATTGTTATTGTTATTAAGTGCCTGACAACATTACGGATAGGACCCTACAGAAAAGTTTTAATGTTTTCGATACCTTTCACTTGATCC
>NW_023339718.1:10065638-10072219 GCF_004916995.1 Morone saxatilis
GTCTGTGAAATTCCCTCTGTGGGCATAGGGCAATGGCACCCACAGGAACACCGCCAGTGTTCCACCCATTTTTTCCCTCTTTTAATGGATGTATTTTAACAGTACACATTTCCATAATGATTACATTGTAGCCTGTTCCGTGGCTGCAGGCTGCTGCACTCTCACTCAATACTGGACCAAATTCAAGACTTGTTGTCCCCATTAGTCACTTTGACACAAACACATGGAGAAAAAAAAATGTCCAGGTTGAAAAATAACAAAGTTACCCTTTAATGCACGGAACATTTTAACACTAAAGTGATTAGTCATTGTCATCTTTCTCTACCTCTTATCTGAGCATATTTCCTACACTCAAAATAGAAACTCTACCTTACGTAAGAATTGAGAAGAATTGTTACAGTTGAAAAATAAACTTGTTAGTGCTCATAGGTGGGACAACTATGTATAGAGACACAGAAAAACATATTTTCTGCATTTCTGTGTTGCTTATCGGCCAACTTATGTACGCATACCAATATGTCTTTGATATATCTGTGATTAGTTAATATTGGCTAATAACATCGTCCAACCCAAAGCTGACAATGATGTTTTCAAACAATCTTTTAGGAAGTGGCCAGAATACATCAGAGTGCTAAATTCAAATGCAACAGTTGTGATTAGTAAGTTCATTTTCTCTCATTGTTTGCCACCAACTCTAATAGGGACAGACAACTGTGTGAACAAACCAATGAGTCACTTATGAATTCTCATATCCTGGCCGTAAAGTGTAGATCCAGGAAAAGAAGTTGTGATCCTTTGTCTTGGTGTCTTTTCTCATGCAGCTATTAAACTGTCAGAGGTTCAAAATCACACAGTGAAAGAAAGCATAGTAGAAATGTCCCATCCTGCATTTCTCCTGCACTTCCTAATGTGATTCTCTACTTACTTCATTATGCTTTCTGCCAAATATAAGCAAAACAAAAAGGCAGAGCTGTGGTCTGTTGTGCAACATGTACACAGTAAAAATTAACACTTCTATTTGGGCAATGGTAGATTTGTCACAAAATTAAATATTTTGTTAAATGATCAGTTGTAATCCATTTTAAATAGGCCATATCTAGTCTTACAAAAATAATTACTATGATCACATGGGATGTTTAGCAAGTATGGTAATTAGAGCTGAACAGCTAAAGCAATATCCTTTTAATCTCTTTGTGTATGCATTAAATAAAATGCTGTTGACCCTCAGTGTCCTGAACAATGGAAAATAAAGCATTTAGGTTTAAAGTATTTATTATTTTACAGAGATGTCCCTTTGCATCAATCATTCAATCTCCAGCAGCAGAGAGCTTTCTGCTGTAAATTGGGGCTAAGTAGACGCAGTAAATAGTAATCATTCACATCAACAGTGGCAGTTGTTGTTTCCCTCTGCCAAGTCACATTCATTAGACCGCTGCCTCCTTTCAGCCTAGGAGTGGCAGATTAATGGGATGAAGGTTTAGAAAAAGACAGAGATCAACAGCGAGAGGGGAGAGAGAGACAGTGCATGGTAGCAGATCTTTGTGTTTGGTTCACTCCTTTTTGTATTAATTAGGAGACATATCAGTAATTGGTCACACCGAAGGCAAGCAGCAGCGAGACAAGGAGAATCTCCAAAAAAAGACTAAGATAGTGAGGTATTTATAATAGAAATATGATGGATTTAACTTTGCCAGCGTTGCCACATGGATGCACATTATGATCCACATTTGACTTTTAAGGCTTCCTAGTATATTGTCCACCTGTTCACCCATGTTTCTACTGCAGAAGTTATACTGTGCACAACAATATGCATATGGAATTTAATTTCTCTATGAATTCAACTTTTCAAATAGCTAAAATAACTCTTTTAATAACTTTTTCTTTCTGTCTCTCCAGGAGGTCCAGTGCATAGACACATCCCTGATGGACCCTGCCAGTAATATCACAACCTTAGTGGGGCCCAATGCCTTCCGCATTCCTTTATCCATCAGACAGAAGCTGTGCGGCAGTCTAGATGCACCACAGACCAGAGGCAATGACTGGAGGATGCTGGCCCACAAACTCAACCTTGACAGGTGACACACACGCACACATTTTTTAAAATCATTTATTCCCTGTATGCTTTCCTAAGGCGTTTTGCTTGGTTTGGAACATCGTTTAGTCAGAATAACAACTCTTCTCAAATCGGATAGCAGCTCATCAAGGTTGCCTGCCTCACCTCTTTAACAACAGAAGAAGAAAATGAGTTAGTTTCTTTGTGACCTGTGACTGAGATGAGTCTTGTTCTTGTTTTTACTCTATTACTTATTTTATCTCCTTAGCACTCAAAGATACAATAGCACATACAAATACCCAAGAGGCATAATCACACTGACAACTAATGATGTTAAATGTATGTGACTAGTGGCCTTTTACAGTTCTAAACTGTGTACAAGAAAATTTGTCACTTGATGTCAACTCATTTGATTATTGCAGAGTTTGAGTAAAATGCAGTACTGCTGGACTCCCAAGCACTTATAGTAAATACTGTATATGACTGTAGCAAGTATCTCAATCCGCAGATGTGTGAGTTGATGATTCAGTCCGGAGGTTCATTTACCGGCGGCTACCAGAGCAGCAAGCAGCTATTGAGAGGATAATTGGGCACAAGTGCACCTCGTTGTCCCAATAGGCAGCCAGCTCATCATGTAGTTTGTTAATGTGGGCACCAAATATTCCTGATTTGTGGGTACAAAATGGACAGCTAGCCAAATTGTTGTTTACTTCCACATTTCCACTAAAAGCCACTTTTCAAAAGGAGAATGATAAAATTCTCTAAAAAAGAAAAATACCACTTTTTATCCTCTCTGGCCCTGGAACTGCCAAGTCATGTCTGTTTGACTTTAAAGTATGACTCATGCTTTGCCGTCACAGCCATTTCTCCTCATATAACTTTCATGTTCATGTATATATAAACAGTAAAACCCGAGGTCTGTACACTTTACAAAAGCAAACAAAAATATAGTTGTTAAGGGATAGTTCAGGTTTATTTAAGTGGAGTATGTGGTACTTATCCATAGTCAGCATAGTACTTACATGGGAGTCTGAAAGCCTCCCCAATTTGGAGAAGCAGACAGGAGTCCCAGCACCGAAGCACCTACCTAAAAAAATAAAAATAAAAAAACTGAGGCTGTTATCCAAAGCCACCAGACCCCTTTGACAAAAACAGTAATTTTACCCCGCTGAACATAACAGATGCTGGTCTGCTGCTGCCTCGATCCACAGCAACCAATGTTAGTTCAGATCCTAACTGTGTTAAACACCAAAATCACTGAATAGCACATACAAACTAACCGATCGAGGCGGCGGTGGACCAGTGTTCTGTGAAGTAAAATTACTGCCTTTGTCAAAGGAATCTGGTGCCTACTTCCAGGAACCCAAACTATTATTAAAGTTTTGATCTATTATACTGAGACAACAACAAAAGGTGGATCTCGGCTATTGAATTCATGTAACAGCGAGACACCCCTAATCACATACTACAGCCAGATGGAGGCTGAGACGGAGAGTGAGAAATACAGAAAGTAATGGAAATAACTTTATTAGATGTGAGACAGACAGAAATATGCAGAGGAGCGATGTACATGTCTCTGGTTGTGTTTAAACAGTACCACAGTGTGCTAACAGTACAATCACAGGATTTACAGAGGAACAGAAAGTCTAATTTTTATCCCCATGGGACTCGAATCTGATGGCTTTTCCACTAAAGCAGCATTGAGATCTTTGTCACAGATGGCTCACTGTCAGACTTTTCCTCTGCAACCATTGTGCACTTGACTCTTACAGTACTATGAAAACTGTTCTCCCTGTGGACTTGTTCGCACAATTCGGTGCTCGCAATTCCTAAAAGCATTTATTTTTCTTATTTGGTTAAAATAGTTTTAATTGAATATACATTTTTATAAAAAGGATTCACCTCTTTTCATCTTGTCCTTCACTCATTGCATTGTATATCATTCAGGACTCAATCAAGGATGTTTCTTTATAGTTATTATTCTGTGTGCCTTTGCTGTCACATACCAGGTCCTTTCAATATGTTTAAAGAAGATTTTAGTTTATATAGAAAGTCAGAGTTCTCAAAAGAGCAGTCACACCATGTAACTATTAATTGCAGTTAACTTATAAAGCATTAATAATAAATAAAAGGAAATCATTTGTCACCTTTGCAAAATGAGAAAGCAGAATGATTGACCTTTCTGTCTTTTCGGAATACTTTTCAGACACGACCGAGACACTACACTGCATCAATTTCTTCTTTCCAGTTTAACTTTTTTCAAGTGATTATGTCATCACTTGAGGTTATTTAAAACTTTCCAAATAGGCTGTTTAGAAAATTAATATCTAAGATGTAACTGTTTATTATTTCATTATATAACATGTCTTGTGTGTTTCTATGTTTTGGCGTCTGAAACATAAAAACCAAAACATTGCATGTCTAAGAAACCTTTTCTGTCATAAAATATCGACCATATCTTTTGTCCCTCATCATTGTTTCAGGTACCTGAACTACTTTGCCACCAAGTCCAGTCCAACAGGTGTGATCCTGGATCTCTGGGAGGCCCAGCATTTCCCTGACGGAGACCTAAATGAACTGGCCGCTGTGCTGGAAGAGATGGGTCGCCATGACAGTAACTTCGCCTCCATGACAACGGAACACTGACCAAGTAACGTGGTTACTGTGACAGTGGCAGAACTCTGGAGACAATTACATGTTAATTCTCTACGGTTGATACTGCAGCAAGGGCAATGAACAAATTAGATGCGAGCAAAAGAAAAGTTGTCACCATGGTGATTGAGCACCAGTTAAATACCAGGTTAATCATGCCGACATGGTAACTGAACAAGAAGTGCTCAAGCTGGTGCTGGAACTATGTGTGTATCTTCGTGTGTTTATTTGAGCAACGCAGCAGTGTCGTTTGTGACTGAAGGAGAGATAACCCAACTTATAACACAAAGTCTATCAGGAACAAACAAAACATACACGCCTAAAAAAAAAAAAAAAGAAGACCATGTCCAGTGTAACACTAGTTGTTCTCTTGCTGTTGCTTTATACCGAACAAAGAGAAGCAGAGAAAAGAAAAAAAGAAGCAACACAGGTACTGACCTTGAAAACCTCTATAGGAATGGAACAGAATCATAAAGAGAGGGAAGCTAAACTGATTAAAAAAGAGTGGGAGAAGGTAGAGTTAGGAAAAGGAGAGAGTGTGTTAGAGACAAGACTCTTTAGTAAGAGTAAACACAGAGAGAAGCTAAACTGATTACAAAAGGCAGAGAGGACGTAAACATAAAATGATGGAAGAAGCCGCGGGTGATCATCCGTACGAACAGAATGGAAAACAGATAATGAGAGAGGGGAGGCAAAGGCGTGATCCCACTCTCCTCTTGTGAGCCTTGGCTGTACGTGTTTGCCAGTACAGTTTGTTGTCTTTATATCGTTTCCTAGGGAACGCTCTATGTATTCTGCTGTCCATATGTGTGGATCATTTCCTGCTAACAGAATTTGCTACACAGTAACTGTCAATCAAGGATCCTGACCAGAAACAAGCCCAAGACAAGAGTTTCCCTTTTTGGCTATGATGTCTAAATTTGTGTTTTATTATGTATTGAGTTTGTGGCTTTCCTCCAAAGTGCATGAGCGATATCAAATCATCCAGGTTACAGGAAATCTAGAGGTACTAAGTCAAAGGCAGCTGAACTTGCTGTCCACTCGCCTTGAACTTGTGCCTCTAATTTTCTTAAATAAGCCAATCCAAAGATGATTATACTCCAGATGGATGCAAGAAAAAAAATATTTTTTTGTTTGTCATTTTTAGAAAGGTTATGACAGACTTTTGAAATTGTCTGTTTTGAGGTATATTTAAGATTGCACTTATGATAAACAGATAAATGTGGCAGAGATGCCGACTGTCAGCTATTCATTCTCACGCACTCTATACTACAGTACAGTACACTAATATGTTTGTTTTAAAGACGCAAGCATTCGCTCATTTTAAAGTTGTATACAACAACTTTTGCGCTTACTGCAGCTTCACACCACCACAAGCTTGAAGCAATGATTGCATCTTAAACTAAAATCGCGTGTTAACATGTTATCTGCAGTAATGCTGCTGCTCTGTTTGTCTGCTGTTTGGTGATGCAGGGTGGGGAACTCCAGCCGTGGCTACCACATTTGGTTAACCCCAACCTCAAATCCAGGAGTCTCTCTGAGAGACTGTCGGGGCTTGTTTCTGGACAGGGTCCAACTCAGAGAAAAGCGAGAGGAAGCAAAAAGGGATGAACTAAAAGTGAAAACACAAGTGTTTTTAAATACAGTAATATACAAAGTACCATAGTATTATGTGATAGTGAATTAAATACAGCTGATATCATTCATTACTGCTAAATGTACCCAATATACAGATTTTATCAATCATATTTTCATTTACTAAAATATATATAGCTTACACACACATATATAAGCTATATATATATATATATATAAGCTATATATATATATATATATATATATATATATATATATTTCTTTCTTATGTCCCATCATC
>NW_023339718.1:10072319-10106196 GCF_004916995.1 Morone saxatilis
ATATATATATATATATAAGCTATATATATATATATATATATATATATATATATATATTTCTTTCTTATGTCCCATCATCACAAGATGTCAGTTGTGTTATCTGCCATCAGGCCACATGTGATTTAATTTGTGATCTCAACCATGACTTTGCTGGTCACTAGCACCATCCAGTGGCTTTTGAAGAATAACAGCATTTACGTTATTTTTTGATCGTCTGAAACGTGTAAATACATGATTATCATGTTCATTCTAATGACCTTTTATTAGCATAATAATTTTCTTCAGTGGTCATTCTTGTTTTATTTTACATTAACTTTGTTTTGCCATTTTAATGTTTTTAGGGGGTGGGATGAAATCTGTAACATATCAGTTAGTTGCCCTTTATCTAAAACCATGTTCTGTCGGCAACTAACATTCCAACTCATGGTGTATTTGTTGAAAAAGTTGCGATTTAGAGCTAAAAATCAAGATACCAACTAAAGGGGCTTATGTAAAATGAAGTGTAATATATTTGTGTTTTGCAGAAGAATATTGTGAACCAAGGCTGGCTTTCAAATGTATGCATTGACTCAGGTCAACAGTGTCTGGTGAAAAAGGTACAACTCCAACAAGCCAGTTTTGAGGAACGACAAACAGCCTTATTTTTAGTGGCTTTTGAATAATTGTCAGATGCCCTTGGGGACGAGACCTCTATTCACCATGTAAAGGACAACAAGAACATTCACTTCAAAGGAAATACATGTAAAATATTCAAAAACTGGAGTTAGGATATTTCTGCTCTGAACTATGGAGAGACGCCATATGAAACCGAATATATGTAGAGGAGATACTGAGGAGGATATTGTAGAGAAAACCAAGCAGGCTGACAAACAAAGGCTGAGTTAACACCAGTGCAAAAGGTCAGATTTTTACCTCTTCATGACAGATTTCATCTTGTGGTTGTCCACACAGGAGAAAACCTTGAGACATTGATTTTTCACATTGATTTTTCTTTCTTTGTTCAGTCGGTTAGAAATATGTGAGTTAGAAATCCAACCTTTTGCATTGATGTAAAATCAGGCGCAGTGGACGTGGAGGCCTCGAAACTATGTATGTTTTAATTTCGGACAGCCTTATTAAGCAAATTAAAAAAGGTGTATGGTTAAATGAGTGGATGTTTTGTAAGTTTTCAAATGTTACTGCTGATGTCAGATGGGAGGAAATTCAAAGGGAAGTGTTGTGTAAATTTCAAGGATAAAAGTCATAATTTGTTTCAGAACAAAATATGAACCCAAAGGTGATGACGGTGTCTCTTTCATACAATGTGATCATCAACATCTCTTATTAACTCAAATGCAGAATACAAGATCAACGTGTAAGTGGTGGACCAGGCACAAGGAAATAATTGGTTAAGAAATGTAAGTTACCAGTTACTGTGTAACTTTGCCCCAAAATTTGATCAATGCCATGTTGTAAGTCTACATGTTACCAGCAGGACAGACTGTTTGTTAATGGAGAAGACAAAAAAGGGAGTTTTCATATGAGGAGAGCAAATGTAGGCCTCCAGAAGGAGATCATTTGTGATGTGAAAATGAAGAAAGTAGTGATAAGATATCAAAGTATGTAAAAATATTTTCTATCCACAGTATGTACAGTTGTGTACTGTCAGCTATATTTGGCAAATTTGAGCATATAAAAAAGAGCAGTACAGTTAGATACTAGTTTGTATGTTTCAAGTTTTTTATTTAAGTTTCTTTCCTTTTTTGTAAAAGCGGTGTCTACTATGCAAACTTGGCATTGGTTATCATGATAGAAGTCTATAAATAGAGCTGTGCTTGTAAGTGCATTTTTATTTTACTATCAGGAGTGATTTGATTTGATTAGTGCGGGGTAGTGTTGGTCCATTTTAGCTAATTCTGGCACGCTTCATGAATCTTGCTTAATCTTGCTGAATGCTCGCCTCTCTATCTCCTCTAATTGTTTTCTGTACAAAGTGTAAGAAAGAATTTTTAAGACAATTAATAAATTATATTTATAAGCAACGCTGAAAATGTGTGGTGCATATGGTGGCTTATTTATTTTGAATGTTTCAGGAAATGGTTTTACGTTTACATTGTACTAGTACAGTTTACTGTCAGGAACGCAATTTGTAGACCATGAACATATACATTTGGTTTGCAGTACTTTAATTTTCTACCTTTTTTCTATGAAATTCATATTTACAGATTCCAGACTCAATAATTAGTTGAATAAAGTACCCTGAAGGGGAGGAAATTGAAACAGAAAATCCTTGTGGCGTCACTGTTTAACATGCTGTGTGCTCAGCAGCACCGGTGGGTTGTAATGAGGCATGCTGCTTTTTTTTTAACAAAGAAAATATGGAGAGCATGCCTTAACAGTAAGAGGCAGTGCCAAGTGACTTGTTAGTATGCACCTCATTCAGCCACCACAAACTGTGCATCAGCCATGTGGATAAGTGAAACACTTTATTGGGGGAATGTTCAACCTTTTTACTGAATAAAAACACCACTTTCTCTCACAGACAACTACAGTAGGTACAGGTTAAATAAGGCACAACACCCAAGAAGAAAGATAAGGGCATTTAAAACACAACAAATCTGCCACACCTTCAACAGTGACAGAGCATCCCATTATTTTAGCCGGCAGAGACCCAAAAAAAAAAAGAAGAAAGTTGTTGACCTGAAGGAAAGTTTATCAAGGGTTAGGACAGAAAAGAGCTAAAAATGAATGCATTGATGGCAAACCACTGTGGAGGACCTAACAGTTTGCCAACGGTGATGATGAAAGGTGTCCAGATTTACTTTGAGAACTTCACACTGAGGCAGTGAGGCTGTTTAAGCTTCCTAATACTCGCCTGCTACTATATGAGAATTTGAATTAGTGGAGAAACTTGCCTAACAGAAGCCAGATGATGGGTTTTTTAATGACTTAGCTGCCATTTGATTTCAGTGTGACAGCTGCAAATGGTTTATTATGGTGAGACAGTTCAACGTGTACTATAATTTACATGTATGAGGCAGCCTGGTGGTCAGGGAAAATTGACCTTGTGATGTCCACAGGGTAATTCTGGTGGTGTGATAGTTTAGGGATGGCTGGGGGTGTTTTTGTAGGACATTTTTTTCAACTGTGTGTTTGACTGTTATATCTTAAGTAAAAGCTTCAGGTGCAGCTCCCTAAAAAACACATATACAGTACATCGCATAGTCCCTCTGCAGTACTGGGCGTGATTGATAGCAGTCCACCATGACATGGTAACACTAAACTAACACAGGCACAATTCCACACATTTATAATACATCAGTTACATCATCAAGTAAGAAGTCGCAACTACAGGTAACAATTCTTGATTGCCTCTGCAGGCTTCCTTTCCTGTGATTGCTGTGGAGCACCTACGGGTGGCACCGTTCTGCTTCAATCGCTCCCATTACTGCATTGCAATCCTCACGCAGGTTTTATTTACTGAAGGGCAAGGAAACACAGAGGCATGTAGAGCCTCAATCCAGAATTTATTTGGACATATGAACTTTATTTTTCACATATAGTCTTAAAGAGTTTGAGTTTTACATGGAAATATGCTTTTGCAACTTTCATATCCCATCACAACTCAGAAATACAGGTATATCTTTTCTTCAGTGTCTACAAACGTTACCAGCTTTAACAAAACATCAAAGCCTCAAAATACGCTTTTTTCTGTCACATAGTGTCAGTCATTGTAACCAAAAGAAGTCAATTTAAGAGTGACAAAAAATGTGTTCAATCCAATTACAACATAAAGGCAGTAGTGGGGGTGACAGTGTTTAGAAGGGAGGTGTCATCCTGCAATAACAGACTGCCTTAAAGCACATCCTTTCCGTTCTATCAATCGGACCTTCATCTACAGGTAGGGTAGCTTTCACAGAAAGCAGTGATATTGTATCCACTCACTGGTCAGTAGCTTGTTTTGTGTATCTCTGCAGCTACAGTGCCAAGTCAAACACTCTCCAAGGACCTTTGGAGCATGTGAACAGGAACAGGATTTTAGAGTCCTTACACTAGTCTGAAATGAAAATGTCTCATCTTCTCTGACGGACAGAACAAGGCCACACAGGGCCTAATTGTATTAAGTTTTAGCTAACCACGGTAGTCGTGTAATACATTTTTCAGGGGGGACTTGGATTGCAGAGTTCTGGGCATCTGGATCATTTGTGATCCTTCGATCTCCAACTGATGATCTTGCTTCCTGTCCCGCCTCCTTTTCCCAGGAAAAAGGATGGTGCAGCCCGGAGCAGAGCCAGTGTGATAGTTAATGCCCTTTCTGTGTGTGTAAACACACACCTGGCATCGCCCGCTCACAGCTTGATATCCTGTGATTCTGACATCTTGGCAAGTGTCTTTTTGACCCGTAGGGCTGTGAGGCGGCAGGCTGGGCTGTGGGCCCAGCATTCTCCCATCAGCTTCTTCATCTGTCTCAAACACTGGAGGAGATACAGATTTATGTCAGCAAGGTTATTCACTTGTGTGTGTTTGTGCATGCATATACAGCATTCTTCTGGTATATTTTACCTCATCACTGCTCCATCGATTAGGAAAGGATGGTCGTAGTCTCTTGATGCAGACCACTTCTCTCATGTCTTCATAAGAAGGGTCTGTAGGAACTAACTCATGGTAAGGCAGCTGGTACTCTTCAAGGATCCCTGCAACAAATAAGTTTGTTCATGTGTTTGATAAGCCAGCAAAAAAGTACAGGTGTCATTTTTTAAGGCAGTCTGGTGTTTAGAAGATGTTTTTGTCCAAACATAAAAAGTATATTCACTGTGTTTACCTCCGGAGACACAACGCCGAGCGATCTCCCAGAGAATGAGCCCAAAGCTGTACATGTCGGCCATGATGTACGACTGAAAATGACTTTTGTTCAGAGTCTCGTCCAGAACCTCTGGAGGCATGTAACGCTTTGTACCGACTCTAGTGTTGGGAGGGATGTCCACCTCATTGGTGTCACTGCAGAAAGATCAAAGTAGCAATTTTAAATTGAAATTTAATTAGCCATGCACATTACTGAATCCTTTGAAATTATATAAGTACAAAATACTTTGATTTATGAACATTTCCAACCCTCTACTAGAGCTTAAATTCCGGATTCAAATCAAAAATGAAAGAGGAATATTTTTAACATACAGCAACACGTCGTCTCGAACACACTCACCTGATAAACTTGACTGCAAGTCCTAGGTCTGCTATACAGCAGGTCCCATTTCTTTTCACCAGTATGTTCTTACTCTTCAGATCCCTGTGAGCAATGGCAGGTTTGCCCTGGGTGCCAAAGATCTCAGTATGGAGGTGACAAAGGCCTGACACAGAGGTGTAGGCAAGCCGCAGCATGGCTTTGTTGTCTAGAGTGGTTGATTTGAGGTAGTCGTACAAAGAGCTATTTTCATGGTAGTCTGTGATTAGGTAGAGTTGGGTCCAGGAGCCGGTTCCTTTAATATCAGCAGCTATAAAACCTGTGAATGGAGTGAGCAGAGAATGAAGGATTTTCAGGCAGGGAGTTACACTGAAGTCAAATAACTGTTTTCCCCAGTGTACTAAATCTCCACATCACTGGCTAAATTTGACAAAGCAGAACAGACCAGTTTCATTTTTCAGATTAATATCTTGGTTTTTATAAATGTGTTTTGAACATGCATTCTGTGGTGAAAGGTGATTTTAAAATGTGTTACTGTTGAAACTAACTAGTCTAAATCGTGCAAAATCAGTATAATAAGCTTAAACATTTTAATTTATTTTAAGGAAGCTGTAATGCATTTCATTTAACATATCAATATTTTTGGCAATTGCCTGATTTGGTGGGTTTGATGACATCCAGAAAAAAGATCCTAGTGCTCAAATTAAAACTAAATGTAGTATCGACTGTGGAAGGCAGCATTATGCACTGCAGCATCTAGCCTGTCGTCTAGTTTACTGGCAAGTGATCTTTTGCCCCACTACTTAATTACTATGCATCTTGTGGTGTTTAATTATGCAAGCTTTGGTTTGCAGTCTGTTTATAATTTGTTGTGGTGTACGGTCTCTTGGCTATAATTGATCTGTTTTGGCACTGACTGCAGTGTGGTGCAGCATAGATACGAATGGACAGTCTAAACAGGCATTTTTATTGTAAGGTTTTTGTACATTTTTCTGCAAAACCCATATGGTATTAATTTATCAGTCACCTATAAATGAACCAATTCATCCATCCATTGTTTTTAAGCACAACACTGATTTGTGAAGACAATTAGAGAGACTGAAAGACCAAGACTGACAAAAAAACATAGAAACAGAGACTAGAAATCAGTAACAAGAAGTAACATATGAGACAAAAGAGACACTTGACCACAGACAGTAACCAGTCTTACCCAGTATGTTCTCATGTCTCATTAAGACGGTCTGGTAGATCTCAGTCTCTCTGAACCAACTGGCCTCCTCAGTGGTGAAGAAAACTTTAACAGCCACCTTTTCTCCCCTCCATCTGCCCATCCACACATCTCCATACCTCCCCTTGCCTATCTGCTTCACCATCTGGATCTGCTTGGCTATCGTTCTCTGCACCTGAGGCAAAAGATGGAAAAGGGATAGGTTAGATTTGATGTGGGATTCAACCAAATTATAGATATAGGAGCTCCCCAGAGAATCAGGAATAGTGATTTTACACTTTGAGATGTTTTCCCAAGTAGAACATGCATGAAAACAACTACTCCAATCTTATTGTAGGTATCAAATCAACCACCATTATCTCCCCACACTCCTCCTATATGGAAATACATGAGACAAAATTTAATCAAGTGCCATGCGCTCTAATGTGTGCATGTAAGTGATCAATGGAGCATCTTCCTAATCTAACAGGTGTTTCACTGCAGTAAGTGTATCTCACCAATAGAGGGAGCCCTGAGCCTGAGCCAGAGCTTTGAGACTGCTCTATCAGGTCCTTCAGAGATTCTCCAGGAGGGATGTAGGTCTCATCCTGCTCCAGACCAATACTGTACCGAGGACGAGACTCCTGGCGCTTATACCTGTGAAAACAGAGAATTATTCAGCATACCCTAATACTTTAAAGAATATGTACTGCAATGGTAACTGTACTATGTTGCAGTAAACTGTAGCAAGAAGTGTGAATTAATCTGGATTTGTGTGTGTTTGATAGTCACATGTAATTTACCTGAAGTAGCAGAAGACAATAATAGCAGCCAGTATGATGCTGCACACAATGACTGAGATCAACAAGGCCATGTGGTGGATCTTTCCATCTACGTAGACTAGAGGGGGAACAATGAAGAGGTGAAAAAATAGTGGGTGGGGTGGTGAGAGAACAAAAGTAAGATGGAAGAGAAGAGAGGGGCAGAATCAATGTCAGAAAGAAAACACAATCACATTTGTCTTTCCCTGCTCTCACTCTCTTTGCCAGTGATCCACAATAATGCAATGAATGTATGAAACATTTTCAACTCAGGAAACTTACGCTGAAAAACAAAACAAAAAAATCTAATAAAAACCTCTGATATCCCTAATAGAAAAAAAAAAAGCATGGGAAGGAAACAGAGAAAATTCAACCAAGAAATCACTCATCCTTACAAGTCACTTAAAAGAACCGGTGTACAGTAAATCAAGTACAAATCATATTTCACTCATCAATTTTTCATTTTGTTCCAGCACACACTCTTTTCCCTCAAGGCCCCCCAGTCAACAGCGAGAGGAAGCCCTCAGCATAGTCGATGAATTCTCTTCCTGATCCCCTATGATAGGGTTTCAGATTGATGACTCTGCCCTCGCTGTCTGCTGTGGCTTGTGATTTCCCTGGGAATCTAGGCTTACGGTCTCTCAAATACACAGAAAGACTCTCATGCGCGCACGTGGAGTATAGTGTTGTACACGGTAGAGACCTCGGTATTCTCTTGACACCCAGCAGGTTTGGCCAGCCGCAAGACAGTTTGACAGTAACTCCCATTGTCTCCCCCACTTTAGCCATCTTTGACTCTCTTGACAATGTCACGATATCTCTATCTCTAAATCCTGTGTGCTGTAACACCATCAGTCACAGTTCCTGGCCCTGTCTATATCATTGTCACTGTCACAGGCAGGCTGGAGGACAAGTGGCTCTTCAAAATCTTTCTTATGTTTCATGGGCGAGAAAGAGTTGTGGAGGGATGAGAGTAGACAGATAAACTTACGAGGCGGTTTGAGCGGTGGCAGTGTAGGATGCAGGTTTTTGTTACAGTAATCTTGGTCCGTACAGCACTCTAGCGATCTCCTCTGACGTGAGTTCCCTGTGTCCTGGAAGACAGAAAAGTTATTTTTTTAAACTCTTTTTCACTTTTCCTTTTTTATACTTTCTGCATTCAGTTGTTGATTAGGTTAGTGATAAGGCAATTAACTTATTGATTGAATGGCAGAGATATTCAACAATTTTGACAATTGATTAACTGTTCCATCATTAAACGACATTCAGATTATCAAATATGAAAATCTTCAGATGTTAGACGGTTGGCCAGACAAAACAAGGATTTGAAGATGTTACCTTCATCTCTGGGAAACTGTGATAAACATTTTCCATATTTTATAAGCAATATATATGTAAAATATTTATCAATTAATCAAAAGAAAAAGTTAGTTAGTTGCAACTCTAAATTTGTCACAAAGAAGTTGTTATGCTTATAGTAGGGTCAGAATTTTCTAATTTATTCACTTACTCACTTGTGATTCTTTTCATTTGAATTGAGTTGGTAAAATATAAATTTTGATCAGCAGCTATAATCTGAGATGCAAAAAATGTGGATTGTAATGTTATGGCCATCCACTCACCCTGCACTGGAACTCTGATCCGACCAACCCTAGGCAACCTGCAGTCTGGACCGGTACCCCTCCTTCCTCCTCCACCATGGTAAAACAGTAGCCATCCGTCCTGGAAAACAAGAGTTTAGCTACAGTAAGTAATGCAACCACCAACATACAGGTAACCTTATGAAAAACGTATCATCACACTGTCTGACTGTTTGGTGTTATTATTTGAGATTTCAGGACAGCTGAAATGGTGGTTTCATTTTTCTTCAAGTTTTGTTTGCTTATTTTACTTCTTGCCATACCTGCAAGTATTATTGGTAGAATCTTCGGGGCAGTGGTGGTAACAGTGACACCACAGTAGTCTTTGAGAGGATGACGCAGGAGCTGTGCTGCCACTAGCTTCCTTCCCACTCTCCGCTGCCTCCTTATTGGATGCTCTCAGCAGCATACTGTCCAATATATTGCCTATGAAATTTAGTTGGGAGAGAGACAAGAAAAACAAATTAAAATTACATTCATAAATCATGGATAATACTTTTTTTTATATAGAGGAAAGAGCACAAACACTGCTACGGTCAGGAATTACATTATTAATGCTATGAAATGTATGAACTTGTGCTGCTGGGTTTTTAGAAAAAGAAACAAAGAACCTGCAAGTATTTGCAGTAACATAGCCAGACGTAGGGGGTTTCATTATCTGTGAAGCTTACTGAACGGGGGGGGGGAGATTAAGAAATAATAAGATTAAGAAAAGTTGTGTTATACGTTGGAAAGAGCAATGTATCATGTATTTAATATGTAGTGAAACATGCTCTGACAGACAAAGAGCCTGTGGGTTAGTTAGGGAGACATTTCAAGGTAATCTGCTTTGATATACTAGACACCCATATAACAACACAACCTATCACACTGTCAGTGTCTCACTTTGCTGATGCTGTTCATGCAGCATTTCATGAGCAAGCCTTTCCTACTTTAACATGCTTTGTTCCGTCCGTGTCTGATTGAGGTATGCAAGGCCACTGAGCTGCTCTCTCGCAGATCTCTTTTGCACTTTTAATTGTCAATTGTGTTCTTTGGGACATTCATTATGCTGTTTTAATGCTGTAGTTGTGCGATTTCATTACTGTGATTCTGCCACTGCTTCTGCTGTTCATTGTGCATTTCATGAGCCTGTAGGTTTGTAAGTGGTGGAGAAGTTTAATATCTTCACTCCCTAATTTTTGCTGTGCTGGTGCTTGCAGGGAATGATGAGGTCAGAACCAAATAATTTTGTGCATACTCTGTATTCATTTGATGAACCCATTCCATATGAACTGAAATATAATATATCTTACTATTGTGAGACAGATATTTATTTACTAAAATATATATAAATAAATAAATAAATAAATAGGACAAAAAACATGCAACATATAGAAAACAAATACATGCTCGAACACCTGATATTGTGAAAAGCAAATGTTTTTTTACTCTTACAACTGATACAGATCCTAAGAACTAGAACAAAGCTGTTGTATTCACTACTTATCAGATTTCAAAAGGACACCTGTTTGTCACTTGAGGGAAAAAAGGATCACGGAAGTGTCTTTCCTTCACGGCTTTTAAGATTTTCATTCATTCCAGCAGGATCATTGAGACCAGATGCTTAACAGCTGCAAGCGGAGATAGTCCTTCCTCTCTGAAATAAACTACTAGCAGATACAGAGT
The DNA here is from genome assembly GCF_004916995.1 of Morone saxatilis. Lineage (NCBI taxonomy): Eukaryota > Metazoa > Chordata > Actinopteri > Moronidae > Morone > Morone saxatilis. Next base: position 10,082,817 of record NW_023339718.1, read on the forward strand.
ATGCTCCCCTACTCCCTTTTCAACCTCTCATTTTTGAGTTGTTTTTTTTAAGCAGATCACAAAGAATGGGATAATTATAAATGCACAGCCAGAATGCATCAACCAATTAGTGAAAGTGACATACAGTAAAGTATGGGTGATTGAGATAACCTTCTTAGAAACTGAAGGCACAGAAACTGCATCTAGTTTCATATAGGTTCAAAACCTTCAAGAAAAATGGATGTGAGCAGAAATGGATGTGTGATGCACGCCAAAATGACATAAATGCCAACATTGGCTGAGCACTGGGAAATTCCAACTGCTGGCACTTCTCATGGGTTTTAGCTTTTCTTTTTGGGGGGTGTAAAGCTGGATTGTCCTCAAGTGCAACAAAAGTATGGTTTGTAGTCCTTGTGAAAAAAGTGTGAAACATAATATCCAAGAAGTTATGACTGTGGGTCCTGTTTGTCTACATTAAAAAGCTGATCCAAACACAAGTGGCCTAGCCATAAACAGTCTTTGTAACTAATGCGAGCGACCCAGTACTAGTGTGGCAGCGTGGCCACTATATTTTCTGGTGTTTTTAATTGCCTTTTCACACTCTGTTCTCCATTCTTAGCTCATGTGGTCAATCACAGTAACAGCCTTTGGTTTAGCAACTTTAATGTCTACGCAATAGTCTGTCGTATAGTAGTTCCATTATGAAACAAAGGCAGGCAGAGGCAGGGAATTTGAAATACTCATGTTTTAGTTTCAGCTTTGAAGTCAGCTTTTATATTTTTTAGTTAGTGTTAACCCTGAGCAAGTCGTCCTGGAAGTACAAGTACTGAAGTACAATTACTTCACAGTCAATAATTTTGTTGGAATACATTATAATGAAGGGTATTGCTAGTTTGATATTCCCATTGAAAATATATGTCCATCTGTAGTGTCCTTGATAGAATATGTATTTCTAGTTGGGTGTGGCTAACGAAAAGCAAGGGCTAATCATATGCTCATTGGATAGGAAGAAAATCTATAAAGACCCACACCTGTGAAAAACTACCGGTAATTGGATTCAATGGAACCTTTAATATGTGCTGTATATTTCCATGGTGGTTATGTGCTGACACTCAAACATCAGAAAATTGATGGTATCTTTTCTTTTATCTGAGCTCAGCTGTCTTTCACAAAACATCAAAGAACTTCCTCTAGGGATGAACACTTACAGCTCCCTAATGGACTAAAACATACACACGTGCATTACTACACACTTAAGCTAAAACATGTATGCACATTGACAATGTATACGTGCTTCAGAAACTTATTTACTTATCTACTTATTTTTATTTATTTATTTCGCTGTCACTTTATGGGCTTTGCTGTCAGTGTATTAAATCTGCATTAACAAAAGTGACAAATTCAGTGACTAAAGTTTCAAGAAAAGCAAAGCACAGCTAATGGTATTAGAAAGATAAAACACTGTAGCTTGTCAGTTATATTTTGATCTAATACTTTAAATTAAGTTATGATCAAGGAGTAAATGGTGTTCAATGGATGAGATGGTTGTGCTCATTCATCTCAGTCATGTTGACTGTGATCTATTATTATTATATGCATTGACAATTAAGAAGCCCTGTGATTTGAGTTGACATTGGTCATGTCAAGTAGTCCATAGTCGTACCAGACGCATGAAAAACAAGAATTTACTAGCGTAGATTCATGTGCTGTTTCCTTAGTTTTTCCTTTGCACAAGGAAGAGTATCAGTAAAAAAATACTTTTTGCAAACTCTTTCTAACAAGCATAGTCATTTGTCATCGAGCACTTCCCTTTCTAAATGTCTCTCTTGTACACACTGATAATGTGTTGACAATGCTGCAAGAGAGGGACGGTGGGGTTTAAAGGGGTCACATTAACAATTGACCGATTTGAGAGAAAGGGAGCGAGGAAGAGTAGGAGGGGGAGAAGAAAGGGGGATTAACAAACGAGAAGTGACAGAGCTGCGGGGAACTGGTGGGCAGTTTAGCAGCGCACAGAGGGGACAGAGCAGAGGCCACTGGCCTTTTCCACCCTTTCTCTCACTCTGTCCCTCTTCCCTCCCATCACCTACTCCATACTGCTCCCTAATGCTCACTCACTTTGTGTCTCACTCGATGCCAACCTCTCTCTCTCCCCCTTTCTTCCTTGTCTTTTATCTCTGTCTTTAGCCCGTCTCTGCCTCTCTCCTGCATCTACCGCTTATCTTACACCAGTTAAACCTACTCACGTTGTATTCTCTTTTTTTCCCCTTTTTCTCCTCCACTTCATTCTCCAATCTCCCACACAGCCTTCTTCTTTTACCCCACCCTTTTTCTCTTCTCATCTTCCACTTTCTTTGCCCTCTACTCCCTATTTGAGTCAACTGGATAGTCATGTGAGGTGCTGCTGTGCTGTTGACAAAACACAAAGCCTTTCACATCCATCCTGCACCTGGGATCCCTGGATACTGCTCTGTGTGTGTGCATGCATGTAAGAAATGATGCAAGAGAGATAAAACAAGGAAAGAGACAAAAAGAAAAGCCAGGTGTCCAAACCCAATACTTAATGGCTTATCTTATTTAAAACCAAATCAAAAAATCTAAAATGTATATCCTGGCAACTGAAGTGCATATTATTTTGACACTTCATAATATATTACTGCATTATCCTAAAACTGTAAAACTGACTGCCTCACGGGCCTTCAGCTGTCTCCTGACTCTTTGGAAATGTCAGGCATGTGAGCGAGTCATTTGAGGTAATATATCTATTTCTCTAGATCTCAATCTCTATCTCATAATCATGATCCACTATCATACTACTTCATCTTAATAAGTTTTTGTTCTTGTTTCTCTTCCTTTTTGTTGTCTTTGTTTTCTACCTCTGACTACTAAATGCTTTGAATACAGAGACTGCTAAATTTCTCATCCGTCCTGAGGTTTTTCTCTGAGCCGGTCCCATCTGTCTGTGGGAGGGAGAGCCACCAAGGTCAAATACTCTGCTGTTTTATAAAGCAAGAATGCTCTGACCCTGCATGCTCCTCAAATCTTATCTTCAAAAAAAAAAAAGATTGCCTCCATGGAGACGATAATGTATTTTGTCTTAGAGGTGTAAACTTACACATACATAAGCTGGCTGGGAAGAAAAGTGTATAAATTGTCCTAAACAGCTTCATACAGAGATAAGGCAGCTTTTCATAATATAATGTATTCTTGGACGTTTGAGGGGGCATTAACACAGGTAAAGGAATATGAGTGTAAACATGAAGTATAGGAAAATATTGCTCCTGTGGTCTGCTCTTGGCTGTTAAGTGCAACCCCTATAAAAAAAAAAAAAAAAACCTGCACTGACCAACAGGGCTCCATTCCAAACCTTACTAAGTACCACTAATGTCAAAACATGCTGCAAGTTCTCTGAAACTGGCTGAAGTTCCAGGCACTTCACTGACACTATAATTGTTTCAAGCTCTTTCACTAAAATGGCCTTTCAGATACCAGTATGAGCTTTCAGGTCTCCCCTATAGGCTTTTTTCAGGCTTGATGGCAGGATATAGGGGCCACTGTAAACACACAATTAACAACCGTGGCCCCACAAACCCCCAAAAGCGAAAAGGCCTCTTTTCAACAGATGCCGCTTTGTACAAACTGAAACATGGAAACAAAGAAAGAAGACAGATATTTAGACAGACAGAAGATAGAGGGATATCGTGCATGAGATAGCGAGATGAAGATAGGAGATTTAGAGGAAGATAGACAGACAAACAGACAGACAGGGGGAAACAGAAAGAAAGAGAACATATTCATTAGTTATCCTGGCCATGTCAAACAAGGCCTACCAGAAAAGCCCTTTCACCAAGCCCATGTAAACACTATCCACCTCCCCCTTCCCACTTAAGACGCACTCATTTGACAACACTGCTCCCTTCCTGCCCCCTTCTTCCCTCTAAGTAGTAGTTCATCTTGCTGGTGTTTGACAGTGCCGTCGGTACAGCAAAAGAAACATGGAAGGTGAAAGGTTTTTCTTCTCCTGCTCTCTCTCCCTCCCTCTCTCTCTCTCTCCTTCCATGTACTTTCAAAACCCAGTCTTATCTCCATGTTCTTCTTCCTGTCAGTGTTGATATGAGCCGAGCCATCCCACATGTGCAGGAATGTCTTAATGAACCCCACTTTGTGATCTGGATGCTGGGAAGTTGAAGTCGTCTCTCTTACTATTTTGGCTAAACTTACTTTGAAATTCAAATATGTTTTGCCTTGAAGCTCTGTGACAAAGCTTTATCACTCTCAGTTTTCTCATCTTAATTGCTTTACACCATTTTGAGGTACAAGGCAAATCACAGTTTAATAATTTATTTTATTTTATGCAAACTATGGGACATCAATAAATTGTGAAAAACATATCGATGCTCATGAAAACTAGCTTTTACTACTTACTCTCACCAAAGTCGGATTAAGAGGTTGTGCTTAGTGACAGTGGTTACAAAGCAAGAAAATGGTTCTTTAGCATCTCAGTCCCTCGCTCACAGGCACACAATCTTATAGTTTCTGTTGTATATTTGGGTACCTTGAGGGCACTCTATTTTCCTTGTACAACTTTCAAAAGTAGCTCACTCTGCTGTTTTCGTCTGATACAGACTTTTTACACCCCCTTGTGTCTTCTCACATGTTAACATCTCTATCAATGCACTCTTCTAAAACTCTTAGATATATTCTGAATAAAAGATGCTATTTAAAACACAAGTAGACATATAAGAGCTTGGGAAACTACTTTAATTGATCAAACAGTCTATCAATCAAAAACAAATAGGACGATAAAAGCTTTTTACCTATCCAAGAACCAAGATTGAGACGGACCACCAAGTAGCCAATCAAAAAATATGGAAGTAATGTCATGTGGGTTAGACAGAAAACAGCTTTTGAGATGTTTTCTTTAGCAAAACCAGCATAAAAAAACTAATGAGAGTAGATATAAGGGAAGTTGTTGGAGCTGCATTCAGCCATTCTGTCCTCCGACAAAACAACATCATCAACAGCTCTTCAAAAATTCCTTCATTATGTCACACTGATGAATGATGCAGTAATGAGCCAGTGCCAGTCTCTGGTTATACAGCTGTCATCTGCCAGCTTTATGCTGCGACCAGTGGGGTGTATGCGTGCGTGCGTCCCCTTTCATGGGGATGAGTGACAGGTACACAAGGATTCCGGAACTGTGAGTTCATTCCAGAAGGCCCTCAGCGTTCCCTTTGGAATACAAGGAAATGATGAAGCGGTCCTTTAAGGAGGTGTGAGAGAGCAAAGCAAAGAAAAGAGAGAAAGGATACCAGCTGGTCTCTTCATCAAAAGCTTCTCATGGCCATCTGTGGGCTCCTACTCATAACAAAACAGCTCACATCAATTCACAGACACTGGGCATCCGGCTGGATCAGTGGGCTTGGGCTGTAAGTAATTCACTGGTTCAAATCTCGCTCATAAACTTTTTCCTGATTTGACAACATGCTACCAGCTAAAAATAAACACCACAGACACTAGAGTCGGGCAAGTATTTTTGCTATATTGTTGCAGGCAATATTGCAATTTAGGGAGCAGAACATCTCCACTACTACTACTACTAATACTAATACTAATACTCATTATCCTTATTATTACTTATTATCTATTAATTCAATTATTATTATCTAATGTGAACTAATATTAATACATAATAATAATAATAATATAACTGAATTTCCTGAAGATTTACTGTTCTGATTACACTCAATTCTAGAAATATAAAATAACATATGCTGTGATGGAGGATTTTAGCCAGATCCCCCACCCCTAACAAAAACTATTAAACTGAAATCCAGATGAGCACATTGAGGCATTTTGTGTAACCATGAGAATAGTTGGCTGATATTTACTTAAAAGATCAAATGTTAAAGTTAAACCGGGTTGATGCATTTCATAATATATGCAAAGAAGATGGAAAATGTCCTCCTACATCTCTTTTCAAACAATTTCTGTGGAAGACAGATGAAGCTACAAGAAGCATTGGTGATCTCCTACAGATCCCTTAAAGCAGCTGCTCTTCTCCACCATCAGACAGATGTGTATGTCTCAAAGGAATGTTTTACCATGTGCAACAGCATACAGAGTCACGCAGCACATACAGTGCCTGTCACAGCATTAATATATGGGTGTAGTCTTTAAAAACACACCTAATTGCAAGAGAAAATGTCGTATGTATGGCTAATGCATGACAATACACTTTTACAAAAGGTGAAATATAATCTATAATACATGCGCAAAGACGAAGAAATGTTTTCCTCAGAAACAGGTTGATTTGATAGGAAGCATTCTTGTTACACTGACAACAAAGCAGATTCTAATAACCAGTGGTTTCTGATTTCTTTTTTGATTACATCTGCTCTAGTATGACAGAAAAATAACAACTTCCAAACAACTTTATCATAACCACAAATCAGACATTAGATCCACAGCCTTCAACATGTGGTTTCTAATGCAAACTTTAAGTGTGTGTGATCCAGTGACTGAATAGCATACTTGGACTATGATGCGCACCCATCACATAGAGTAATAAGTAGCATTAGGTTACAATACACACACCCTCACAGTCAATTCAAACTTGGCAGCTATTTTTAACATATTGGATGTGCTATTCCCGTGATATCATCATGTGACTCATTGTTCCATCATGGTGGCATGCAAAAATCAGGCCTATAAACTGATAAACAATAGCCACACACCCGCCAAGTCGATAGTTGGCCATGGCAAATATAACAGCCCGAGTTTAGAATTCCACACAGACACCCACAGTGTGTATATCACAGAGCAATTAAACACACAGACACACACTCAAAAGCTAAAGGTGGTTTTGGGAAATGGACAATGACGGCATGGCAGAGATACTTTGCATTTTTGGGAGATGCAATCCTTTGCTGCTAGAAACAGGGGGGTTGAAGTCTAGCCATATGATGTCACCTTTTTTTTGTGCATATGTGTCTATGTGAGATATTAGAAAATGCAAGATAGATCCAAAACAAAGAAGAGAGAGAACCTATTGAACACTACTGAAACAATGTATTTAGAGACAAGCAATCACATTACCAGAGAGTTTTTCAAGTGAATTTCTGAAAGTTATAAAGGTCAACAGAAATAAAGAAAAATATGTATTGCACTGTTACAAGATAACCATCCTTAAACGGGACTTTTAAATTGAGGGCAGTAATTTAATCAAACTTTATCTCCTTTCTCAAATAAACACTAATGCTATATGTTGTTTATCTCATGATCAAAACAATATTCAGGGACACAAATGCAAACTGTTTTCTTTCCTGGCTGCCCCACTTCAAACACACATCAGCTGTATGTCTTCCTTAAATAAATACTCAAAGTGACACAAATACATAGCACACCAACAGAGAAAAGCATTAAAGACAGGAAAGTGTTTCATGAATGGAGGAAGGTGAGAAAAAGGGCAGTGTAGAGCCGAAAGAGGGGTAAGTGGATGGTATTCCTCTAGACAACATTGACTGAAATGAAATGCTAATTCAAAGGTCGAATGTGAGTCTGGCATTTGTATAAACCTTAATGGCTCAATGGGCAAACTGCGGGTCCCAGATAAGTTTAACTTTGTTCAATTGGTATGCACACAAATAGCTTGATTACAGCGAATACTCAGATTAAGATAAGAGTTTGTTTACATGGTTCACAGTAACACAACATTCACAGTAACCCAGGTCAAGCTTGTTTTGGTACTTAAGGTAATACAGACTGATATGGGATGGGAAAATATACTGATAATGTAAGAACTTTGTGTGAGCTGTTTTTGACCTTGGTTGAGTTGCCTTTGAACTTTGAGATATTCTATGACCTGGATCCGAATTTCTATAGGCATATTAAGATTTTCTTCAATACCAATTTGCATTCTGTTCACTCCTGAACTTTTGTGGCAAATATGCAATTAAAACACTGAAATGAATACAATTTTTTGATGACTTTTGGCTTCCAATGCTGAGCTCTTGGGTGTTTCTAGACAAAACACTGTCTAATTATTATTAAAGGTTGTTTTAATGTCACATTTTTCCTACAGCCATGGGTTATGTCCAACTATAATGTCACTATAACAACCAGGTAACTGGTTGTCAGTCTTTCTGCATACATTTCTGCTCCACGTTGCATCTTTTCTTAAACACCGCTGCCTACTCCTCAATGTTTTTAACTCCCTCCATCCAGAGCCTAATCCAGTGCTGAGAGTTATTTAAATTAAATTTAGAATGTGTGTTCAATGTTGTAAATCCCAGGCTCTTCCAGGGGTTTCATGAGTATCGAGTCAAGTCTGTGTCAAGATTTGTTCTGGAGCATCAGGAGCGCCAAACACAAATGTGCCTTACTGTTTCTATAAATGGTTTAATCCTTGACGAGACCACCCTGACTGGATTCCTATCGTGGAAATGCAGTGTCACTCTGCTGTTCTGACACAACATGCATATCAACCAACTAAACGCTCCACGGAGTGTGTAATAAGATACCAGAAACTATAATTTCTCTTTCAGGACACATCTCGCCCTCGGTAGGTGCAATCAAAACACTTTCTGTCCGTTAGCAAAACCTCACACACACTCACACCATGACTCACACACTCAATCATCGTCATGCTGAACTAATAGCCACTGACAATGATTGCTTGGACTGAATGATAAATGAACAAATCTGAATTTGAGACGTCCGGCATTGAGAATGAGAACAAATCTGTGTGTAGGTGAGTGCCTTGCTGTGTGCCCGTGGGAGTGGAGAGAGTGTTAGTGTGTGCATAGGGTTGTGTGTGTGTGTGTGTGTGTGTGTGTGCGTGTTTGTGTGTAGAGGGAGGGCTGATGGTGTTAACATTACAGCTGCCATGTGTTTATTTCCCAGAATTCTGGTCTGTGGCGTCTCAGTCATCTCCACAGGCTTAAACAGTCACTTTCCATCCATTTACAGCCTGCATGTGTGCACGTGTATACATGTCTGTGTGTGTGTGTGTGTGTGTGTGTGTGTGTGCGCGCTGTGGGAGGATATTAATGTATTTCCCATTAATGTGTGGATAATGTGTGGTATGTGGACATTAGTATGCGTTTGTGTAACATCAATAACACATCTCTACATGTATCATTGTGTGCGAGTCCCTGCTTTTTGTGCGTGTAAATGTATGTGTGTTTACAGTTGTATGCGTCCCAATGTCTCCTCCGTGTGATTAGTTTCCCATTAACGAAGTCACATATCACCCATCAGTGGCTCCAGGCCTCCTCTGTACTATCTCACTGGACAAACATGCTGTCAGCTAGGCCTGTTCACACACACGCACATTCAACATCCACTCCCATCTGGACAGTCATTAGGTACCTATCATAGCGTATGATGATTGTCTGTATTGCAAAGCCATTTGGTTAAAAGTGGGCACACTGACATCCACAAATGACCCTAAATTACAGCCTGTACATTTATTCATTTTTCACTGCCACATTTAAAGCAGCTCATTCATTCACCTCTCTTTCTTCAATTGTATTTGTTGCGATAACTAATACAAAAAATAATGACCTTTGTAAAGGTAATGAGTTAATAAGGTGATTTATTTTAGGTTAACACAAACATGAAAGCATTGTTTAACAAGCCAGTAAGAGCAGCAATTTTGGCCTGAAGATCTTGGCCTTAAACCACTGAATTTAAAAGATAAGATTCAGAGGGTCAGACATTAGTGGAAAACTGATTTTAGGGGGAAAACTTTATTTCCCAAAGAAAAAGGGAAGAAGAGAATATCCTCCGTCCTTCATTTTCATACCTCCCCCTCTCTTGTCTTCTTCAAACCCCAACAATTCCACCTCTTTCATCTGCATTGAATATCACACACCAAAAACAATGTGCAGTTACTCTCTCCATGCCCCAATCACCGTTCCCCATGCAAAAAAAAAAAATGTTCCAGGGGCTGAGAGTGGGTGGAGGGGTGGGTATTATGAGAAGGAGGGGGGTGCAAGTGCATGGAAAACCTAAGCCCTTATAGTCCCAGCGCACTGTGTCTGTGACAGCCAGCTTTGCTCTGCTCTGCTCCACTTCACCTGTTATCTGTCCATCACTGTATTGTGTTGCACTGTACTGTGCTGAGAGCTCTCAGCTCACACAATCCGAGTATTAGGACTGTACTTACAATAACCACAACAACTTCACTCTTTAAGACCAAATTTTAAGTATGACTACTGCTCTTGAACCATATAAATGCCAAGTTCCCCAATAGAACCCCAACTGTACAATAGCTATAAACTAGCAAAATAAAACTACTGTAAACTTTAGCTCCACCACAACATTGTAGCTGACAACAGATCTTCAGTCGATTTAATGCCAACTTAACCCCACACATGCATTTCTTTCACATGCTTACTTTTCACACCAAATCAATTTCCCCATATCTTAAAAATGACCAAATGTAAGAATACAAATACAAACTCTTAACACAACTTATTCTTTGTATTGAAAAAAACTTTCTCTTCCTCACTCACTCTCTTTTTCACACACAGACACACACACACATAACTTCCCCTGCTCCAGCTGTGTCTTAAGAAGTCAGGGCCAGACCGGTAATCTGACTGGGATAGAAGTTACTGGATCTGTATCCATTACAGGATGTAATACCCCTCAGTCCCAAACTCTCCTCACTTCCCCTTACCTTCCACCTTTTAGAGGTCATTTCAAGATCACTTTTTCCCTCAAACACACAACATAAGAGCTGTGTCGAGCATGGCATATATCAGGGACTCATATTTATGTCATTGCTTTGTCACCCCTACATGAACCCCTATATCCTCAACTCCTGCGACCACATCAGCCTTCTTGTCAACCCTTACCCATTCCGACACTTGCAGGAGACCAGCCTGTGGCTCCAGCTGTGTTGTAGAAAAAGATTTCTGACATCACAGGGAGAAAATATAAAGGCTGTATCTTAAGGTGTGAGTTTACTTCAGGACACCAACGATTTGTTTTTAACAACCGGCAGCAACACCTTACCTCTGTGTTTTAGCTTTACAGCCAGCAGATCAGTAGCTCTAATGAGGTATCAGTTTCCAGTGAGGGAACTCAACACATCCTGTCAGGAAGCAAGGAGGCTGAGGAGCAGAAAGCGCTACCAGCAGTTTAGAACAGTGAGTCAGCTCTCATGCCTGCTGGTTCTTTTTTTCTCAAAACTGCTTTTTAATTTAGAAATATCTCAGTCAGCTTTTCACCAAAATAATAGTTTCGTCAATGACTTCCTGACTGAGCTGAGTCTCTGTGAAAGGACTAACGAGATCATCAGTATCAGTTTTATTGTGGGTGACAATAAATGCAAATAATAGAGCATGCTGGGTCCCTTTTGTGTAGTACCTGTACAGTCTATTGATTTTCTGAAAAATTAACATCAGACACCACAGCACTTAACATTAAGAGTCTACATTTGGTCTCATCATTCATTCAACTCTGTGAATCCTGAAATCATTAAGCAGGTGTTCAATGACACACACAGAAAAGGATAAAAAGCACCCAGATTTTGTCAACAACTTATACAAACTATAAACAGATTACTGTGAAATGAGTTCAAGAGTGATACAACACATTCTCAGTACTTGGAGAACAGGTAGGTGTTTTATACAGTTAAAAACCTGAAATTCTGCAAAGAGCAACAGTCTCATTAGTGGACAGTGACAAAAGCAAAGCAACTGGCAGAGCTTTGACTGTGAAAACCGATACAGCGGTGCTTATTTCCACCAAGGACAATGAAATGTAAGCTATCACGCTCACTCCTCACTTCCCAGAACTCACACTGAAGGCTGCAGCCTGGCGTAGGTGGAAGGTCACTGAAGATCTGTGCATGTGTGTGTTTGTGTGTGTGATTTATAAAGTGTGCATAAGTCTGTGCATTCCCTATGCTCTCATTTCTCCTTGAGGAATAATGAACACATCGTTCTTTATTTGTTTGCTGCAGAGACAATGGCCTAGACATGCTGTAGGGCAAACTGTGACCTTCATGCAGACACAACACTGTAGCTGTCTACTGCCTGACTCCAGTTCACCTGTGGCTATAGGACCAGGAAACACTAGCTGACCAAGTCTAGACCTCCATTCACTTTACCAAGCATCCATTTGCTGTTTTAAAGTGGGAGAGAGTTGGAAGAAACTATGGCCGGGAAAAGGCAGACAGAGAAACACAAAGTGATAGTTGAGTGATAAATAAAATCATCTCTCTCTACCGGCTCCATCTTTTTCTCCATACCATTTTTCAGAAAACAAACATTTGCCTGTTGAGTCACAGCTGAATCTATTGCCAGGACAATCAATCATCTGTGTGTCAACCAATGAATGAGACCGTTGCTGGTCCAATCAATCATGTATGTGTCAACCAATAAACGAGTCTGTTGCTAACAGGCCTCAGGCAAAATACAGTTTTAAATATCTGGGAATGCTTGAGCACATCTGATTAAACTTTAACCACAAAATAGCATTTTAGGGTGGGAAATAAAATGACCCACTCAAGCTGTTTTGTTTTTCAAATTTACGAATGGGGCATTTTGCTGACCCCAATCTTGGTCAGTTAACATGGAGATTTTTGGAGATACTCTTATCTAGGGGAGCATAGCAATAGTATTACAGTTTAAAAATAATCAACCATTTTTATTTATTGATTTATATAGACTGAAAGAGAGTTCAGCTGAAATCCTGATTAAATCTATCCTCAGAAAAATAAATAAATAAATATTTTCGGTGAGCGTTCATCTCAGATCTGGCGGACATCAGGAGCAGAGAATTTGTTTCACTGACCTATAGGTGGCGCACTAATGTTAGATTGGTATTTAAATGGCCTGAAACATTACATCCGTACACCTGACACCAAAACCAAAACACTGCACAGATGGAGATTTGATCTGTGCCATTTGCAGCAGTTGCATCACTACAAGAAGCAGGAGAAACTTAAACCATAAATAATAGGTTTTTTGGGGGGGGGTCTAAATGAAAGACATAGTGTGAATGACTTTCTGGCGTGTAACACAAACAAGAAAAAAAAAACTTGGTAGAGGTCCAACTTTATGTCAGATTTCCCATATGTCTTCTTCTTTGGCAGCTGTTTATGCAGACAGAGCAGTGAGTGTTACCATGAGTCTAAAACATTCTGGCAATTTTTATGTTTGTGTACTACATGTGCAGTGCAAAAGCTTAAATGTTCATGGCATTCAAAAGACTGTTATTCCTCCCAAGGCTTGGATTTAAATGACAAAACAGCCTCTGCGAGCAAGTAAGAAGTAAGAAGAGGGCAACACAGCATGGACTCATAGGAAAGCCGACTCAATCGGTGACAATGACAGGAAAGATGGACGAGAAAGAGGGAATGACATGCAGCCAAAGGTCGCAGGACGACCTCAGCACATAGCACAGTGAGTATGAGGTATGAGCCTTTGCTGGCTTGACTTCAGTGCTTCCAGCTGAAACAATCTCCAATGACTTTAAATAGACCAACAATACAGAGAGAAAAGAAAAATATTCATAGACACTATCACTCACAGGAAACACTGTCTAAGCCTGTATTCTGTAGTCTTACTTAACAGCACACACACTATCATTTCAATTCCTTCAATAATGGCTTTTTTTAAATTAATGGTTACAAAGACAATCTACAGAGTTGCTGTGCCACGGTGGGGGAAAATATCATTGTCAAACCTTATTGACACACATCACAGCACTAAACATAACAGACTATTAAATCTGACACGTTCTCTTTCTCAACACCTCGCCAATCACACTTCAAATACCAAACATGGTCACAGACAAAGCGGTTGATGCGGCTAACGGTAACAATGTCAGTCCATGAAAATATATCTCACTGTCTGTTTAAGAAAACATCAAATACACAGATTGAAAGGGTGTAACTAAATGTCAGAGCAACTGTATTTAGTGTGAAAATGTCTACGCGATCAGATTATCAATAATTTACCACCCTTCAACTTGCAATAACTTGACTTATTTTTGTCAGTCTTGTCAGAAGAAAAGCTTAAATGTTATCTTCAAGAGATTGTTGTTGATTTACCAATCATATCAATATGATATGAAAATATGAAACCAATGACATATTTGCTCTATAATAATGTTTTTGAAATGACTCCTTGTCTCCAATTCACTGTTTAGTCTAACAAAAAGACAAAACACAGAGCTGGACACACCAAAGTCATACAATTTAACAACTGGAAAATAAAATGAAAAAGGCTGTAAAATCATGTCAGCTGGGATTTTGTTGAGCTGCTGGCCTTGATAAAATCCTACACATACTGCTGTGATTAACATTACACATTACACATTACATGTAACATAAAAAGTGAATGATTCCCTGATTTAAAAACAACCACATGCATACATCATCATGTCTACATCAGTTGCTTCGTTTTGGAGCTGATTTCTAAAACTTAGTCATCACGAGTTGCTTACAGACTGAAGACACAGCAGAGTAGGGCACAAATTAAAGCTGCAACTTTAAAAAATAACACACGTTTATGCACAATGTGTCAAGATGTGAGACCCAGAGCAGACAGGGAGAACAAACACCACAATACTGTTTGCAGTAAGGGGAACTCACAGCTAAACAACAAAATAAAATCAGTTGCATCAGAGCAACTCAGAGCAAAGTTTAGTAAAAACAGCAAAAATGTTGAGGGCAGCCAGAGAAAGTTTGCAGTAACTCACCGTGTGCTTGCGCGTGAAGAGAGAACAGTCCAAGCAACAGCAGAGGACTCCGGCTCCAGAGACAGAGAGAGAGACAGCGCTTCAGCCTTTCTCCCTGCACTGGCATGGTAGAGTCTGCGGCTCCGCTCCTCTCTTCTCCCCTCTTCAGTACACTCCACACGACAGGGTCCGCCACTCACACACTGCTTCTCCCAACGAGTGTGTGTATGTATGTATGTGCCAGAGACAGAGAGAGAGAGAGAGAGAGAGGTGGGGAGGGGGAGTACCGGGGCATGCAACCTCCTGTGTGTGTGTGCGTGTGTGTCCACCGCAACGCGAGAAAGTCCACACCACACAAAACACACCAGCAGCGGCAGCAGCAGTTGCAGTTGATTGTCCTCCAACCCGGTCTGACAGTAGCAGCCCAGCTGAGAGAGAGAGAGAGAGAGAGAGAGAGAGAGAGGAGAGAGAGAGAGAGATGAGAGAGAGAGAGAGAGAGAAGAGAGAGAGAGAGGAGGAGAACAGTTGCGACGGAGAGGGGCAAAAAAGGGGGAGTTTACTTCACTTGCCTAGTAGGGAGGGCTGACCCGCTCACACAAACACATACACGCAGGGAGGGAGGACATGGGTGGAAAGAAAACGGGGGCAGGGAGCAGACAGGAGCAAGATGGGGTTTACTAAAAAGTAGGAGGGTGAGGAGGATATTGAAAACAAGCAGAATCTGGGATTCAGCGCCTTTAACAGCTTACAGATAACTATTTCCACTTTTCATTTTCTGCAGGACTTATTTAAACAAGGTAAAGGTGGAATGAATGGTTGACAATTGAGCACCTGCAACATCGTAGACAACTAAGCAGAATAAAAAAAAAAAAGAAAATAAAAAATAAAAATTGTCAATAATAGCCAACAGTCATCTATTTAAACATCACAAAAACATCATCTTTCTTGACATTACTACAGTGGGTCCTGATTTGTATGCATACCCTAACTGTGGATATTTGACCATTTTACGTTTAAAGCCACCAGTGTGAACACTGTAAAACTTTCCTTGTACAAGCACTCACCAGCAGCCCAAGTAGCAAAAGCAATTACGAGCAAGGGCCTACTTCAAGTGCGCTAAAACAGAGTGGATTTCAATTGTTTGTTTTGATACATGAAAAGGATAAATTTGTAGTGTACTCGACATTTCCTCCAGTCTGCAGCGTGGAAATGGCCTATGTAAAACCATGTTTGAAGTCAAACTGTACCAAAGTTTGTCTGACTGGTAATCCCAACCTGCGGAAAGACTTTTTATTACCCCGTTATTACCTGCAACCAAGATTTGTTTTAAGACAGGAGATAACAGTATTTTTGGGAAAATGCATCAAATCAATTTGAAAATAAGACACCTGGACTCCAGAAAATCTCTGACAAAACATTTCTTCACACTGCAGTGTGCTGTTAACAAATCAGGTAGCTGGCAAATACACTTTAAAGGAGCTGTTAGAGATTACATCACCCTTGCCTGGAGCTTTTATACTAATAAATAAATGGGTTAAGACACTCTAATAGACCATTTCCTTTTCAGAGCTATCCTGTTGCCTCTGAGGCATTTACTGTAGACAAAACTTTGTGTGTGTGTGTGTGTGTGCTGAGAACACTTTGCTTTTAACAAAAAGCATTACAGACCTGAAACAGCACTAAATGAGCAGCCCCCCCCAGCACAAAATGCTGATTTCTAAATTTTGAGGTTAAATAGACGAGGCAAACAGTTTTTGTTTTCATGTTAATCTGTCTCGTTTGTTCTTTGCACTTCTTTTCTTTCTCACACTCGTTCATGTTGTTCATTAGTGACAAACAATAGGCGGCCTGGCTCTCTCACTCCTCGATGAGAGGAAAAATCACTTTGTAAATAAACAGTCCTGCCCTATTCTTCATGTGTCTGCCCTCATCCCTTCCTCTTTGAAGCCCCTTTCCCACACGAACCATGACATACAGTTACTGACGTTACTGTCAATTTGGGCTCATGTGGAAACAAGATCCAGTGTCAGTTTTTGAAGAACCAAGACAACTTTTGGTCTCTTGGTCGGCATGTTGACAATGAAAACTAATTTGAAAATATTAGGCACTGTATATCCTTTATATGGGGTTGTGTATGATCTATTGGCAGAAATGAAATATAATATACATAGGTAACAAAAACATGATTATTCTTATATTCAGTTGATTATACACTAATGAAAACATACCTTAGAATGAGTTTTTTATATGTACCTTCCACCACAATGTTTCTACAGTAGCCCAGAACAGACCA
This sequence comes from Morone saxatilis, assembly GCF_004916995.1. Lineage (NCBI taxonomy): Eukaryota > Metazoa > Chordata > Actinopteri > Moronidae > Morone > Morone saxatilis. The sequence continues at coordinate 10,099,789 of NW_023339718.1, forward strand.
TAGTTTCTCCTACACACTTCACAGCCAGTTCTCATTCCCAGGTGATCAGATACAGACAAGTGGTGTTCAGTTAGTTGCAATATGCAGCTTCACTGCTAGATGCCATTAAATCCTACACACTGGTCCTTTAACCTGTTGGTAGTTAAGCTGGACGGGTAACAGTCATTTCACAGTGAAATCCATCATTACACTCTCTCAAATTCCCCCTATCATTCTGTTCTGCATCTGTGAAAAGTTTTTGTACCTCACAAACTTAGCTGCCCTCCCCCCTCCACTTCTGTCTTCTGTCTTTCTCTCCTCCACTCCTTTTCCTACTCCCCTCCTCCATTGAACCAGAATGTCATTTCAAGCATGTCTAACCACGGGAAGCCTTTTAAAAACTGTGACAGCATTTGCCCCCAATCCCCACTAGCTGTGTATGTGTGTGTGTGTGTGTTTGTGTGAGTGTGAGAGAGAGAATGAGTGAAATTAATGTCTATAATGATTTGTTAAAGGAAAGGATATATCTATATTGAAGTTACTTTAAGGTACTGTAGACTGATGTCCCCCAAACACACACACACACACACACACACACACACTTGCTTTTCTTCCATAGTGTCACCCTCATGCTGGGCCTATGATAAATGGCTGAGACTATCACAAGTGAAGGATGAGCAGAAAAAGTGAAAGAGAAAGAAGAGCAAAGAAAAGGCTTCTGACAGGAAAAAGGAAAGATCAGAGAAGAATGATGGGTGTCTTGAAGGAGTTCAGAGAGAGGAGGGATAATGTGTATGGGAAGAGGAAGACAGAGTGACAGGCAGTAGGGATCACAGAGATATAAAAATGCAAATGTTTAGGTCAAGACTGAAGTTGCTGAATCTGAAGCATATTTTTACTACTTCTGTTTTCCATATGCTAATGATACCCAAGCTCCTTTTACACATTAAGATAATGTATCTCAGCCAGTGCTGGGGGTCAATAGGCTGCCTATTCAGCATTCGCTCTCTCATCATTTTTGACAGGCTGTCATAACACAACAACTTCACATGCCAGTGGCTTTCAGCATCAATACTTTAAAAGGAAGTTGAGTTTGCTTTCACAATGTTGCCAAGGGTGCAGAAATGTGAAAACATTTACTTTCATATCTTGGAAATTAGGATGCAAATGATACATCTAACCACTTATTAGGCTGAAACAATGCAAGAGTCCTCTATCACCGTCCGGCGAAAACCACGTATCAGCAAATGTGGAGATTTGGAATTCTTCAAATAAACTGAAGGACTGAGTGTTTGTTGGTTGAGAAAATGCTCATACATCTTAAGCAAAATAAACCATTTAAAAACCCATTAAGCTGAAAAGTGAGCCGTTTTTAAAGGGGATATTACACGTCCTTTGTGCCTCCAGATGGAGCTGTGTGGATACATTGGTTGGAGCGTAGACTAAAAGTTTGAAAATGAAAAGAATCTGAGGGTGTGAAAGGAGGGAGCATAGCAGACCTCTGTAGCCCGCACCTCATCTCTGCTTGAGGCTAGCGGCTCGACGCTAAATTACCTTTTACTAGCATAATACACCCCAATCTGTAACTAAACTGCTGGGGGTCCAGTTGCATAATGGGTAATGTAGGGGCCAGGTTTTAACAAGTAAAAGGAAATGGAAAAAAAGAAACAGCAAACTCTCCAATGTGAGTCTGTCAATATTATAGGAGAGCAATCAACGTTAAAGCAGTGGAATAGTCTTTGGAGAAAATCACATGGAGACAATGTAACAATAATTTACTAGGGATTTTTTCTGTTGTCAAATTAAACCGTTATTTAAGATGTAACAAATACCTAGCACATTTTTACACCATGTGTTTTCTGGGAGCTCTTTCAGGTTACATGGACTCAATGTTCTCAAAAACATGTAAATGGACTTGGCATACTTGTGGCTTCACATACAGACATTTGTTATTCAAATACATTGTTACCGCTTTGGGATTTCCATCTGTGCCAGAGGATTTAAAGACCACCTTACCTTTTCCTGGTTCCCTTTTAGAAGCATTTATCCCTTTATTTGAAGTGTGAACTGACTAACAGACAGGGGATTAAGTACATTTTGGAGAAACACCTCTGTGGCACAGCAGCACATCTGCTAATCCCCATCCATTCACTTCAGCATGTCTTTAAACTAACAAGCAGTTTAACATAATCTGCTTTAAGCCTGTCCATTCACTCCTATTCACTGGTGCATTTACATAGCAATCCTTTCTGCCTGAATGGTCCGTGGAGAGAGAGAGACACAAAGAGAGGAGAGAACATACGTACGGCGGTGTGGGGTTGTAGATGTGTGAGAGAGTTCTTCTTCCCATTACAGTCCATTCGTACTTTCAATTTCTCTGCCTCAAGAAGACATATACAGTGGTGAAGTACTCTCTTGTTTTGGCACAGAAGTAGCCACATATGATCCAAAAAATCTAGAATACACTTTGTCAAATAGAATAGAAATATCTGCTGCAAAAAAAAAAAAAAGTAAATGGTGGAAAGTTTGGAGGGAACTTAAAGGAGTTGGTGAATAAGATTTATTGATGGAGGCAAGTAGGGAGTGCATGAAAAACTGGTGGAATGTGTAAGGGGTGGAGTGGAGAAGAAAAAGTGCATTATGTTGAAGGATGGAGTAAAAGGGCTGCGTATGAACACGGTTAAACCTTTTCACCCTGAGTTGCGAACAACAACTTCTGCATAGAGTCCTGTGACCGAGGCCCACTGACGCTAGCTACTCCTGTCACAAACACACCCACCACAACTGCCAGGGAACTGATGAGAGAAATGAGGAAAACAAGGGCAAACACATAGAGTGAGAAGTGGAATGACGATGAAGTGGCAGCCGAGAAGAAGTCTCCCAGGTCCACCTCTGACCTCAAAACTGATTTGTTCTTGACTGACCTTTCACCTTTGAAGACAATCCCTCTACACTACAGCTAGGGAATCCTTTTTCACAGACAAGTCAGGATTAAAGTCAACAGGGAAAAATCAGGAGTCGTAAGACAAGTAAAGGAAGAAACAAGCAGTTATAAGAAGGAAACAGATAAAACATTCAGCATCTGCTAAATCTCTCCTCTTGCTCTCTTGTTCCAGAGTCTTTAAACAGTCTAGCTTGAAAATTTACTGGTTTTGGCATGGCTGGCTGCACCGCCATCTGTATAGAAACTGGAGCAGTTACTGTCATTTTCCTTGGAACAAATATGCTGCGTCATTATTTAAGTACGATAAGTAAGTATACATGTCCATCATTATAAAATTACCAAACAGTTGACTAAGATGCTCAGACAATACTGATTAAAACTGTATCAAACTGATGCAGACATTTTGTGACAACATCCTAAATCAATTAAAAATCTAATTATTAAATGATTAAATATTATCCAGCACATATTATTTGAACAGGAAGAAAAACATTATTATGTTATTATAATTATATTATTATTTTGAACAGGAACATGTTCTGTTCAAAATAATTAAGGAACTCCCTCTCCTCTCTCTTACACACACCTTGGAATATGGCTTTCAAGGCATCCTGAACTCTAATAACCTATACACATAAAAAAATAAAAACAATCTTTGCTTAGAAACATACACATAAATACATGCATCACATACACACATACATCACCTCCTTAAAGAAGGGTTAAAAACACATCTCTTTGGGATGTATTATAGACAAAACTTACTTTGCCAATGAAATATGAGCTGTCATTCTAAGTTACTGCAACTAGTATCACACACACATTCACACACACACACAGACGTAGGTGTCAAGCCATTTAAACTTAATGAAGGCCTAATGATAGACTAGGAATGGCTTTTACAGCTTGTTATTGTCATTGTGAAACCACTCACTGTATCACTTTACAACCACCATAAAATCATTGACAGGGATAGGTGTGGTTAGGGCGAGGTACAACAAAACTGAGAATGAGACACAAAAATCCACCTCTGTAATCATGATATCATAAATATTTCAGTTATTCTTAATTGCTTTACTTTATATCCAAATAAGAATGACTTGAGTTTTCCCTCAGGCCATCTGGCAAATACAGTGTTTTCTATTAGGATTTCAATGCGATTGATATCCTGTTACTTTGCTCCAAAGCATAAAGTAAAACCACAAATTAAAGGCTCATATTTACTTTGAGTATTTGTAGTGTCATAAATAAATTATGAGGCGGCGTATATCACATCAAACGCACTCACTTCAAGAGATTTGTGACTGAATGATGGGAAATACTTTGTGTAATTTTGAAAATAGAAAGTGACTACACACACACAAACCCAAATAAGTCTCGTTCAATGTGAAAGAAGCCAAATCCATTTGCCCCCCCTGTTAAGAACAGGGGTTAGGGTTGTTAAAGTAGGAAGTGATTGGCCAAAAAGGTGGAATGTTAAAAATGTCCTGTTAAGGTAACAGAATGGTACACAGATCACAGACGAGTTGTGTGGCAGCTACTTCCTGAGTGGGAGCTCAAAGAGAGATCGAGATGTCCCACCTGGCCCGTGGGATCTATGCCTGCCTACTTTTCTGATTCATAAATCTGCAACAGCTTACCAAATATCTGAGTATCACGATCTGCAGCCACCCACCAAATTGTTTTTGTCCCCACACAATGATTGGCTCCCACCTGTGTTTCCATCTGTGACACAAAGTATCTGAGACAGCTCTGAATGCAGTTTACAATAACTTTTGGGAATGATGTTTAGCTGGTTGGTGTGTAATACACAACCTCTAGAATGCTGCTGATTGGATTCTCATTAAAACTTTAGTTAACAGCACATTTTACTGTTTTTTTAATGGATACTGTATGTTGCATATCTGTCATTCAAGTGTTTCTTTGCTAGTTTTTATAATTAATATAAAAATATAGGACTGACATTACATCTTTTTAATGATGAGCTTTCAACAATTCCAGTTTAGAAAAAACTACTGGAAGGGCTATTTAGCAGGTCGCTTTTTGGTCTGTAAAAAAGATGGAGCCATGCATAGGTGAGGTGGTGTGACAAAGAGACGTAGAAGCTGAAGGAAAAGCCTGTACATTCGTTGACACAGTGTTAGTGGACACACTGAGTTTGGCACCAAAACTGTATAGTCGAAGAAAAGGTTTAATCATTAATATTTGCATCCCTAATATTTACGAATGTTTGTGAATGTATAACAACATACGATTCTTCAATGTGAGCGGTGTGTTGACTACTGTAAACTTAAAATTATATAACATACTGAAAAATTCAGGGTTTGAAATATGGATTTCTATCAAACAATGGGAAGCAGTAAATGAGAAGGTTTCTGAACTGAACGGCATCAAAAGGTTCAACAGGAGTTCAATCAGCTGCAGAAGAGGCACATGCGTGTTCCGAGGCGAAATAATTGCAAGAGTCTAGTGTGAGCTGTCACTGGGACAGTTTGGAGCAACAGCCTTTTTATTTTATTTTTTGCACATTTCTGTACAGCTCTTTACTCATTTATTTAACTATCCAGCCATTTTGTACATATTCTCTCACTCTTTATATTAGTATATAGTGGCTCCTTCTTATTGTCTTTTGTATCTTTTTATCTTTATTTATATTTTTCTACGCTTGATTGTGATGCACCAATGTACCAAGTGTAAATGTAAATTCTTCGTATGTGAGAACTTCCTTGGCAATAAACCTGATTCTGATTCAAAGATGATCAACTAGCAGCTATACATTAGCTAGCAAATGGAGGAATAACTGTGTTAACATGTGTACCAAATAATCTTTTGTTTATTTCACTTCATACTTCATATATTTCTGTGACACCATAGGACACTGATTTTCAAGCATGGGGTTCTGGTAATTCTGATTATCTATTTAACTCCGTTTTGCCCTGAATAGGTGGGAGGACTACCTAAAGTGGGAGCTTACACTAATAAAAGAGCTACACATGTTCCCATGGCCACTGACAACTGTTCCTACAGCCAAGAATAGCAAAGCCCAATAAAACCTTTTTGTCTCTATTGCTAGTCCTATTCACTGTTGCTTTTTCCCTCTCTCCCTCTCTTTCTCTGTCTCGCACACACATACTCACACCTGCCAAACACAATGCCTCTTTCAGTTGATTTATAATTCCTACGTGTGCCTGCTGAGTGTTGTGTGTTTTAGAGATTTAGTAAAATCATCACTTGATTTTTTATGGCATTGAAAACAAAACATCCCAGTTCTGAATGAAAAAAAAAGTTATGTGATAAACTAACTGACTGTGAAGAGTTTGAAAGATCGGAAGCACCAGGAAATTATTTGGAAACATGCAGACTGATTATCAGAGATAACTAATTGAATTGAATGCAATAATTAAATTATCGGCGGACAGATAGAGGACAGAGCGTTAGTGAAGAAAGACAAAAGAGCAAGATACTGAAGAGAAGAGAAGAGAAGA
>NW_023339718.1:10106250-10110746 GCF_004916995.1 Morone saxatilis
GAGAAGAGAAGAGAAGAGAAGAGGCCCTGTTAAAGTGGCTGTTTAGGGCCAAACAGAGCAAGGTGACACCAGGGGCAGGGGGCTGACCTACAAACCGCCGGTAACCCCCACACCTGCATGAACACATGGACACACACGGATACACAGACACGTACACTGACCCAGACACACAAACGCACACACTAACTTATTCACACATCATTGCCCACGACACCGGCTCCTCTAGACCTGCCAAAAGGCCGCCATTTGACCAACCGATAATACCATCTGTTAGGCAAAACACTAGTGCTTTGATAATTGTTCTTTCTCATAGACTTTACCCAACAATCAGATACATACTGCCAGGGACTGAAAACAGTATTTTACTGAAGGCTTCAAAAGAGAGCTATGTGAGAGAGGTTAGGGGTGAGGGCCAGAATGGAGGAAGAGAGGAAGAATGTGATTTGATTAAAACAGGCACTCTGGAGCAGAGAGGGGAAGAGAAAAGATGAAAAGGCAAGTGAGACAAAAAGACAACGAGAACAATGTATTTAAAGTTGGTTATTGATGTTAGTATAATGAATCTAAATAAAAAATACAATGCTAACATTATTTCTGAATATTCAGTTATAAACCTTAAATCTCAAACCATTGTTCAATTGTCTTGTGGTTTTTATTTTTTATTATTAAGTTTCATTCATTCACCAGATTCTTAAATGAGCACAACCAATTCAAATTCATTGAAATTTCAATATAATTTCTGCTGGCACTGATCTCATTGTATTCTGTGTGATCACTTTGATGAGAATTAATGCATATTGGTAACCAGTGTTGGGTAGCATTTAACGCGTTACAGTAATATGATTACTTTTTCAGATCAAATTACAGTTACAAATGCCAGTGACGCTCCATTACATTAACATTTAAGGGTCTGCTTGTACTTAACTGGAGTTAGATGGTGGGCTAAATCAGTTTGGTCTCTCTGAACTTGACTGGCTAGCTTGGTGCATGGATGTGAGGTCGGAGGTTGGGTACCACCACAAGCGAAGAAGAAATGAACTCCCACTAAGTCCAAAGTTATCTTATTCACATGCTGTATGTTCTTAGCTGGCTTACTACTTACTACTTACTACTTACAAGTGGCTTTTGTGCAGTCACTAAGGCTAAGCTATAGTATCTGCTGCTGGATGATCAGTAAATCCCTCCAAATTGTAGGGCTGCCTACAACATGTTAGAGCATTGGGAGTTGTTTAAAGGCATTTTGGACAGAAATGAGCGGAGTAACAAAAGTAACGACTGATGTTACGCTGTACTTATATATATTAATATATAATAATAAAGCAATTAAAAAAATATATTTTTAATGAGTTATATGTAATTTATTACAATTAACTTCCCCACTACTGTTGGTAACACAGGAACCGCCTGCACAGGTTATCAACCTTTTTTGTGTCTGATAAGATTTTGTTATTTCATAACTGTCTATACTAGGCACATTAAGAGTACAAAGAGTGAAACATACGAACATAATAGTCATTCTTATACACTCTCTCATTGGGCTAGTCAAAGAAATAATATAGAAACTTAGACATTAGCGATTTTACTGGGGACCCCCCAGTTGAGAACCATTGTCGTACAGTACAGTTAGGTGCATCTTTGCTGACCTCTTGCAGAATGTACAGCTTACGTTTCTGATGTTAACAAAGCCAGACAGGAAGGAGGGACAACGGGACACAGGGAGGGAGAACAGAGTTGGGCAGGAGTTGAGTCGGATGGGGGTTGGTGATGGGAGCAAAGCGGGGTGTCGGAAGGGTGGCGGGGGGCATGAGGGTCTACTAGGGGTGAGTGGCGCAGTGGGATAAGAGCGTGGGGAGTTCATGCCCCCGCCAGGCCCTTTTCGCACTGCATAAACAAAGAGATTACAGTGAGAAGGGGCTCCGCTCCGCGCCGCTAACAAGCAGGGACACCAGACACACACACACACACACACACAGTCGCATGCGTATAGGAATCGTACACATACACACAAGCATATAAAGACAAACGCACACACAAAAAAGGAAAAACTCATGCAAACAAACGTGCACACGCAAACACAACAGGAACACAATAAACTGACACAACTAATAAGAAGCATCACAACATAGTGGCGCCACCTGTCTCCTCTTCAGCAATTAATGAGCTCCCGGCTCCCGGGATGCTACAACGAGGTGGCAATTAGCAGGGAGAAGAAAGGGGGAATCATGAAATGAGGGAGAAAAACAGACGACAGAAGGGGGGGTAAGGGGTTAGGAGAAGAGAGAGATGAATAAGTGAGTGGAGAGAGATGATAAAAAACAGGGGGAAAGGGGAAAGATAGAGAAATAAAAAGAAAATAAAGAGTAAAATCTAAAACTTCAACAGGATGTGGCAGAAAGAAATACCCCAAAACCCTGGTAGATTCCCCATTTACCCCAAAGAATATAAATATAAAATATGCACACTGTTACTACTGCCATCGTTTCACTATACTATATTTCAAGCGTTTTCCATTTTTCATAAAGAAAATCTAAATTGTGACAGGATGACCATGGTAAGTTTGAAAATAATGGGGAAAAAAGGCAGGAGCTGTTAAGATGACTGAAATAAGGAAAAATGTTATAGATATATGTAAATATGATAGAAAAAATGTATGGTAATAGATGACAGGGAAACCTTTGAAGCTGTTCCGATGACATCACATTACAGGGAAGCATTTTGTTTTTCGTTTTGCTGGCCTGTACGTTTCTGTCTCCTGTTTGTGTTTATATTTCCATCCATCACAATCTCTCTGACTCTGTCTCTTTCCTTCTGTCATTCAGTCAGACTTTGTTTCCTGTTTCTCTCGCCTAAATACATGCACACACACACACACATTCTTTTGTTTGCCACCTGATAACAGGCAGTCATTCATACCGCCTCTCGACCCCCATGACCCCTGAACCCTGAGACCTAAATACGGAACAAGAACTGAGAGACCGGTCACGCATTTGCCAACAGTGATTGCACACGCAGACACACGTACACATAAAAGATGCCGAGATGAAACACTCTTGTAAAAGTATCAAAAAAATTTAAAAGCCCTTGCAGACCCTTCAAAAAGAGAGGCAACTTCAACAAGTAAATTAATGAATTAATTAATAATAAAAACACAGGGATAATAACGAAACTGGCATTCAAACTGTAGGCCTTCATATAATTCGATGCCTCGCATTGTACACTAATTAACTTTTCACAATTACCATAATTGAATTTTACATTAGTCAGACATTAGTCCGTCAAGTTTACTTTAAATAAAGTTGCAGTTTGGATGTCTGAGGTTAGAATAAATGAGCTTCACTTGGAAGACAATTCTGAAGCTTTAAAGCTGGTGTAGGGGGGTTTTCTAACTTTCTAACGTCTCAGATACTTACCTTAAAAATGTTTGGTGTGTGCAATTTAAGGAAGGAGAGACGAAAGGTGTTCACCTTTCTGTTTGCACTCAAAAACATGTGGATTTCAGTCACGGTGCAAAAACCAACCCCCTTATTCATATATCAGTTATTCATAGCTAATTGTCCTCTACAGTGAATAAAAGCTATTTTCTGAGGGTTGTGCTGACCTGAAATTGTGCTTCTCACCGCGATCTTTACGGGAAAAAAAAGTCACCTAAAACGTAAAAATGGGTAAAGAACACGGATGGTTAGAACGCCACAGAGAAAAAACGAACAAAATGGAAAAATGTATAGTTGCTACTGGGCGCCCGAACGTTCAACATTTTCATCTATAAATTTCCCAAACTTATATAGTATTGTTCTGTCAGTGTCAGAATTAGTAACTTTTGCAAAAGGAAAAAAAAGTTATAACTTTGGTATTACCCAACCAACCTACCCATTTTTAGCAAGGTTACTATGTGTTGTAATAAATTACATTTATTTATTTAGTACAGTTAATTATACCACTGAGTTACCCTCTAATGTGAGAGGTTAATAATTAGAGTTCATACTAGAGGAAACACACCAAGGCATGATGCATTATGAGACAAGAAAGAAAGGCAGAAACAGACATACAAAGCACACACACACTTATGTGTGTCCCCCCACTATATCCGACCCCTTCCATGTCCACACACACACACACAGGGCAGGTGTGGGGTCAGTGTTAGGGTCAGTAGCCTCGGTCCAGCTCCCAAATATAGAGCATCCACTATTCGGGGATCCTTAAGTTCACCGCAGGTTCTCATATGACCACCATGGACCCTTTATGTACTGAGAGAAACAGACATACCGAACAGACAAAACACACATTCATTCATGCGTACACTCACACGCATACCGCTCCAGCAATATTCACACTAAGCACTGCTTAAATGCATGTATGTAAATGAATGCATGTGGACAAAATACTAACACACACACACACACACACACACACACACACACACACACTGTTACCCTAATATGTCATCAAGAATCCTCATCATCCCCACTTATCTAAAAAACATATACTCGATTCCTCTT
>NW_023339718.1:10110846-10124940 GCF_004916995.1 Morone saxatilis
TGGACAAAATACTAACACACACACACACACACACACACACACACACACACACTGTTACCCTAACATGTCATCAAGATCCCTATCATCCCACTATCTAAAAAACATGAATGCTGATTTCCTCTTTTGCTCCCTAACGCTTCAACCATATCAACTTTTTTTCATGTTTCTCTTCTTCTGTTTCTCATTATTTCTTGACTCCCACCATATCGCTCTCTCTATCTCTGTCTCTGTCTCTCGGAAGACACTATTCACAGTGTCTATTCAGTGTGGTGTAACAGAGGACCTCTTCTACAGCTGAAACATAAGACTGACACTCTGACCCCTCAGGATGACCTTTGCTCTCCAAGCTAACGGCTTTGACACGTAGAAACATGCCTATACACGTGTGTGTGCGTGCTTGTGTGTGTGCATTTGTTGGGTGGGGAAGCTGCAAAGTGATCGACTTTACTTCTTCTCGCTGTGTGGTTGGCAGCATGAGTAGGCGTCTGCACTGCTTGTGCAAATGTGTGTGCATGCTAGAGAGATTTCCTATTACCTAACCTAACCTTTCTATCAATTAACTTTATAGTTAAAGTTTTATCCAAATCATGCTAACTAATAAATAAGCATGACATTTAATATGAATATCATTTTCCCATTGAATCAAAGCTGCAGCAACAAATGGGTCTAAAAAAAGACAAGAGCTTTTGGCTGTAGGTTATATCACTATTATTAATATTAGTTCATAAATTGTTGAAGCAAACTAAGAATTGACTCACAATACTAAAAGGGTGAACGATACATTAAATGGGATCAAGGAATCCTAAAGAGAAACAAATGACTGCAGAAAAGCATCTGATCTGAACATCAATCGCACGTCTGTTTAACAAATGGCAGAGAGACAGATTTTTGAGTCATGTGCTTATGAAATACACTGTTTGAGCTTTGCAGCTGTTGATTAGCAAAGCATGCTTTAGAAAGAGGCCATTGTTATATTGGAAATCACACAGATAATTTATGTTTCAGTCTGACTTCGCTTTATCAAAAACTACAAAATTGCTTAAAATCCAAAAAATTTACAACTTTGTTGCAACTGAAGAAAAGCAAGAAAAGGAATGTTTGCTCTTAATCATTCACTCTTCGCACACATATGAAAGTAAAGAAACATACACACACACACACACACACACACACTAATACACAGCCAGTTGTGTTAAAATTAACAAATTCAATTTCCCTCTGACTGGAAGCGCATGTCTATACGAAAATATTGCAACACACAGTTTAATTTGATTGTGTGTGTATGCATGCATCGGACTGAGTGTCACACTGCGCTGTTCGTTAGAGGTTTTAAGGACATTCCTCCACATTCTTATATTAAATCAAATGCTCTTATTGACTCCACATGATGTCCATTCGTATGGAGCGCACAACATAACATATCCTCACATCCTTATTTCTCTCTTTGTATCGCTGTAGCACACTAATGGATGAAGCAGTTGTTTGTTTTTTGAAGTGTCATTACTTTTAAGAGGTGCTGGTGTATGCATCTTTGTTTGCATATGTTCATCATCTCATTTCATGATCTGGGTGGTCTTTTATAAATTCCTGCAGCTGTAGTTTGTGTATTATACTGTCACCATATCCAATCTGGTGATAGAAGATGCTATACTGAAAAAAGATGAACCAGTTATCTGGGTTTTTGGAGTTTACCTTAGCACAATATCTTATGGATGTCTGTGTGTAGCTTTATGGACTTGAACTGACCTGCTTCATTTTTAAATATTGCAAAACAAACCTAAGGATGATCCCTGTTCTCTTTGTTCCACATTTGTGAAATATGGTGGTTAGCTTTATTCCTCATGTGTCATGTTCAGCTTATTTGCCTAAATCATATCAGTTTTAAAATGTTCTAGATCACACTAAACACATTTCAAATACACATAATTGTGAATCATTTTGAATAAACAAATCATTTTATGTTGGACAGCAGTTTTATCGCTCTTCATAAAAAATCCCATAAAAGCCAGCTTGAGGTAATTAAGGTCAAGGATGGGTGAAGAGAACATGCAGTTAAATTTGTTAAAGTATCAACAACAGCTCAAGTCATTCAATGTAACTCAATCTTGTGATCACTCTCCGAAGAGCACAAAAAGGCCCCTGACGTGTGTACTGAGGATAAAGTAATGCATTTGTACTTAGTTGTACTAACAAAGTGTGTTCTTCAGGTACAGCTGCAAGAATGCTGGCAACAGACCATTAATTAACAGCATTTTCAGTCTGACCACAGCATTATCAAAAGCTTGTGCTCCAGCCCATATGAAGGTTGGGAGCAGGTTTGTCTAGCCAGTAAATTCAGATAACCCCTGTTCATCCATTCTGTTTTATTATAACCAAGTCAATGTGGCTGCCTCTTCCTGTTATATTCCCCCAGTAAATATTTCAGAATGACCTGCCAAATGTGTCCATATTTTGATTTTTCAAATTTGTTAGCCACTTTCGTTATTGGCTAAGGCTGCAATTCCTGTTCCACAATAATGGCATTCCAGTGGTTTGCCAGTGAAAAGGCTTTTAATGTGAAGCAAAACTGACAAAACAGCAAGCCAGCAAACACAAAGTGTTTTTTTTACTCACCGGGAAAGTTCTGGCACATTATAAGATGTGGTGATTTCATTCCACAGTGTTATGTCTTATTCGTCCACACACAAAGACTAGTGGCTTGTGTATGTGTTATGGTGGTCGTGTGTGTGTGTTGTGTGTGTGTGGTGTGTGTGTGTGTGTGTATAGAGGCTGAGGTAGTCTTTGGAACATTATTGGTTATTCTAGAAGATCGGCCTGTGACATTTAATAACAAGCTCCCGTCTTCTCATCTAAAATGCCTGGAGCTCTCCAGGTACGTTGGTCCAGCTCAGTATCAGGTGCAGAGAACAGATGAGGCCCTGAACTAGTAAAACACAACTTCACATACACAAACGCACATGCATGCATGCACACATTCGGCCCTACCTCGGCCTTCAACAATGCCACGTTTGTCTAACAGCAGATCTCCATATGATAAGAGATAGAAGGATATTAGGCAGGACACCCACACACATACACACACACAATCATGTCTTCAGATGGTTATCGTATTTACATAATCATTAGTTGTGGGTGAGACTCTGTCACGATCTGTGCGGTGTTCCCGATGGTATTAGAGGCAATTACTGCGTGAGAGATAAGCCTGTGTGGACACACATACACACAGTGTATGCAGGGTATGCACACAATACACACACAATACACACACTCATATTCACTGAAAGGGAACAGTTATTTTAGTTAATGATAAGTAAACAAAAGCTAACACAAACAGACAGAACACATTGTAACATATCAAAACAATAACCTTTTTTTAAAACTGTGACACAAACAGAAGCTCACCACACGCACACAACCCGCAAACGCACACACACAAAATCTGACCCCACTGCCCCTCCCCACGGCTTAAAGAAATTACTGCCACCTGAAGCGGAACCCTGTCCATCATGCAGAGGCCCCCCAAAGCCCCACAGGTGTCCTTTAACATGTCCAAAGGTCCCCCCCCCCACCCCCCCGGCTCTCCATGTGACCATTCATCTGGCTGCAGTGGAGGACATCAAAACAAAACACATCCCCAGGGGGGAAACCTCACAGCTACACATGCACATGAATTACTCTGCAGTGAAGACACAGCTTGGTGCTTCTGACCCTGCAAGAAGACAATCAGACTATAACATGTACTGTAGATCTCACATAATGAATTATAGGGGGGCTTCTTTGGAGAGTAACAGTATTGTTCCTCACAAAACACAAACTTTATTAGTATTCAAGCTGCACCCTTGTTGTGATTCAATGCTTTTTAGCATATGCTGTACAGATTGACTCCAGTTCCCTTGCTGTAGTTCACATGCTCTTTTGTTCTACTTCCCATCTACCCTTGTGAGTGTTTTTTTTTTTTTTTTTAAACAAGTTGATCCCAAGCCAGGAACAGAAGAATATGTCACCTCATCTACCAGAAATGTAGTGTGAAGATGAACACAATAAGTTATAAGAGACAGGTGGAAAACACTCCAAACCACAACTATGTGTTTCTCAGCCATATTTCAGCTGGCTGTGGCTTAAAGAAGGCTTGCTTATTATGGCGTATGTGTTTAAAATGGAGAGAAATGGAGCAATCACCAATTTCCGCTAAATAGCATTCAAGTGGGAAGCACTGGATTGGTCAAATCCAGTCACTCCACATTAACAGGCAGCGGGCTGACAACATAATATGCATGGCAACAAATAATGGCTTTTCCACTGTAACCCACAGTTCATCTTTCTCTACAGTTAAAGCACATAGAGTGATTTTAATGGCCAAAGCTGAATAAAATATATGAGAAAAGTGATGGGAAAACAAAGAGAGCGAGGCAGAGACCAAGATGGAAAGAAACAGTTACAGTCCCAAAAAAAAAATTTGTGCAGATATTGTACAAAGAGACAAACAAAGAGTCACAGGTAATCAGACAGGCCAGGCAGGCATGACAGCAGCAACCGCCACAGACAGACAGAAACACAGACAGCGAGACAGTCAGACTTTTAGAATAAACACCAGAGCTCTCAGAGTCGCCCAGGAAGAAATTCTTTTCTTTGATGTCAGGCCATGTGACCTTGCAGCAGTCTGAGGAATTGAAGCAACGTCCAAACAAACGTCAACACCGCTAACACCCTCAAGGTCGTTGTGTGTGTGTGTGTGTGTGTGTGTGTTTCACTCTAAATTTTGGCGTGTACATGTGTAAAGTGTGTATGTATGCTGAGAAGATGAGGAGGGATGTGTGCCCCCGAACTTTTGGGCTTGGAATGTCAATTATGCATTTTCGCAACTGTTCTTTTTCCTCTATACTCTTAATGTAGAGAAGATTAGGGAGAAACTTTTGGGTTCTTTAACAGTAGCCAGTATTTCTCAGCACCAGTTTACATAAAGTATAAATATGTTTTATATTTACCTATATTTTCAGCTGCTTTAAATAGGATGGAGGATATCAACTCCTCACACGCCACGTCAAATAAGTTTTGCGGATTGAACTGTCCGGGTCATGTTGCATCGTGGGTCATTTTTACTGTCCAGCAACGTTTTTGGAGTGCAATGTTAAATCTCTTTTAAGATATACAATTTCAGAAAGGCCTTCACAAATAAAGATGTGAGTCCAGATAAAGCAGAGAGAATGAATGAAACTAATAAATAGCCATTTCATTATATTATAACGTCAGCTTAGAACCACCTGCAAACACCCTCCAACGTCCACAATGTTGTCCTGTTTCTCTCCTCATTATTAAATGAAAGACATTAATTAATTTGGCACACAAGCAATTCTGGGACAACATCTTGTGGCAGTTGGAGGTTTGGAAGTAATTACTTTCATGTCAGGTCTTGTTTTATACAATCACAAATTGTTAAAAAACATTTACAGTAGGTAAGATTGCTTGACCAAAATCTTATTCATGAATTTGTGAAAATGTTTCTGTGTTTCCCCATTACTTGTGTCAACGCGGTACACATGCCAGTGTTCTTTCTGTTTTGTCTCATCACAGCTGAATGACCGCAGAGACAACACTGCTACACTTTGAATACAATCCTCTCACTGCTGGTAAACAGTGGTGTCCCATTGCAGCAGTTTATTTAGGAGTCTGTTCAAGCCCAAACAGGGATTATAACAAAACCCACTGCTCCCTCTTTTAGACCACTAAGTACTTTCTGCTGCTGCTGAGGGCTAGTAAGCTGCTGAAGTATATGGGCAGCTGTTTGTGTGTATGAAAGAGGGAGCGAGAAAGAGAGACAATGTGAAAAAGAGACGGCGAGAGAAAGAAATGGGTGGCAATGTGCTTACAGAAAAAGTGCCATCGCAGCAGCTCACGCACAGCGACGAGTGAGCAGCACTTGAGATCTGTCTGATAAAATCATGGCTTGAGCAACTGAGCGGAACCTTATATTTACTACATGCTTGAAACTCTAAATGACTATAATACAATTTGACTGCTTTGCTTTTGACATACTTTAAACTGTAGAGGGAAAAAACAACCCAAGAACTAAACTTGACATGCAGAACTTGAACATAAATGTTTAGGAGAGGAAAAAAAGTCTTCCAAACTTTTAATGTGGATTGTTAGTTGATCTCCATCTTATTGTAACAGGTGAAAGAAGAAGTAAAAGAAGAATGGTGCCCCCTTGGGGACAAACAACATGCATCCCCAGTACCTGCTGGATGCATAAACTAGTGTGGATAACTACTTTTGGATGTTTTAGTCTTGTCCAATGTGTTGTTTTTCAGGTGTTCTACTGTTATATGTATATCAATTCAATTACTACTATCATGCATTAATAGTAACTGCCATGTGTCATCATCAAACACTGAAGGCCTCAGTGTTTAATGTCAGCTGTGAAAGAGTCCTTCACCATCCTAACAGCCACTCAAGTGGCAATATGCTTTATGCCCTGGAAACCCCAACCATGATAAAGCCAAAGCCTGCAACGGAAATTCACCTATTTTATAATGTCTCTCAGGAGAACATAATAGGAACAAGAGCATTTATCCATTGAAGAGAATATTTATGCACAATCTGGTTGGTATCTACAACAAATACACAACAGAAGTCCTTGGAGTGAGATGTAATGGAAAAGCACAAGGAAGCTTTTTTTTTTTTTTCCCCCCATTTACAAGTTCATGACCTCACAAATAGCTACTTCCCTCTTCATTTACACTCACACACTTGTACACACACACACCCATACAATCGCACAGCTTCTCCACTATAGAGTCTGTACCTCGGGGTAGAGCGCCATCATGTTGAAAGATGCTGTTGCCAGCACACCTGTGTGTGTGCACGAGGCTTTATACATGCATTTCCTTGTGTGTGATATGTGTGTGAGGGAGTATTTGTGTGCACGTGAAAACACCTTCTCACGTTTCAGCAGTAATGGCCCTGCTGAAACATGTGTCTCCCACTCAAAGGTTCCAGGCTGCTGTTTAATACAGACACCACACAGCAGTGTTTCCCCAACAACTGGCGAGTAAGGGTGGGTCCCCTTACCTATTTCATAATATACTACATTGGGGAATAAGTATGACATAATAATAATAATAATAATAATAATAATAATAATAATAATTATAATAATTATAATAATTATTATTATTTTTCAGCCGGGTCACTTTTTTGAGCTGCTACTAAAAGTTTGCTACCATCTCCACCCCTGTAAATATGGATTCAATACATACATGATTTCTTGACATTGCTAGTCATATCACACCCCGGATAGATCAAGGTTACCTGAAATATATTGCCACATAGGACAACACAGGAGAAAGATGCCTTATCCTCAAAAACAGAGGTTAAGGCGGCCCACAACCCTCTCAAACATAATGATTGGACCCCACTGAGTGGAGGAAACCTGCATCATCATACCTTTTTAAAGCTCCAGTTACAAACAAGTACACACCTCTCCTTCTCCTCACTCTGCTAATCAAGTACCATCTGTTCAGTATACTCCAAACTGCCGGCTGAAGTGTGGTCCTCATTTAAAAAGAATCCATATGCAAATGTTCAGTTAACAGCACCTGCCTACCCTGACTGAATAGCCCAGTGTCCTCTAAGGCAGGAGTTCCCAAACAACAAAGAAGACATTTGGTGTCTCCTCGGGAACAAAATTTATAAAAAAATATCGCTATAACATTTACATTTCTAAACTAGTGATAAAGAACCTAGCAACATACTAGCTCTAGTCCCCAAAAGACACATGAAACATAACAAACTATTCAAATGCAACTCAAACACACACATTTACTTTTCCACTGTCAAAACACTGTCTCTTTAAACACGTTTTCAGGTCCAGGTTCGTGAGAAGGGAGAGAGGGGGCCCCAGACACAGCATCTGAGCTTAACAGACCAGCATAGCGAAATATAGTAGTTACTGGATGTAACTCCAGTTCTATGAGCACATGTGTATCCCTATAATTTTATATTTCAAATTAAAACAGAAGAACATTCTCTCTACTTCAATATACATTTACATATCATAACATTGTTAAGCATTTTACTCTAACAAATAAAAATGGGTCCATGACCCATACTATAAGTTTGGGAAACACTGTTGATGTCAGTTGTTTCCCGCACAGCTTTTCCTGCCATACATGCAAGGGGCTCTTTTACTTTGTTGTGCATTAGAAATTAATCTGGGAGGGTATCGGTATTGGTTTGGTTTGATTTTTATTAGCAAATCACAAGGGGCACTGGATATTTGTACAGCAAGGTGGTTGAGTATAATGTAGCATTAAATCCATGAATGTTATTGAATGTTAAACAATGTTATTTTTGTGGGTATCTGTGCTTTGAAAGCCAGGCCTGGTCTCAGTGACTGACATTGGGTTTCTTGTAAAACATGTCATTACAGTATGTATCAAATGCCTAGCATCCCTGCTTGAGCACAAGGTGCCTTTACACGTTACAAACCTCCTTAGTTGTCCATGCAGCTGGCTATAAAATGCTCCCAGATACTAATAAATTTCCTCTTGGCAACTGAGGCTAAAGCACTTGTGTTAGTGCAGGCTAAGGTTACAGATTGCTATCCCAAAGGAAACATTTATATTTGCAAACAAGCAGCACTCACAACTCTGTGGTTCTCTCCAAATTCTCAAAAGATGCAAACAAATGAAAAGTGCATGAATATATAATCAATAATACTATGTCTCTGTTAAGAGAGCCAAAGACACCATATTCTGTTTATAGACAATGTGCTTGAAAGAAAAGAAATAAGCAGTAGAATACCACTAATCATGTAGCCGACAAGTGAGCTTTTACAGCTCAAGGTAGATATTGCAGGACAAGTCAAATACACAGTAATTTATGAAGGATATGGTGTCACTGTCTTTATGTTGCTCTTGGCAAGTTTGGATTTCAGAGAAACACGCAACGTGAGACTCACTCCTTTCACTGCCGCCCTCCTCTTCCTGGGATATACTAGCTGCATGCGGTGGACTATTTCGGTTAGCTTGGTTGGCTGCAAAATCAAGTATTTGCTGAGAAAGTAGTAAGGTAGTTGTAGTGCTTAAATTTTCTCTTGATGAGAGCCTGACACTCCTCAGTTTACTGACTATTATAATTGACCACACTGATCAGCTAACTGTACTTTATCACATCCCATCCATATCCTTCTGTATTTTTACTCATTTGATAATCAGATAATCATCACCACTTGCACAGAGATTCTTGTCAATTTTGCAATCTCCTACACCATGAAATGATTGCATAAGCACATAACATAACATAGGGCACATGCATGAAATGTTTCCCATTTTGCTTTTACCTGTAAATGAGGGTTGATGTAAGCTGAGGGTCACTTTCACAGATGGGGCTGGCCAACACAGTTCAACAATCCCTTCCTGTGAAAACAGAAGAGCATACAATAAGATATAACAGAGGCAAAAACAGATAATCAGAGTATCATCGATGTAAAAGACAATGACATTGATTTAAGATGGTTAAAAAAAGACTGTAATACAAACACAGAGCAGTCTTTCTGTGAGGGCAGGTTGCATACCGGAGCTTAAGTTCTTATGTCCACCTGTTGTTTTTAATCTACAATAGGGACTGCTATTGTGTTTCATCAAATTCATATAAAATCCTATAACTTTCCTATCCAATATTTTTTTCTTTATGCCAAGCAGCTTTCAAAGACCTCATATGTTTGCCTTTATTTTATTTGATGTATCAAGTTAATGGAAACATAAATTAAGTCATACAAAGAGGCATATACAGTGACATTAAAACATTGTGTTTTCTGTTATACAGACACACAGGTTGTATGCCAAAGATTGCACATATTATTAGATCTTGTGATTGGAGGGCTGTGTTGTACAGATTCCCACCTGTAGAGTTGGAAAATAAAACTCAAATAAAATGTCTTAATATAAACTAACACTCTGGGCGGGTCCATTTCTTCATCTCTAAAGAAAACACAGCCTCCAAAACACTGTAAGTCACACTGGATTCATTTCACACAACGTTTCTTTTTATTGCCACCTAATAAACCACTCCAGTCTTCTATATGTGAAAGTGTGTGTGTCTCTCAGTTCTGTGTGTCTGTCTGTGGCCTTTTCTGCATGTGTTATCCCCCATAGTCAGAACCACCATTAGACAAAGAGGTCAATTCATATTAGGTGTTAAAAAGGCCAGATTGTCCATAAATCAAAGCTCTACAAACTTTAATACATCTCTCAAACCACAACCAGTGGAAAAAGAAATTAAAATGACTAAAAAATACTCAAACAAAGGTGCCATTCAGTTCCTGACAAAGAAGATGACATACCATTTGCTAACTGCTGTGGGTCAGAAAAGTGAGAATAACACTTCTTTTAGCTCTACCAAAATAAAGCCCAGAGGACCAAAACTCTGCTTTGATAGTCATGACAAAGGCTAAAATGAAATCAGATACACCTTCAAAAATATCAACTTCACTTCATTTGCATTACTGACAGATTAAAGATAATGAATGAGAATCATCATTACATCCGCAAGGATATGAAAACAAAACCCAGGCCCAGGTGTGAGAATAAGCAAACTCATGTATTTGCCAACTGCTCTGTTCTTATGACAGAGGACATTTGTTTGAAACAGGCTGGACTAACACTGCTTACCAACTTATGGCACACTGAATATCAGCGTGAAGATGATTAGAAATGTGGATAATGTTTAGATTAGCTCGACAGATGACACCAGCTAGGCTCCAGTCTGATGAAGAAGTTTACAAGTCAGTCTTTGTTTACGCCATATGTTCTCAAACAAAATAATCTGTTTCTGTTTGACCTGACCTGAACAGTGAAGGGGCAAAATAAACCACACCGCGACAAGTATGAGCCTTCTTGCCAACAGTAGCACTAACAGATTAAAGAGAGAGAAACGGTGTTACAATTTTCAACATTAATATTAAAAATCTGATGCCTACAGGGTGACTTAACCCCTTAGGTACATACCATAGCTCACCTGCAAGCCAAAAACCATTTTTTCCAACTAAAAGAAATGGCTTCAATCTATACTCCATGTTTGATCTTAGGTATGTGGGAAGCAGAAAATGCCACAGTGGGTGTCAGTTTACAGTCCAGCCTTCAGGTATCAAAAGCAGGCGTGTCGTGGCGAGAGCCAGGCGGTGTGCCAGACAGTTGGTTGTTTCTAAAAGGGATCAGTGAGGCGGATTACGGTCTAAATCCCCTCTTTCACTGAGTTCCTACAAACTGTCATTTCTATCTTTGCTTCACAATAGTCAATGAAAACACGGACAGGTAGGGTGACTGAAAAAAAAGTAGCTTACAGTGGAAACACAGAAACATTTTCTCGTGTCCTTGACTTTTTTTTTTTTTTTTTCTGAATGTGTTTTGTTGTAACACACTTATTCTTATCTAAGTGAAGCCTTGCATATATGAGAGAAAAGTGTTTGGAGAGCTCATGTGAAGGAATGTATTTTGATGACTGACAGATTGCAGTGTGTCAGCCAATTCACTTTTGGTTTTCACACTAAGCCATAGACAAACAAGCATATGCTCGGGTACATACAGTAAACCCATCCGCACACACACACATAAGCACTCATGTGTACACTTAATGCTACAATAAGCAGCTTTATGACTTTACATAAAGCTGCATACATCTCAACATCACTGTTATCAGGTAAAAACATGTAGTCCCTATAAGTAAATGGTTTTCAGTTTGATATTGACTACATACAACTAGCCTTGAATAGGTCTTATTTCCAATCTGTACATGACAGACATACATGACTGACATGACCATTATTTATGCATACAGGTTATACATCTATGTCTTTTTCTATTCAAGTCTCAATCTTGGGTAAATACACAATTTTTTTGTTAGGTGGGGGTTAATCTGTTTGTTCAGCTGAAATAAATCTATATATAGGGGATAAAACTGCATGCTAACATACATACATTACATGCACTTTCATTCTAAGTCATTGCATTACGATCAATATCTGCTCAATACTAAATTTAACATGAACTCTTTTCTGATCTCAGGCCTAAAAGCTGACATACCACCCACCTTTTTGCCATCTGCAGTGCTATCCACTAAAACAGTACTGCCATAGAGGTTTTAGTAAATCCTAGAAAACCATTAAAAGAAAACACATGATCAAATTCATGTGAGTCTGTAAATAGCCAAATGTCTGAACAGAAGATTGATTCATACTTACGGGTAATGTGGCAATCACTCAGCAAGCCTGGCCTTTTACCCTACACACTCGCACATTACTGCTCTGAGGCACTTCTGTTAGATGCTCTCTCTCTCTCACACACACACACACACACACACACACACACACACACATACATTGGAACACACACATGCACCCCACCCACATTGTAAAAGTGCTCAACAGCAATCATATTAAAACTTGTCCGGCAGTGTCCGGGCCTTCCAACGTGAAATCTATACACGCTCAAATCTCAAATCCAAACTAACATTGATTCAAACCTAAATAAAGCCAGACTCGAGGAGAGATTGTGTAGCATACCATGTGAAACAGGTTACTTTAAATTGGACAACCTTGCCTGTTTTTCTCTATCGTTCTTGTTGTTTTCAAACTTTTTTTCTCTGTCTATTTTAAACACACATTCATATTAGTGAATGGATTAAATTACAATGAAAACCATGCTACTCCTTTACAGACCTCAGTTTCCCCCAGAAAGGCATCACAACTGAGGCTGCTACATTCAAATATAATTACAGAAATGGACATTAATATATTAGTAAAGTAAACAGTGGGTATTTACTACAACAACTGGTTGATTAATTGAAAAGGCCATCATCAGAAGGTTAATCTGAAACTATTTTATTATAGACTAATTGTTTAAGTCATATTCTAAGCAAAAATCCATTTTACTGCTCCCCTCAGCTTGATAGCAAGTTTCAGCTCATTGTTTAGCTGTCTGGCCCCACTTTACTGTTGTTTCACTTTCACTACTCATAGAATGTTGTTTTCAGGCACAACAAGCCGCTGTTTTAAATGAAAAACCTTTAAAAATCAACTATACACTACCAGCTCAGCACTAAAATGCAGACAGACCCAGTTAGACACACTAGCTGGTGAACATAGTGGATGATTTAGCAGCTAAAGAGGCAGACATTTCCCTCAGGGGTGGAAATAGATCAAAAACAGAGCTACAAGACCTACTATTCTACTACTACTATACTATTTGACTTACATTCATCAGGTGGTCACAAACACAACTTCAGATAAATGATAATGTTGCCCTGTAACTACTGAATGTGTAAATAAGCAACTCTTTATTAATAAAGTTCGCAATCATCAATCAATCAAGCATCAACTTAAAAGATAATATGTCAATGTTGTGTTCTCAGCTTATTCCTGCTGCCCCCAATTGGAACAAAAGTGTAATTAAAGGTTAAAATAGGTAAACAATTACAGTAGTCAGTTAATAGAATAAAAGATATGACAGCAGCAAAACTTATGGCAAATTTTGATAGAAAGTATGACAAAGAAAGACAGATAGAGAGAGGAGGGAGGCAGAGTGAGAGCACTGAGGCAGAGAACTGAACTGATTAACCACGGCACACTAGAACGACTTTACAGTGATTAGGAGCGAACAACACGTTTCACCCTTTTGAACTGCATAGTCCTGGGACCTACCAGCACCTGACTGTTATCGCCTCTGCATGGGGAGTTTTGTTTACCTGCTACTTTTATCATTTGTAACAAGCAGCGCAGTATGTTTCATCCAGCTAGAAAACAGAGCTCACACACAGACAGGCTTAATTTAACTTGCACATCAAATTAAAATTTTACACTCAGTTTAATTTAAAATTCAAAGAGTCATGTGAAGTGGAACACGGTGTCAAGGATGTTCATCTTTTTCTTTTTTTTATTCTTTAATGAAAAACATTCCCAGGGTCTATTTATGAGACAATGGCAATATCGACGCCAGAAGCACAAAACAGGGAGCTGTAATTCTCTTAAGCAAACCCCTGCCAACTCCAATAAAATCCAGGCAACCATATTATGCATGTATCCTGACCTCAGATGAACTT
>NW_023339718.1:10124955-10125412 GCF_004916995.1 Morone saxatilis
TGCTCAAATCTTTTTGATGTAATATAGATACTGTGTTTCCAGCACAGATGGTAGATATTATGTCTGAAAAGCAAACGTTTAAAAAAAGTAACTTTTGTTTACCACTGAATGTCCTCCCTGCGTCTGCCATATTAAATCCTGTCTGTATGTTGCGTTTAGTTCTCTATAAGATGTTGTTACTGTAAATATCCGTATTTATTCTGCTACCTGATGACAGTCCGCAGAAGGACTCACCAAAAGGGTATCCCGTCAGTCAAAGTCAACGCGTCCGCAGACCACCCCTGCTGGCTACACCTGCCAGAAAACGTCAACTGTGTTTGCAGAAGTTTGATAGACGTGCTGACGTTGGTGACTGGCATGATGTGTTTCCCCAGAAAACACCCCCAAAGGTGTGAAGTACAGTATGGAGTCATGAACAGGTTAGAGCTGTGCCTGTGTTTATATATGTGTGTGTGTG
>NW_023339718.1:10125450-10129457 GCF_004916995.1 Morone saxatilis
TGTGTGTGTAGGTGTGTGTTTATGTGTGTGATGGTCATTGCTGTGTGAACTTTAGGAGGTGTCTGAGATAGAGAACAGCATTTTGAAGGATATGACTCATTACTGGCTCTATAGACCCCTCAGTATGTACCTTCTCTACCTGGAGACTTAAAACAAGGAACAAATCTATTTACCTGCCAGGTTACCAAATCTTTTCCGCCTGTTCACTCTGGAACCTGTTTCACTTCAACACTGTGAGGTTGAAATGTGTGTGCAACATCAACTTGCGTAGTTTAACAGGTTAAAATGTGACGCAGCATGGAAAAGTAGACACTTTCTGGCCAGGGGTTATTTTCTTGTTTTGTTTCTTAGAACTAGATGTATTAATAATAATAATTAATAAAAATGCAACAACGCAAAACAAGAAGCCAGTTAATATTATTTTTTAAATATAACTTTCAGATATTTAATGTGTCCTGTTAAGTTGTTTATAAGTTAATAAACTGCGACGTAGGGCGTAGGGTAAAAGCTTGATGGATGGACTTACACGGAAAATCAAAACAGTTGAAACCTGAAGCAACAATTATCGTCTTATCTGTCCTGTTTTTGTCTTCTCTTTTCTTCTCCCATTACAGAAAAACAACAAACACACAGGAACTCAACACCACAGCGAAGCGGACCCACCGTGAAATCACATGCTCCTCCTCAGTAAATCTGGGGAATTATGCTCTCGTGTCTCAAATCAGTGAGAAAGTGAAATGTTTTCAAACTGAAAAAATTGCATCCACTGTACAAGTTCAAGGAAGTTCAAGTTGTTCTCTCTGAGTCTGGGCACATTTTAACAGCTGGCATTATGTCAAAAGTTGGACTCTTGGAAAATCTTATTTGGGTGCAAGATCAACACTGACCTTTATAATGAATGACAGTAAACATTTGAAGAATTGGCGTCTTCGATTTCAAAACAAGCATTGTGCCGCACTTTTCTTTTAGTCCAACATCCAGTATGGAAGGCCCTCCCTACTTGCACACATTCTGACAGTCTTCTAACAATGGTGAGAAGAAGTTAGAGAAGGAAAATCTAAATATCTAATACCCCAAAATTGGTGTTACAGTAAACACAGCACAACAACACAACTGAGGAGATCATTGCTGTGATGTTTTTGCTGCACTTTCTAGAGATCACTTAGCACTTGAACAGAAATTATTTTTACAAGTACATAATAATGTGATTATGGCCAATAATCCGAGTAAGACATTACTCCAATAAATTTGTTGATGCTACCCTAAAAAGGGCGAATGGTGCCTCTGTCATTACCTGCACTCCGTACGCCTCTCCTCCCACTATGCAACTTTTTGGCTGACCTGGCCTTCTCGCTGCTGGACTAGTGGTATTAGCTTGCTATGTCGTTTGGCTGTGTTAGCAAAGTTGTCGACTCACAAGCTTTTGAACAAATGCACGAGCTGCCCATATTTACTACAGCTGTGTACAACTCAGAAAATATACCAATTCTTACTTTATGTTGCTTTAAATTAAAAAAAAAAAGTGTGCCAGTGCTCTAAATCAGCAGCCTGGCCACGGCATGCACAGGTTGCCTTTTATAGGAAGTGGTGTTAGCAAGGCTTTTTTTAGATGGATGGATGGTTCAGCCGGTCAGGGTTATGGTTAGACAGACAAATAAAAAGCAGACAGCAGACACACAAGCAGACTAAAAACAACAGAGAGGTAACGAGAAGGGCAAAGTAAGGGCACAAACACGCAAAACTAATTCATACGGGATGAAAACCAATCTTGAAGGAGAGCCACTTCACCTTGAGAACGCCTTGTGGCAACAAAGAGCCCCCACAGCCTCCAGATTATCCTTAATTTCCTGCAGCAGAAAGCCTTGGCCATGACACAGCTCAAACAAGTTTTCATTGCTTAATTACATATATCTGCAAAGGGTCAGGAAAAGGTTTGGAAACTGCTCTTGAGATCAGCGAAGCATCCGTGCCAACCGAAGATGTGAAGAAGACCATCAGAACTCACTGTGAAAAATAATATAGTGTTTTGGTGTATTTCAGAATGTACAAGTATCTTGTGCAAGGTTAACGAATTTCCTAATAAATCATGTGCACACTGTCGGTGTAAGTAGATTACTGTAGATAGTTGGAAGGTTTCCAGAAAGAAAGTAAGAAAAGCAGCAGAAGAACGGCATCTAGTGCAAATTCTTCACACTTCTTGGAAGTACAATAAAGAGTATGGAAATGTCTCAACAAAAAAAAAACTCACCACATTGCGGGTATTTTTACTCAGGCTATTTTAGTCAATCTTTTAAAGCATTCATTGTTTTACCAGCTGCATGTTGAATATTCCATTTATATTTTATTTGACATCCTTCACCTACCTCTGTTGAGTTTAAATTCACCCAACAGAGCCCCTCATATTTGTCTGTGCCAGTCTGAGCTTATTAAATGTTAAAACAGAATATAAACTTTGGTCAAATGGATTGTTTTACTATTTTATGAGCGTGTGCCTCATTTCTAAGCCATTTTTTTGACGGATTGTGAAATGACAAAATGTCAAACAACATATGTAGCTGAGTCAAGTTCCTGGCACCTGAACATTTACAATTTTAGAGAAATAACAGCACTGGCAAAGGAAAATATTCCCACTACATGAGCCAAGTATGAACAGGAGCTAGTTATCAAGGAAACCAACAGTATAATCATCCTTGTACACCAAAGGGCGCTGTTCAAACCATGTTTCTCTCCGTTAGACTCATTTATTCATGAGTCAAGCAGTTTATACTTTTACTTTCAATTTAAAATTAAACATTTTGAATGACATTTTCTTTCCTTTTTACACAAGGAAATCCATAACATAAACAACTTTATAGACGAAATATTGTTAATTTATTAAATAAAAAAAATTAATTGAACCGTGACTCGTCCTTGCTGTTCGCCATAGTAAGTGCTTATTTGCCCTCAACGATCAAAATATGGCCCATTTCAAACTGAAATAATAACCACAAATCACAAGATTTTAACATTGCTAGAGCCTCAACAAAACATTAGTCTGTCATCCAAAATCTGTCGACTGACCACTATTTCTCCATCATTCGCTCTCTATTTTCCATCTCACACGTTCTCAGACAACAAAGGACAGCCTCGTTGGGCGGATTTTTCCCCCCCCTTACTCCCTCCAGGCGGCCGTAGGCCTCGTAAATGGCTCCAGACGCAAGGACTCTGTCCACCATCTGACAATGATTAGGACATGGTCTCGCTGAATACGAGTAGAGCCTGCACACTCAATTGCTGCAACACACCTTTATATGCAGCTAAACTAAACATGCCACCCACAAGTTTCTAGATTCACGTTGGAGACACCAATCAGCAGTGGAGTAATGAACAGTACTCTAATGTATTCATCTGTAAAATGATGAGATGTTCTTTACTTCAGTGTTGGGATACACAGCAGATAGAACGTATCAAGCTAAACAACTGACAACTGGGCTCAAAAATGAATAATTTTCCTTTTTGAAGCATCAGTTTGACGTACTTGTCTAAATCCGTTTTACAGTGTAGAAATAAGTATTTTACAAAGGTTGGATGTGCACCAAAAGAATCAGGTTCAAGTTGACACAAGTGCATCCCGTGTTAAGTGTTGTGGATGAGTGCATAGATTTTTTTGACATACTATAGGCACATATATCACAGGCATTTTAGCATTCTTTGTCATACACATAGAGCAGCCATATCGTTTTCTTTCTGTCTTTTTTTCCCCATTCTTTCCTCCTTCTCATTTACACACACACCCATACACTTGGTCTCCTTCCTTCTGTCCCTCTCCTCCACCCAGACATCTGATAGTGATTATAGCACAGCCTCAGAAACACAACTCACTCCACTATTAAGTGACCGGGTACCACTGACATAATTTGTTCATCTGCACGTAGAATTAACTGACACACACATACACACACGGGTCCCTGGAGATTTGCACAGGCAAAAAGACGGTCGTTGAGGTTCGTGAACACACACACACACAC
>NW_023339718.1:10129552-10131803 GCF_004916995.1 Morone saxatilis
ACACACACACACACACCTCAATCACGCAACCACATGCACTCCCTCCCTCCCTCCTTCCACCCTTATGCCCCCATTTTGAGGCAGGACCCTCATCCTGTCCACCCCCTCCCTTCCCTCCATCTCCAGTCCCCTGGAACAGAACAGTCACGGCTGTGTGCACCGTTGATTAGCTAGAACCTGAACCCAGTGGCAACAGTGGAAAGCTTAGTGTTCTTTATTGTGTTTCCTTTTTGGAGAAAGGGAGTCTCTGACAACTTGGCTTTCCCCGTGCTATTACCTTATCTTCTACTAATGTAAGCTTAACATTACGGCAGCTTTCATTGTTACCGAGATACCTTTTCTCTAACACAACTGTCACCACGATTCAATAGAGGAGAGCAGAGTTGAAAGAAGAGAAGAATTTAGATGAAGCTGACAAGATTCAAACACTGGAGGGACATGTGTGGATGTGTACAGTGGTCTGGGGTTGGAATTGTGGGGTTTTGTGTGGTGTACTTGAGTGCATGCAGGAAAGGATGTGTGTGTGCATGAGGCTATTTGTTACAGCTAATTCCTTAATCCCACAACATGTGCCTGAAACCTGCAACAGATGCCTCTGAGGAGAATTTGCACACACAAGCACACACACGCAGAAGAAAACACATTGCACTGCTATCATTACTATTAATCCCTGTTCACTGCGCCTGCTGCAGCTGGTCATGTTGGAACATGAGAGCTATAGGGACCAGGTTTAGAGAACAAACAAAGAATGATTTGCCCTTGTTGGTCAGTAAGCTTTCAAAGAGAAACTGTGGCGTGTTGTACAACATAAATGACAAATCCTGTCATTTTAATTTGGCTTAATGGAATCAGACAGAATCCACCGAGCGAATTCACAAACAAACTTGCTAATGTCTGTCAACCTCTATGTGCTTCTCTGTCTACTGCTGATATTATTACGGGGATTCACAGTAGCAGCAAAAACAGATTTACAGTTCATTCACCCCAAATAGTCAGCTGCTTATATGGTAGAAGCAATACAAAATGCAACAAAAAAATAAAAAAAAATAACATGAAGCTCTTTTATGTTGCATACATTTCTTCTATTAGTCTATCAAGTGACTGTATCTCAATTTGCATGACTTGGAGAACAAGATGTAATACATTAGATACAGCTAGAGAGCATGATTACAAAGTACATTTTAATCAATTCAATGCCAGACATTATGGCAATGTGAATGCTGACCTGTCTTATTTGTTGGTACATTTACCCAGCAGCCCAGAAGGTTTTTCTGGCCCAAGCCCATACCACCTGGCACTTGCGTAAAACACTTTAAGCCTGAATTGGGCTCTTAACCTTAATGTCAGTCCCATTCTACCATGTCTCGTGTCATCTGCTACTGTATGCTGAGTAAAACAGTACCAGCTACATCCCTTAGAACATAATGCATTTCAGCTAGGTAGGAGTAGTAGGTGCACAGATTTTTTTTCCTTCAGGAAGCTGAGTGGACATGGTTCAAGGGTTTCGACTTGTAAAAACACTGCTCCCAGCATATCACATTGAATATAAAACTGGAAAGCATGCGGTGCAAGCTTGTGTGTACACACGCACACCTGTTTTGGTTGTGAATGTGAACCTTGGTAGCACACATGTGAGTGTGCATTTGGGTGCAGGAGAATATGCTGTATGGATGTATGAGTGTGTGAGCAGACAGAATGTCTAAAGAACAATTTCTGAACAACTTAGAGATAAAAAGTAGTTCAGGTTCAGTTGAGATATTAGTGAGCACAAATACATAGACTGTATTTTCAGTGAAGAAATTCTTGATGAGTGATGCTTCCTGCACGCAGTCACAATATGGTGGCAATGTTTCCAATCCCTGTGAATGTGAGATGCTGACCTAATATGTAGTCATCTGCTTGATGGTGTCTGGCTGGGAAACTACAGGAGCCTGTTAGGAACATCTGGTCTGTCTTGGACTCTGTTACTTTAAATTTCTTTCTCATTTTGGATCTCGCTGTCCCACTGAACTGGGAGAACTGATTCAGTGTTTAGCATCAATTCACTACCATTTTTTAACATGTATCTACACATATCACGTAATTAGATCTGCAAATAACAGCCCTCCCCCTGGCATGATGTCATCTGTAACTTTTACAAACCTCCATCCTCCTCCATCTACTTCCTGCTACTGCTCTGCAATTCAACTCATTGTTAGTCTCTAAATTAACTATACATCAGAAAAGATCCCCCCCCCCCGGCTGCATCTAT
>NW_023339718.1:10131903-10233629 GCF_004916995.1 Morone saxatilis
GAGATTTGATTTCACATGCATCAGATTCAGTATCTTAGAGGCAAAATTTGATTTGGTATCAATCGGATTTAATTACTTTGGAATAACACTGACGAGCCCATCATGAATTTATGTCTCATGGGAAGGTGGTGTCTGCGCGGGCAATGTGGACACAATTTCAGCCAGCAGGGTATCAATGATGTGACACAAATCAGTAAATCTGCAGCAGCAGATGGAGGGCTTTTAGAAAGAGAGAGACAGACAGGGAGACAGACAGAGAGAAAGAGAATAATAACAACTAGTGGCTTCTGAGTTAGATTATACACATTATACCCATCCTTTGCCAAAGACACATCTGGACAAATCAAAGAAAGCCATTCATCATTCCAGACTTAAATGCGCGCCTGTGGCAGACTATAGGACGAGTCAGTAAAAGACCATGTAGGTGAAAGAGAGGGAGACAGAGCACAAGACAAAGAAGCAACTACATACCACAGAGAGGTGCAGATAATACCTTAAACTCTTTGAATAGTTACAATTTCTTTTTCCACTTAATAACATTCTGTCCTGGCTGTCTGCCTGTCAGTTTGACCAACTGACAGAGTCACTAACTCCTTTGTAAGTCTGTTCACCTCATTTACACATTCACACTGGGTGCCTGAATACAAAAGTGTTGTCAACATGAAAGCAGTCTGTATTTCTGTTTTGCTGCGACTTCCAAAATATAGAATTATGCAGCGCAACACAGAACAGCTCATGTGTTAATGCCGCTCATCTTTTAAAAACAGGAAGCCAGCGATTTTCATCTCTCAGTCTGACCTTTAACCTCTCAGACATTCTTACAACAATAACTAGTAAGGCCACAACTTAAAGTAATTTCTCTCTGTCGGCACATATTGAAAAAAAAAAAAAAGATGCTTAATGCTGCCGTCTATCAAGAATGACTCAGCCTGAGGCGTTCAATATCTTATTAAAACTACCTATAAAAATTGATATCCAGGCCAGCAAGGATGCATGTATTCGCACTAATAAAAGTTCTGAGTATTGAGGGGATGTCTAGACCGAGAGGTGAAGCCGCTTCCTGAAACTCAACAATGTCACTTGCTTGTAGGCAAATATTTCTCCCCTCATTGATGGTACCTCAAATGAGGCACCATGAAAATTGGGGGTCTCAGGTTTGGAGGGCAAGAGGGATGAAATTGCCCCAAAGTGGATCCAGAAGGTTATCTTTTCCTCTCTTTTTCTTCAGTCCCCCACTCATCACTCCATCATTTCTCTTTTTTTCCCTTTGAGGGAACTACAGGCCCGGTGATTACCTCAGTTAGGAATGAGCCAAACCAAACACAAGAAGACAGAGCTGTGGTCTACCAAATAAAGAACAGCCTCACAGTTCAAAGCAAAGCTGTACGCGAGTTAAAGCATCCTCAGGGCTCAACCGGTTTATGTTTGTGATCAGGACTGTTATCATAAACACACTGTTTTTTTATTTAGTCATTAAAAATGTACATTGTAATATACAACAGAAATTATTCACCACCAAAAGGTAATGAGAGATTAGGGAAAATGACAGATGTAAAGGGTGCAGAGGCCAAAAAGACAAAGAGAAAAGAAACTGAAGAGGCG
The DNA here is from genome assembly GCF_004916995.1 of Morone saxatilis. Lineage (NCBI taxonomy): Eukaryota > Metazoa > Chordata > Actinopteri > Moronidae > Morone > Morone saxatilis. The sequence continues at coordinate 10,133,506 of NW_023339718.1, forward strand.
TGGCTGAGCTGTGCGACCGGCGTGAATGAGAGAGCAGCGGGAAAAAATAGCCGAATTATGAGATCAGAAGCTGGCTAGTAGTATGTTTTAACATCCGCCCTGTGGGACACAGGCCTAAACTGATCTGTGGGCTATTAGTCGGGCTAATAAATCATAATTTAAACATGCTCTACACGATCAACCTATGCTGCTCTCAGCGCAGTATTACGGCCAGCACCTTTACTTTAGCCACAAAGTTCGTCATAGTAATTTGCTGATTACTATGTTCTCCGTTTGGGTCCTGGAGCTGTCAGAGGGCTGGAACATTTCAAGTATTGTTTCGAACGTTGCTGATGCCAACTCTTTGTCACATCAGTCAAAGGAAAGAAAAAAGGGGAACACCGGGGAAGGAGTGGCTGAACTGTGCGGCCTGCGTGAATTATAGAGCACTGGGACAGAATAACTCCATCATGAGATCAGGAGAGGTTGTGTGTTTAAATGTCCACCCTGAGGGGGAGTAGGGGAGTAATGGAGCTGAAGATTAGGATAATGAGACTGTGAGGCTGCATGATCTGGTTCTGAAAAGATACGACTGATATGTGACTTACATACAAGCATGTAAACTAACGCTATCACACACAAGCACTTTCTGACTCCTCTGCCTCGCCCCCACTATAAATGCAAATGCATTGCTCATAACACACAGACAAACAAAACACAGAAACTAACTGTCAACCATCAACTTTATTACCTTACAGGCCTGTAGATACACAAAACATTCACAAATTCACACATACACTGAGGCTTCTTTTTTTCATTTCTCTCTTACACACAGACAGACAGACAGACAGACAGACAGACAGACTGTATTGGCGATGCCTCTATCTGTGTCTTCCTCATCATCAGCTCCATCAACCCAGTAGGCAAATTTCCTGTCAGATCCTATCGTGTCTCTGCAGCTCATGCCGTGTTAACAAGTCTATTTTTAACCAGTTTTTTAAACAATTGGTCACAAAGTTAGGAGCAAATCATTCTTGTGGTTAATTAACATACGTTTTAGAGGTACTGTGCAGTGTTGACAGTGTGTGAGATGTTTTTTGTTTCTTTTACAATACTTTTTTAATTTGGTGCACCTGTCTGTTTTTTGTGTGCAAGATTTTTGAGTATCTTGTTAATAAATGTAGATTTACAGTGTTAAGGAACACACACTGTTGCATAAAAACTGATTTAACATAGAAACAGCTTTCTAACTTTCTTTAATTTTTGGATTATTATTCTATATTTTTCATTTAACTAGGTAAATAACCAGACCTAATAACATACAGTATGAATGTTGTCTGTGATGTGTAATAAATAAAATGTGTTTGAGCTTTGTGTGTGTGCATGTGTCAGTTCATACTTGTGTGAGTGCATCAAAAGCAGCACAGGCTATAGATCACAATTTCCATCTAAAAAGCAAAGGGTCAACTTTTTAACTCATCCCAGCTTTAGAGGACAACAAAGGAAGACCCGATGGGATCCATGTGTGTGAAGACAAAGATCTCACACACACACACACACACACACATACACACTTTTATTTTGGCTTATTTAATCGTGTTTTTAAAACTGCACGCCAGTAACGCCAGATTAAAATTTAAGGAAGAACTTTGAGAGCAGAAGTATCCATGGAAAGCGTCTATTGGATATTGGCCATATTTAAAAGAGGATATATTTGCTTGAGTTTCTTGAACCTCACACAGCTGAGTGAGCCTTTTGTCAAGATAAAGTACACAAACACTGTGTCCCACACATCCATGAGAGATTAGGAGGAATAGTATCACCTTAGGGAAAACGTGAGGAAAGAAAATAATAATTAGCCTGTCTACATACCCTTGATAAGTTTGAACAAATCCAACAAGATTTCCACTGTTTGACGTGAGAGCCAGAAAGACTGTCTGGAGATCTCATAGCTTTTAAGTAGTGCTTAAAAGGTTGTTGTTTTTTTAACCAACCTGGACTATTTTTCTAATGATGCTGACATTACAATAAAGCTAACTCGCCTGTTACCCTGCTGTGCTACTGTACAATTCATTTCCAAAGTGCAAAATTCAATAATGCAAATGGTGCAGGATGTGCCATTCCACTGAGTAAAACAGATAACGGAAGTTTTTAAGTCAAAGCAATATCAACCTGTTCTGCATGGCCTCAGCTGGAAGAAATCTGGCAACCAGCAAAATAAACAAGGACAGGTGTATGCAACACTTGACAGTATCAGACGGACTACTGAAACTGAAGTGTTAGCATAATCGTTCAACTGCACTTATTTCAAGATAAGGATAGAGTGCGACTGTATTACTGCTAAGGTGCTTTGCTCAATTGCCTGGCACAACTGTTACAGACTGCATCTCATAAGACAGAAGGTTATGCTCTTTTGAAATAGTGAACAACTAACACAATCCATCAGCCTAATTGCAGTAACTACAATTATTCTTTTTCTTAGAATTGCTTGAGATGGCATACAAGATCTAACAGCTCTATCATTAAGTGCCATGTTTTCTATCTCGGGACTACCTACCTTTCAACGGAAATTGCCTGAAATCAATGAAAGCTGTCTAAAAATGTACTGACATGCTTAACTGCCTAAATCTAAAGCAAAGAGCCTCAAAAGCCACAATTATTATGAAAAATACTTGATTGCAACCATAATGGGATACAAGCACTGCAGAAGAGAAAGCAAGAGAGTGAACATGCTGTTAACAGAAGTTCAGATACAAAATGTCCTCTAGCAAATGCAGGTTTTATTGTGAAGTAGCAGCAGGAAGTCTTCAAGAAAAGTAATTGGCCATTGCTTAGCACAGATTAGTTAGGTTCTAATTGAGGTTAGAAAGTGGTTTAAATCTACATTTGGACATGTTTAGCCACTTTTTTTCTGTAGCTGGATCATTTTTACGAAGGGGTAAGGGTTAGAGCTGCAGGAGATTACAGCAACACTCAAACCTGCAACACACAAGGTAAGCAATACCTTTTCCTAATCCATTTCTTCAAGAGGACAGAGCCAGAGATTTAAGGCATGCTGACAAATGTGATGCAGTCTCATTTCACACAATACTGCATTCAGTGTTCATTTTGAAAAACCTTCAAAGCATTTTATTGTCCCAACTCTTGAAGCTTTTAAGACTTTTAAAGGCCTGTGGAGACCTTTCTAAAACACTTGAAGTTTCAGAATTCAGGTAAAGATAAATCCTGGAATGTTTCTATAAATCACATTGACACTGTAATTAAGAAAGAGCGTTAGATCAATGAAAAGACAGCCTCAGGCTCATGGCTCTTATCTCTTTTTGACTGTTATCAACCTGATCTCTAAGCTGAGGAAATTGGATATTAGAGAAGCACAACACTGGCAAACTGTCCTCAGGTTCACATGAACAATTTTTCCAATTCTCCTTATAATCTTATCCCTGATGTCTTTCTTATTGTTGTTTAATACATGTCTTTACATTGACCTGTGCAGAAATAATGTAGTGACTGTAAATGGCCTCAAGTGCTTAAGGCCTTTACGTTTAAAGCAAAGGTCCCTCCTATGTGTAGAAGCATGAGAAGGAGTGGGCTCCGGCAAACAGCCATCACAGCATCAGATGGAAAAAAAAATCTAATGAACTGAACCGAAAACTTCTTTCCGAAAAGTTCATTTCACGAGTAGGGTTGTTCTGATACCGAGACCGGTGTCAGACATGCGTGAGATACTGCCTAAAATGCTGGATCAGGTATCCGTGTGTACGCAAGTCTTTGCACCGATCTGATATCGTGTAATTCATTAGCCCTGAAACGGGACGCTGGTACTTCCCAGCAGCATCTCGTTCACCTTTTTTTTTCCTCCTCAGGATGGCGAAGTCATGACCTGCCCCACTCTGACTCTGATTGGCTAACCCTGATATTTTTACCCGAACCCCAACCAATGTCACCGGTCACCGATCGTATGCACCGTGCTGCCGCTGGGTACTGGCAACTACTGTTTCAGAGCGGAGAAGAAGAGAGAAGAGCTTTTTGGGTAATGATAAAAGAAAGTTCTATTTGTCCGTGTTTCACAAAGAGTTTAACCTGAGCCAGGCCATACAACAATTATAGCAACCATACAGGGTTATTAGTGTACAACTGTTAATATATTATATTTTCTTAACGTACTTGTATCAGATCGATATCGGTCAATACGCAGAGTTCAGGTATCAGATTTTCTGCGTCAACTACTTTTTTTCTCATTCTGACCTTGACCTCACTCTGAATACATCAGTCAGACGTTACATGACATTTGACATAGACTGAATATTGTTCCACGCTGCCACTGTGCATGTAAATGTGCCCCTTTGACTATATTTCTCTGTCAGTCTTTTCCTCTTTGTGCTCCACTCATCATGTCTCCAGACAGACAGAAATTGAGTTTGTATTTGGCAAATTTGCTACTCTTGGCACGCAGATTAAGCTCCAGCAATGTGATCGGAATTTCCAGCCGTCAGTATCAGACACCTTGTCTTGCATCACGAGATGTCTGAAACTGTTAAGTGTCTAATTGCGTTTCTTTCCCTGAAACTGTTACACCACACTTCTCTCTTCTCTCTCACACACACGCATGACAAGAAAAGAAAACAGGGGAAGTTTTCTGTTTACAGCTGCTATGTGAAACTCAATTACACAGCCAATTGAGAATGTGGCTGTTGCTCAGATTTGCGTGATGTGTTCCTGACCTAAATAAGATTGCTGTTCCCAGTGAAGCCCCAACAACTGCATACACTTAGTAGATTGACAAACAAGCAAAGCATGCTACACCACAACACGACCGACAACAACCAAACAACACATACATCTGGACCTCTGCTTCTCTCGTGTTTTCCTGCGTGGGTCCCTGGTGTTGCTGCCCCCGGACCACTCAGATGAGGTGAGGTAAGAATTGGAGCCACAGTATTATGCCATCTGGATATACATTTACACATGCATGCTCATGTGCACACGTACAGATATACTCTTGTCATAACCCACACTGACAAACACCTGGACCTGGTTACTGGACTCAGAGGGAGAGTTGAATACTGTGTGCATACCTGTGTGTGTGTGTGTATAAGTGGGGTGTATGGGGAATACTGGGCTTTAGGTTATTCAGCGCTGGAGGCTGTGTTGAGGTTCTTTTTCTGTTTTTCTTTCTTTTTTTTTGCTTTCTTTGCTTTCTGAGCCCTTGAAGAAGGGGGCTCACTTCACAAAGTCTTAAAAATTAAAGCTAGGTCATGGCTACTATGTAGCCCCCTTCACCCAAGTACAAATAATCCAGACAAAGAGGGTTCCCAACTTTTTTTTAGATGGGTAACTGAGTAAAACATGTTGTCACCCATTGTAATATCAACTTTCAATGTTAAACTAGTGATCACTATGTGGGTGTAGTTTTAAAAAGCTTTATCAGTGTTGATGGGTTTCGTTTTGTCTGCAGTCACTGCTGCCATGCAGGTATCTTTGTGAACATAGCTCGTATTAATATAAATATTATTATTACCATACACATATAAATATGGGCAAGAGGCTGCTATTTTCTGGCACACCAAAGACGTTCACCCTCATTCACACAAAGACAATTAGACATCTTGGCCCCCACACATTTAGCACTAAATAAAAACAAATCTTATTAAGAGTAATGTGTTTGGGACATTTTTTTTAAATGCATACGTTTGCATAAACGTTCAAATTTTAATACATCTACACAGCCCTAGGCTCACAAATGATGTGATGTTAGAATAATCAATGTATTCCAATATATTATTAGTATACTTTTGTGATTGTTAAGACAAAATGAGTGGGCTAAGACTGTTTGAAAAAAGGCCTGCATATAGTAATTTGCTGTACTTTTTCTTCTTTGGAAGCTTAACACTTAAAAGCAAACATGTGGCAGCACTGAGAATAACGTAAACATGCATACTACTACCAGCAAAACATACTTCAAAGTAAAAGCCTAATTATTGTGCAACAGCCTCTTTCAGGGAGAATTGTGGAGCCTTCAAGGTCCCGGGAGATGATACAAAGTTTTATCTTATGCGCACATTCACACAATATATTAATCTGTGCACCCACGTCAAACATTTTTTGAATGTAAAATCAAAGTAACTTGAACAGTGTAAAAAGTAGCCTACATTATTTCCCTCTTAAAATGTCGTGGAGGAGAATTAAGTAGCATGAATTGTAAATAAGTACCTCAAAATTGTAGTTACGTACAGTAAGCGACTGTACTTCAAACTCCTGTAAACTTTTCTCTCTCAAGCGCCGAAATACGCAATGCGCCAAGTCTCGCGCAATCTCCAATAAACAAACCAATCGCACGTGCAGCACACTGTCAACACGTAGCAAACAAAAAGAGCAACGACTGTCAAACCTTCTCAAGGTGACTGCGAACAGTGGCATATAAACACAGACACTGCAGACGGAACACCGCGCACATACTGTGTGTTAGTGACATCCACGCCAAGTTCACTCACCTCCGGATACTCTCTTGTTTTCTTGTTTCGATGGAGACAAAAAAGTTGTAGCACTCCGGTACTCCGGGTACAGATGCGAGTTCGGGCTGTTACCACACTAGGGTTGTGGGTTGTAGCCTCTCGCTCGCTCTCTCTCTCTCTCTCTCTCTCTCCTTACACACACACACGCAGGGTCACACATTGGTCTCACACATGAAAACCTCTGTGCTCCTCTACAGTTCACTCAGCTGTATGAGGGGTGATTAATGCCGCGCAGAGAGGAGTGCATTAGCTGGAGGAAAGTGATTGATTGCTCTGAATGGATTCCAAAAGCCACTCTTCTACTCGGCGTCTAATAAATAATAAAAACCTAAAAATTCTTCCCTAATAATAATTTAAAATAATAAACTAGTAACCTGGAAGTCAAACCTCTGCTGTTTAGAAGTTATTGTTAATGACAATGACATTTCTTGAGTGGATTTTTCCACCACTAAGTAATTTTGAAAATAGGTTACTGCTCAAAAATGTTCCCTTACTTTCCACTCTATTTTTATGAGAAAGTAGACTTAACAATGAGTGTTACATAAAAGTAACATCAAAAGAATGTTAATTCCATGATACATTCTTAAAGGACCAGTGTGTAGGATTTTTTTTATTTTTTTTACACACTTAAAAAATACCTTTTACATTCGAGCCTCCTAAATACCACACCTTTAAGTAAGCAATTAGCATTACCAATTTCGAATTGGATATCTAAACTATTGTGTACTATTATGCTAAATAGGCTATAGAACATGAAATAAACTACTACACATAATATTATTTTTGTCTATTAAAGTGCTCACTTCACAGCTGATTCCCCTCAACTGTAGCACCATCTCATAAACACTGGCTGGAGGATGTCATGTCACACCTCAAACTCAAACAGCTAAAGCCTTCTACTCTTGGATCAGCTAGAAGGTTTCATAAGATCTGGCAACATTTCCTGCTGCATTTACAAAATTGGACAAATCCCCATAAATGTGTAGGGGTTGATACTGGTGTGTGTGGTGGGCGGGACTATGTGAGCGTTTGGTTTGCTAATTTTGTCTACAATAGAAATGTCAAAAGCACAGTGCTTTCTTCATTTATAGTACACTTGTCCTTTCCTCTGTGGGTAAAGTAATTTTTGTTCGTGCAAGCAACCACTGTTGTGTAATAGCTGCTTTATGGTTCACACAGATTTATGCAGCCATGGCGTCAATCACATCCTCATTCTACCATGTTCTCTTCTCTCACAGTATCCACCTCTCCTCTCTGTTTCTGTCTCTCATTTGACCTTTCTCAGCATGGTGGAGACATGCATTGAAATCTGCATTTCACACTGTTTATATGTTAGACTTGTCTGTACATCCACGTTGTTTCTCAAGCAATAATACAGGAAGTTTAGGATGGTAAGATAGTATTACACTGACAGAAAAGAAAGCAAATATAAAGGAACACAGGATATTTTTCTTGGGGGTTTAAAAGCACATCATTTATTAGATCAGTTTTAACAGTTCCAACTTTTGTAGGTGAGAATTAAGCATTTTTCTTACCATTGTACACCATACTCACCCCCTTTTGCCCCAAACATTAAAAACACAGCTCTCTTTTATGATAATTATGTGAAAATGAATATGAGTGCTTTTGTTTTGTTGCTATGGAAAACAAAACAAAGTAGACTATATGTACCCCTCAGCCATAATGAAAAGTAAATATCACCAAATCAACATGTTGGGACGGTTAGTGGACAGTCAAGTGAGATACTAAAAACACAGAAAAAAACTACACCCCCATCCATTCCCTGCACCAGTCCCTGAAAAGCAAAAACCCAGTTACCCAAACAGTTAAATACATATTGTCAGATAAGATACTTCTCCCTTCTATAAACAAATTAAAATATACAGTTTGCTACAAAAGGATTATAGTATCCACTTTTGACCTCCTGCAGGCCAGACCACAAAGAGCTACTGACTTTTATAAAACCTATGGAGGACTGAATCAACCGTAAATTAATGCAGTTATTACAAAATAAATATATATAGTAAGTCAAGTAAATACGAATATGAATATGATTAGTGAAACTATATGGCACTCAGCATAGACAACATTTTGTCAATTCTATGCAATTGTCAAGATATGTCAGGCTATCAAAGTAATGAGAAATACATAAATATACATAATATTTTGTTATACATTTAATTATTTAGTATGTTTATTTATATTTAGGGCCAAATCAGTCCTCCAAAAACAGACCACTCCTCTTTCTCAAAAGTCGTTTCAAATTAACATAACTAAAATGTGACCATTTGTTTTGAAACCAGTAACATTATTGCCAATGTTATCAGTTCCACATGACAAATAGAAAATAAAATACACAGATTTTATTTAAAACATACAGAAAAAGTTCAAATAATTTTAAGCACTGGTCAAAGGCAACAGCATTCACTGTCCCTGCAGACATCCAGCCCACCTGTATTAAAACAACTTGTACACGATGCAGAATTTCTGTATTTTAATTTGTCTGTAATATGGTTTTGCTATATATGTACAGCAAAGAACACAACAAAATACAACAAAGTTTAATGCAGGAAATTTGATGGTTAATATTCTCTTTAACTTACAATAATAGCTGATGATCAAATTGTTAAATTCAATTCGAGCTACACAAACATGAACACTAACAAAAACAAACTCCTGCTTAGAAAATGTCCGATACCCTCCTCTTAATTATATAGTATGAATATAATTTTTTGGTACTGTCTGAAAATAAAATAAAAACAGGTTTAGGTACTACCCTAACCCTAACCCTAACCCACAAAGGTAAACGTGATGATTTCACCACTGTCATGCTTCTGAAAAACTCAAGCTTAAACTCTGGATTAAGAAATAATGGGATCACACAATCCTATGTATTATTAAATGTCTGACTTTGGTGATTCCTAGTGCTAGTACACTGCACCATTGCACATACACTGCGAGCAAATAAAATCCAGATGAAAATGCTTCTTTCAGATTATTTTTTGGTGAAAAATAGTTAAAAACTGAAAACAGTGATCTTTTACTACAAGTTGTTTTACTACTACTTGCTGTTTATAGTAGAAACCACATGACAAAATAATGTTCTGTCTTACAATAGGTCTGGGACAAAAATAAGTTCACTTTTACATACATGGCAGTGTTTCCCTTATCCTGACCTGCAAGAGCCACCACTATGGTTGTGCGAGTATTGCTTGAGTTTTATTGTTGTATGAACTGACTACTATTAAGAGGCATTCCCACCCCACAAACCAAGAAAACATGTATGGCAATAAAGATTGTGAGGAAAGTCCAAGATTCATATCTTCAGTGTGTGAGCGTGTTTCTTGCAAAGAGGTTTGTCTTTCTTGGAGAAGAAAGTCTGGCCTTCCAGAGTGGTGCAGCACACCTAAGGAAAAACAAAAAGATACACACACACAAACACAGAGGTCAAGGTCACGTAAGGTATATAAATTACATAAAGTTTTCTATGAAATGGCAAAAGTCCTCATTGGTATAAATATATCAATATAATATAATATATATTATATTGATATATATATATAATACAATATATAATATTCATCCTTAGAAATAAAGAGAAAAGTGTAATAGGGTAACACACAGCATTATACAAAAACTATGAAGACGAGGATAATACAACTTCCTTCAGCTACGACACTGATTTCACTGATATCTGAAGTCGGGGTCAGAGATGGAGATCCAGAACCGTTCCCCTACAATATCCATGAAATTCAACACATGTCTAGTGCGCCCGTGGAGAGGCTCTTCGGTCTTGTGAGCAGTCTTGTGCTGACTCCAAGGAGAACAAGTTGTCTCCTGCTCATGAGGACTAACCACAGCTTTAGTGATAAACATGTCAAATAGCCTGGAATAGTCCACAATAAAGCCATAGTTTGGTGACAGAGCGACTCGAGTTGTTTGATTGTGTTTGACTGGTTAAATGCAGTTTTACTAATGTGTGATACATTATTTCTTTTGAGTAACGACCCCAATACTGTTTTTCCCTCCCAGTTCAAAGACATGCTGGTCAGATGGACAGGAGTCTCTCAATTGATTATACTGTGAATGTACTGTGAAGCCTTCACTTACAGCGCAGACAAAGCAGGTGTCATGCCAGACGTAACCAAGGGCCTCCAGGAACTTGTCTCCAGCCTCGACGGGGAACTCACAGCCGTGACAACCAGTCCCAAACAAACTGTAGAAGTCTTTCACAGACAAAGCAACATGACGTACATTAATTTTTTTTTTACTGTTAGAATAGAAGTTAATTGATAACAGAGAGCTGCTTGTGTCTATCCATCCACTGACTGTTGTGTCTAGTCTGAGACATCATTCATCAGCCCTATCAGCACGGTCAGTGTGTCCAATGAGCAGATTGTTCGGCGTCATCATCACTCACCTCGTTCACAGTATGGTTCTCCATCCTCCAGGTGGAACGTGTTGTTTCTGATTGGCTGCTGACAGCAAGCGCACAGAAAGCAGTAGACATGCCACGTCTGTTTGAGGGCATTTATCACCTCCTAGGCGCAGATGCAAACAATGTGGTTAGTTGGAGGCATCACACAGTTCATTAGCAGCACAGGTCACTGTGTGTGTCAGTCACAGTAGCTGGAAAGTGCATACAGTGTAGTGAAGTGAAGCGATTGTAACCCTGTTGTTTATGTAGTTCATCAATAAAAAATCAATTCCTACATAAATGTAACTGTTTCACATGTGTCAGGAATGTAGCCTTTGCTACAGTCCGTCCTTTTCTCATGTCACATTTAAATATTATGGGGTCTTTTTTCTTGTGGGGCCACATGACCCAGCTTAAGATAGACAAACTGCTTTCTTTCCCACCCTTAAACTGTGAGAACACGACAGGACGAGGAATCAATGGAAAGTTGGTGGGCCAAAGTAAAATGAAGGATTAGAGGAGAGGGAGTGAGAAAACAGGTTAATAAGAAGCCGTAAGCTGGTTGAAGATGTGTGAGAAATAGAGGGTTGAAAGGGATTGAGGCTAAAGAGGTTAGAACACGTGAGGGATGAATGTCAGAGCTGTTGTGAGAGCAAAGATCTCAGCTTCCTGACACCCTGGGTTAATGCTACACCTGCAGCCTCTAGGCCTCTAAGACTAATTCTCCTAACACCCGAACATATACTGCATTCCTGAGTTTCAGTGGTGGTCATTATAGAAAATCTCTAAATCTACAGCTTGGCCCTCTTTGCATTTACCCTGCATGTTTGGGGTTGGAGCTACAGTGGGATTAAAATACAGGAACTTTTTCAAAAGTGCCCATTTATTATTTGGTCTCAAATTGAAAACAGTATCACTTTACAAACAATTACAATCCAGATAATAAAGCAGTAGTGCAAGAATGGAGAGAGGCAAAGATAATCTGTGTTTACTCTGACATTTATCCAGGCTTGACAGCTATTAGAATCTAAAAGCGATCTTATCCACAATGCCGTACTGTATAAGCCAAGGTATGAAGGTATGAAGAGAAACAGATCCCGTAGTAATGAAGTCTTGTATGCACACATATTTCCGCTGAATGATAAATGTTGCGTCAACCTCTATTTTAACTCTCATTGAGAAGTAGGATTTTTTTTTAATTACAATCATGAAGCTTTTTTGTAGCTTTAATATTTAAATTAGTAAATTATCTCACATTTGGGACCTGCTTTGTGTTATCCTGCTCATACAATGTTGGCTACCAAACCCCCGTATGCATACAAAGTTCCACTTCAAACCCTCAACCTACAGCTGGCCCGAAGTGGAAAAGTACAGAGCAGTGAAGACTAAGAATTACTCTGACACGTGGTTAATCTAGTTGCTGTAAGGCAGTCACTCGTTGAGAACCAACGTGTGGCAAAATGTTAATAACTAGAAAATGGAGTTACATTATAGAAAAAGAATAGAAAAAACATAAAAACGATAAATACAAAAGTCAGACGTGGTATGTGTTACAGGTTTGCAGTGAATGCCACAGAGGAGGACTATCACTTTTGGTCTCCAAACAACAGCTGGGGGAATTTTAAAACAACAGCCACACACAATGTCAAGGCGAGTTGTACAGTCAATACTTAAAATATTTAGACAAATGGGTAACACTGAGGCTTTTATCTGTTCCTGAACTGCAATGCAACATTAGTTGTCATCCTTATAATCTTTTGCAATGCTGAAAATGCTCAAGTTTTTCTTTAATGTTGATCAGGGTACATTCTGTTCAAAAATTATCACTAAAAAGACAAGAGCAATGCCACCATGACTCTGCACACACAAACACAAATACACACACACACACACACACACACACACACACACACAGACTGATGCATTTTGCTTCACACCAACTCACCCCCAGTATCTTAGCCTGGCAGCGTCTGCATGTGGGAGCGAAGAACTCTTCATAGCAGTGTTCACAGTAGACAGATCCCTGTTCTTCCACAAAGCCAGTATCTGCCATGGACGAACGGCAGTGGGCACAGTTAAATTCCTCCTTATGCCATGATTTCCCCATTGCTACCAAAAATGGCCCTCTGAAAAAAAGCAGAGACAAAAGGATAAGTGGAAATTAACATTGGAATTTTTTTTACTTTTTTTTTTTTTTTTATTAACTTTTTTATTTTACCTGAAGTTACAAAATATTGGCAAAAATGAACACTACTGTGAGTACTGTGACCACATCATCAAATTACTGGTTTTGTCCAATGAAAAGGAGTGGAAAAAGATGAACAGTCCAAAAGTCAGAAGGTTTACGATGTGAAAAATTATGAAATTTTCATATTAAAGAGGTTGGAACTGTGTTGTTGGCTTTTGTGCTTTAAGGACGTAAACAATTAATACATTAAAGGTCCTCTGCTTCCACTCAGACAGCACCTTGGCACTGTCCACTTTGATGATTAGGTGAAGCGGGAAAACATCAGAGACTAATTTACTCCGTACAATAGCTGTGCTTATCTGAGCTTATTCTGATAGTGGCCTGAGCTTGGCATCCATTAGCATGTGAGCTACCCTATCCTTAGTGACATATAATGTAAGGTGACACAAGTTGGGAGATAACACTCTGGTAGGGCAGTCAACTATGGGACAAGAAGTGAGATGGACAGGAGGGAGGAAGAGAGTCTATAGTGATGTGTCCCTGTATGCAACTCTGACTGAACTTACACAAGGAGGAAACGAAGGACAAACCCTGCATTTAAACCATTTTAGTACAAATATGTTCTATGAACCTTTACGTGCGTGTGTGTGTGTGTGCATTCAGTGTGTCTGCATACAAGTGAAACATTACTCTACAGTTGCAACTTAATTCCCCCTGCCCTTATCTACACTGCAGTCAGATCTTTGTTGTTCTACCGTTTCATACACAGATTATTTACTCAAGATGGTTTCAAGTTAATTATTTCGTGTCTTACTGGGACACTGAATAATTGAGAAGTGGACATATTTAACTTTCCTAAATTCATTTGCTTGAATACAAATAGATGTCAGTCCGGCCAAGTTGAAGAGATTGCCTCTTTTTTTGACTATCCCTGCGCAAGTAGTATACGGACACAATATGATGCATGTACATTGTTTCTTTCACAACGTTAACTATAAATGGTCATGACAGCCTCCTTCCTTCCTAAAGATAGAACCCATAGATTATTCATCCATAATATGTCCATAATGCAGATTGCTATCAAGAATGATGCTTGTACAATAATCATTGTATAGGATTATCTGTTAATTGAGTTGCCTTGTTCAAAAATAAATAAAGAATAAAGTTGATAAATTATCTTACTGTTAGCTCCAGTATTTGTCTCTCACCTGATAACCATGTTGCAGTGGGCACACATGGGTGTACGAGTCCCAGCAGGGATGTGCTCTGCCATCTGGACCAGGGAGTCTTCATCTTTAGGGTGGGGTTGAGGTACAGGTCGGGCTGGGACAGGACCCCTTGGGACACTGGCACTTCCATTACCCTTCATACCGAAAGATGGGGTGATCAACCCAATCTGTGGACTGTAACCTGTAGGTGATGGAAGACAGATAAAAGGCTATACTGGTTCAGAGACAACAGAGATGGTAAAAGGAAACAAAAAAAGAGCACTTATGGCATCACAAAGGATGTGCGTGTATGTGTGCGTCTATGTTTTCTTCCCAGGTGTGTAAGTTATTTGACCTCTACCCTCTTCGTCTATACACCCAGCAGGTGTCATGGTGGTGCATGCAGCTGGCTGACTACGGCTGTCACAACCATGGATTCACCACATCAATCTTCGCAGAATCTTTCACTACACCTTTGACACATTCCTATGGCATATGTGCTTGCATACACATGACCAAACACATACACATAGACCACCAAGAGGTTCCCTCAGCTAAAACCCAGACACCTGGCTAAACATGTAGCTCGGTCTTTGATGTCCAGATGTGTTTTTGTATGTGTGCGCATGGTGAGGCGACGGCTACTTTTTGAGCATGGCTTTACCATAACATGTCATGTTCAAGTGTGTCTGTTTAGGCTAAGAACAGGGCTGGGCTTACATTCATTTTTGGGGTTGGTAGGGAATTTATCTGCTTTAAATCGGCATTAAAAAACAGAAGATTTTTTGGCCACTTGGGGGCAGCAGAAACACACTAACTACACTAAAATCATCCCCTTTTGAGTTGATATGGCAAACTTGTATAGGCAAACAGTTGCTTATTTACACATTCAGCTGTTGCAGAGCAACATTATAATCAATTTTGAGTCATGACAATAAAATAGTTTTCTACTAAATTCTCTCTGCAGGTTCACTATGAGGACCCCTTTCACATTGTTTTCACATTGTAATTTGACACATTCTAAGCATAAAAAATATTGATTACAGCCGCTATTGCTCTCATTGAAGCTTGCGTTTGACTGTTCTAGATGGAGGCTAAAACACAGCTTTAAGATGCCAAAGATATGAATTCTTTCTTCCACAAAAAAATGAGTTAAATGTGAGGAAAAGACAGTTTTAGGTCACACAGACACGGTTTGACGTTTCAGCCTTTTAGTAAAGCTGCCATTAATCATGCCAGCACTTCATGAGACTGTATGTTGAAGGTAAAGCTGCTTCAGGAATGAGGGGGAGCAAGAAAGTGAAGGATGCGAGTAACAGCATTATAGTGTGAGTGTGTGTGTTTTCGAATTTTAACACCACGCCAGTTTGTTTTACAATCTGCATTTGCAACAAGGCAGTGGCTGAAGGCCTGGGATCCTTAACTGCAGGTCAGGATTCAGAATGGGTCATTGTCTTACTGTTGCTAGGGCACTATACAGCTAGTAGTATATTTTCATGAGCCTGGTTCCCTGGGTAAGTGACTACATTTACGATTGTTGTTGAGTGGCAGTTACATCAGTGAGAGAACTGAGGAAGAGTGAGAGACGACTTGAGCTCACAGACTGGATGGGGTACAAGTTGAAGCATGAGCTAATTATTTCATAGATAAATATTCACAAATAAACTGATACAAACAGGCAGATATATATTTGTTTTTTGGTACGTACGTGATAAACAGAATAATGCCCAGAAAAGACACTCAGTCTCAGAATCTATAAGCCGCGTGCAGATGGAGTACAGTATTATACTGCTGCTCTGTGGCTTGACTTTAAAACTTTATTCATAACTCCCGACAGGTCCCTTCAGTAAATATTATCTTTCTAAAAGAGTGGAACTGCTGCACGTGTGACTGAGCGAGGCGCCACAGGCAGAGCGGGGCCTTCTCGCCTGCTTAATGGGCTTACACAGAGGAAAAAGACGAGAAAAGAAAAAGAAAGTCTGCAATGACCTATTTCACAACATATGTCACGCTTCAACCATGGAAAATAAGCCTCCTTCCCCTTGCTAACTGGCTGCAACAACATTCAATCCAACAGCAGTAAATCAGTTTTACATTACGCCAGGATTTGGAACCAAACATTTTTGTATGAGAAAAAAATAACACCTTTTAACTGTAGGGGTGAATATATTAATCAATCAAAATACATACTAAAACGAAAATTTAGTTCAATTCCTCAGTGAGAGTTTATTTTTAGAAATCTATTTGGGGGACTCTACATTTTGGGTATGCTTGTGCTTGCCGTGACTTATGCTAAGAAAACAGTCCAGGCCCCTTAGTTTGATTATGCTTTACTAGTTAATTTAGTAAAAAGGAAATAAAAAACCATAACATGCCTACATTAAAAGCTACTCACACACAGGCATACAGATATCCTTTTGTTGGATTTGGCAGCGGATTGAGACAGTAATGTACTATTCCACAGATTTCATGCAGCAATTGGCTCGATCAACAAAAATGTATTTTAGTCACTGAAACCCATGTATTATGTATTATATATATACTATATACTTTATTCTTTAATACGAGTTAACAAAGGTGGATATGTTATTTCAGTCAGTTAATAGGAGACATGCCAATTGTGGCTTGGTCCCAGGTTCATAAATCATATTTTATACAGGGTGGAAAAATTACAGCTGGCAATAACCAGCGCTCATTGTGAACGTGTGAAAAAGTAAATGAAAAACCATTTAAGATGTGTTGCTATCACAAGTGGACAGGACACCCACAGTGTTTACCCTGGGTTGCAGCAGGTCCTTTGATCATAGTCTTGACAACTGCGGACTCGTGGCTGTTGAGTTCTGCCTCCTCTCCCTCCTCACTGCGCGGAGAGACAAAACAGAAACACAAATGATATGTAAATCAAGTAATATGTTTTTTAATTAAATTCATTACATTAAAACAACCAGCCTCTATCCATTGCCCCTGCACATTAAATGTTAAAATAAACTCAATTTGCACAGCTTAAAATGCAAAATACATACATTTGCATCTCGCTCATTCAGAGTGATGATCACACAACAGCAGAATGTGGCTGATTCTGATTTGTGTATGTACTGCTTAATATGTGCGTTAGTTTCTCCGTTATTTACAAAGATGTAATCAACAGCAAAATATCTTTTAAATTCCACTGTACTTAAAGCCACTAGAAAAAAACACACATGAATGACAAGAAAAAAACTCTGGAACAGTCTAATTTTTCAAGTTCCTGTCAAAATACGTAGAGACCACCTACCTGCCGACAGAGCGAAGACAAATATGGTACCAACCAAAACACAGCATTTAGCTACAGCCAAAACAGTACAGTAGGCAACTTCACGGTGCACTTCCTACTTGTGACTACAGTACGCACAAAAATGCTGCCCATGTGCCACTTTCACAGCAGAACAGAGTCCAGGCCACCAGCCTGATGACGGATAGGGGAAGAGTAGGTTTGCATAGCACTAATAATACAGCACACCCATTCAAAACCAGTGCCAGAATATCAATTTAAATGACTTAACAGAGAGTAATTGACTCCAGTGGAGTGAAATATAGCATGGTGTAATGAACAAAGGTGCCGATTCCAGATGTACTGTAGGCAGATGCCAGACTAGCAGTACGAATGATAGAGGGGAGACAAAGATCTGATGGTACAATATGGAGTTTAATCACATTAAGGGCCACAACAACTATATATACAGCTGCATACAGGTACACATTGTTGCCACCGCCCTTTGTATTTCAAATGTCTCATGGGTTTGGACGCTTAATTGAGGTCTTGAAGAGACAAACTGAATGGGTCCCTGCGGCAACATTGGCAGTCCATTTCCATGCGCCCCAAGAAATAAAACTAAATTTCACATTTGGGTCAAAGGCTGAGTAATTTTAAGAGACTCTGCAGTAAAAATTTAGTGGTGATCACATCAAACGATGCCAGAATACTAAATTAAGTGACGAAATAGAGAAAATGACCTCACAGGACCAGGGGTATTTCTCAGTATCCTACATTAAATAAATCAATTTGGCCTAGTATAGTGCTATGATAGGCGTTCAGTTCACAGTCAGTGACACATGCTGTGACACAGGGTGAAAGAAATGTAAACATGTAATATCCATGGCCATTGATTTGAGTACAAAGGCAATACATTTTGTTCTGAGCACAACATATTCTCAAATGTTCCCTCCCTTGAGTCAAAGGGGGTCAGATTTTCACAGCGCTGCGCTCCAAGTAGGAGAAACCTTGTGTTGGATCTATGTGGGGCAACACCCTCTTTCCTTCTCCAGGAAAAAATGCTTCTGGGAGATTTTTGTTTCCTAGAGCCACAGAGACAAATTTTAGTTCTCTTATTTAGGGTTGTATTCATCCATAAATCAAACTTATTGAACTTATTAAACTGGCCAATAAACAGATAAAAACAAATTACATGTTTTCAGAAATGTTGTTTTGCTTAATTGAAATGAAGATATTTTGACTGAATACAAAATATTCTTGCAGGTTTGGTTTAAAGTCAGGCTTTGAAACTCATTTTCAGTTTTTCTGTTTACAAATAGATCTCCAGTCATATGTGGCCCCAGGGCCTCAAACTCTCCACTGCGTTTTAAAATGATGCAAAATGAATGACCTCTCTATGAGTAACATCAAGTGTGTGTTTGTGTGTGTGTTTTTAAGTATGTGCATGTTCATCAGCGCCAGCTGAGGAGCTTGGGTGGGCCAACAGTCTCTCCCCCAGACGTATTACACCCATAATGCATAGCTGTAGCCAATGCCAACAGTTGGATCACTGCTGTCTTCCCGTTGTGCCTGGCCGTTAGGGGACTCATGGGAGACAAGTGTTATGGCAACTGCAGTCATAGTTACGTTGAGTGGTGCCTGTATGTTTTGTGTGAGTGAAAAAGAAAAGAGTTGAAGAGAAGAAGTGATAGAGAGATAGAGGCAGAGACTATGAGGGGCGAACTGGAAGGCAGCGAGAAAGATAGAGGGAGAATGTCACACTTGTGTGTGTGCTGGCTTCACCTCAGTAGATGGTCTGTGTTTCCGCTGCCCTCCCTGCCTCTCATATTTCTTGCACACACACTTAATTGGAACACTTGGGACATCTGACATCAAATGATCCTTACACAGCAGGGGGTTCACTTCGTTTCCCACCCAGGAGATCTCTAAAATGATTGATTCATCCTTTCTGAATGACTGCTTAACTATGTTACTGTGGGATCGTAGTTGTGTGATACGTGGTCAAATATACAATTCACAAGGAAAAGGAAAAATTGGAGACTTTAAATTTACCTAAAGAAATAGACAGCATTGACGGGTGAGGAGAAGAGGGGGTCTCCCGCTTCTGTGGCAGACTGATGCCAAGACACCCTTTGGTGTCAGAAGAAAAATATCACAGAAATAAGGAATAAGGCTTAGAAACTAAAACATAAATACAAGGTAACAAAGATTGGTTGGTTAGATGGCTGACAGCATTCCCACCCTGGTTACATTTACATTTAACATTTAGTAGTTGTTACTGTCAAATACATATATCACTCGGAAAATGTGAATCTCAAGTGGATGGATAAACGGTTAGAAAAGGTATCTGACAAGGATTGCTATAAATGCACCCAGTGGACTGTTGTGTTAGCATTGATTCCGGCTAATTAGCCCTGTAGCCGATACAGTCCTAATCTAAGTACTCTCTATAGGAAAGAGACTTTCAGACTGCAGAACATCTCTCTTCATTCTCATTATCTGCTTATCATTTTACAGCCTGTGTCTGACAGGAGGAGCCAGTGGATACTGTGGACACTAACTTCTTACATCTATAGGCAGGCAAAACTGACCATAGACAGCAGGCCAACGGTGCCAAGTAGCTTCAATTTAAGTTCCATTTCCATTCGACTGCATTTCAATTTTAACTATTGCGAACAATTTTGCATAAACCAACAGCACCTCCTCACCTGCTGTTAGTTCTGTAATATATTTATTGTGCTTTCATTTTCTCCAGTTCTGCAATATGTAAATGTAAACAAACAACACCAACAACCAACAATCTGATTATTATAATTAATCATGTGGGATTAACTTCAAAGTCAGTGCTGACTCTTCAGCTCTCTTTGTGAATCCTTTAATTTTACCCCCTCTGTATTCTGAACAGTTATATGCTACTAGTAACTGGTTCCTAGTGTTTTCAGCTTGTGACCCCTTATCTACTTGCAATCCCTTATGGCTTTACTGTGGAAATTCGTTATGAGCAGTTAAATCAATGAGTGATTTTTGGAGGCGGACAGTAGAGTAATAGGAAATGAGGGGAGAGAGAGAGAGAGAGAGAGAAAGAGACAGAAGGGATTACATGCAACAAAGATCCCTGGTCAGACTCTAACTGTGGACACTGCGATTACATGGTCAGCATCAGATCACCATTCATTTTTTATTTGTTTTAGGCTGAAGACTTGATGTTGTCCAGTGTTTCAAACAAAGAAGCACACATTAGAAATAGACATAGTTTTGTGTAACAGAAATATATTTGTTTTTTATACCTTTAATCAGGTCGTGACATCCTCAAATCTGTCTTATGACCCCTTAGGGGATCCTGAACCACTGTTATAAGTAACCATAAAGGTAAGAAAGTAGCTTTTTTAACCTTTATTTATTCAGGGGAGTTTGACTGAGAGGAAGCCTCTCTTTTGCAGGAACGCTCTGATCACATTCACAGTTACACACATTCACACCTGAAAGCTGCCCAGTTGAACAACAGTCTAACCTGCTGGGTTAAGGGCCTTGCTCCAGGGTGCCTCAGTGGTGGTAATGAGGAAGGGCCAAGCACTACTATTTCATTTTCCCCACCCATATTTATCCTGCTGGTCTGGATATTGAACCGCCCTCTCGGTCATAAGTACGCTTTCTGGCTAATTAGCCAAATTAAATTCTGTTTTCTCTACATTGAAACGGAAACATGAGCATCATCTTATATCAGCTTATAAAGCTAGATGATCCTGTAAAGAACAGGAAAGACCTCTTCCTCATCATGCCATTAAGCTATTACACTCTGTGAGATTAAAGGCTATAGCGCCATATATTTAAATTATCTGGGCGAACAACATTCATTCACATTAGCCATATGGTAATTGGTTAACAACAGGTGACAAGTAGAGCAGGAAATAAGATGCTCCCCAGCCCTTCATTCATTAGAGCCAATTACAGCACAGCTCGTTAATATTCTCCACCAATCAGGCCAATTACATAAGAACTTAATTGTATTCTGCAGGACTGTGATTGGTTGATTAATGGAGACCCCGCTGTTTTGATTCAATAGTAGCCAGTTAGAGTGCTGACCATCTGGACGTACTGGGCCACGTATGAACCTTGTTAACTGAAGGGATAATTAAAGAGGGATGGGAGGAAGGATGGAGAGAGGAATACATGTATTCCCTTTTAATCTGTCTTTGTCTTCCTTGCTTTGTTTCTGTACTTTGCACTTTTTTACATTAATACAATTCAGCCTTGGAATCTACACTTCTGTATCACTATTCTGTCAGTGGCCTTGTTCTGCATCTTTGTTTTTGTCCCAGTGTTTATCTTATCTGAAGTCTATTTTTTGCACGGTATGCCGCCTAATTATGAGACTTCTTGTTTGCTGGTACTGAGCGATAATGAGCAAAAAAAGGGCAAATTTCAGTCCCCCAACTGTTTAAATTTGTAAAGTAACCCCCGTGTGTACTGTAGCTCCGACGAGAACTTGTATTATGCATCTCATAAATGTGTTGGTTTCGTTTGAACATTGAACAAATGGTCCATTAACATAGCTGACTGCTGTCCAGCAGCTCTCTGCACCACACAACAGATGGTCTATAATTCAGTACTGTGATATTCTTTGGATCAAATTCAATCCAACCACACTATACCATCCGTGCATGTGCACATGCACGCACACATACACACACACAATGACAATGACATCCATCCATAGAGACACCCACTCAGACTCTCTCTCTTTAACACACACTTTCATACTTCACGGTTTAAATGCAGTTGTGTCCACTAGCCAATGACTGATCTCTGTGAGATGCTGCCAAGTTGTTTCACAGTGACCACAGAATGTCATAGTTGGTATGAGTTGTCTCCACAGAGACATATGGACCATGTCTTTTGGTGCTGGCATGATCTGACCAAACAGGGCTTTTTCACCGCCTTGAATGGCATGTTCAGTGGACTCAAGGGCTGTTTACACCATGTGTTAAAAATAGGTATCTTATTTTTATTTTTTTCTTTCCAAAATATTAATTTACAACTTGCAGGCTTGCTAGTTTGCTTGTGCTTTCAAACCATTAGTTGATGAATGCTACAATTGTGTGCATGCATCACATGACATTCATATACACAGTGAATGAGTCTCCACATGGCATATCACATTATTTGTGAAGTAGATGATTATTTTCACTCTTTCATGGATGTCAGACCTGGACAAAATTGTGCTCTCAATCCTTTTCAACCTAAAATCATGTCAAACAACACTTCTCAAGCAGTTATTCAGTAAGTGTAGCTTTGTCCAGGTCTGCCCTTTCTACCTCTTGTTCTTGGGCAACTGCAGCTCACTGACGCTACGACGCTTCTTCTTCTTCCTCAAGCGCAGTGGTGAAAGTTGTGTGATTGGAGTGATGAGCAGGGCATCTAATAAGGACTGAGACACTGCCTTCTCAGGAGAGCTGCTCTGATAAGTTGTTCTGACATGGTGATGAGATATTGAGAAAGAGAGGAGGAAGAGGATGGGCAGGAAATTGCGATGGAACCAAGATTATAAAATTGTTTTTTAGAAGTAGTCAATGAAAAGCCTAAAGGTAGAGGTTGTTGACAGCGAATACACAGAGAGAGTTAAAGGACACTTGAAGTGAATACACACACAACACTGGCACATTCTATTTACCTCGCCTGCAATGGACTATGGTGCTCAGCGTGTGTGTGTCGTATGGGATGTTTGGGGGCACTGGGGGTGAGAGGAGGGGGGCGGGGGGCTGCTCTGGGCAGGAAGTCCAGAGGACTTGACAGAAACTCTCTCCTGTTTAAAAATACACACATAAACATAATACACAACACTAGTACACCATATAGTAGAAGACAGGAGGACTAAGATAACCAAAATACTGAAAAAATTAAAATAATATTGATATATATTAATATTGTGACAGCTTGGCATTGTTCTTATTAATAGTGACAGTAAGGTTAAGTTTCCTGTAACATTTGAGAAGAAACCCACTGTACACTGTACCTGACTGGTTTGGTAGAAAGTACATGATGACGTGCTGATATTTGAGATAGATGTGTACTGACTTGGACTGGGAAACTGGGAGGGAGAAAGATGTAGATAGGACATACATCACAGATTGGACAGGTAGTTGAAGCAATTTAATGAGATATCACTGAAAGGTTTACTTCATTAGAATTGTTGTGCAGCACCTGTGTTGAGTAGAAAGGTCAAACCGAGTTTGTGTTGCCTTCAGAGACTCAGAAGCTTGGCTATATAATTTGTGGTCATCACCATCATGATCAGTCAAACAGTCACTGGACTTGAATTTTTCTGAGTCTGTGCTGTCCTCTAGTGGTGTCAAATGGGAATTGCTAGACCAAGGCAAAAAAAGTAAAGGAAATTATAATTTTTAGACCTGTTTTTGGTAAATACTGTGAGCTTTTATTTAAAAAAACAACAAACAAAAAAAACAGAAGCTCAATGTACCTTCCAGCTGTAGGCAGTTGAAAGCTTGGTGGCTCTGTAACTGTACTATGCGAAGCAGCTTGTCTATGGTCAGGGACAAAATCAGGGGAAGCCTCTGGTGCCTGGTTTTGAAATAATGAGGAGTCACTACTGGGTGACAAGTATAGTCCTTGACCAGGTAATACACTAAAAACAGGTAAACAGGAGGCTGGAGTTTGGGCACAAACAGGACTGGGTCCAAGAAAATGTGGCATGTTGGCTGGCAAAAACACTGCCTCATTTGGCCTTTGGGCAAGAGATGATGGTATTTGATTTGGGGTTGAGTCAGAATATGTTACAGGTACCAGCATTGGAGCTAATGGATAGTTCATGTTAGACAAATGGTTTTGGTGCATTTGACAAAACATGTCAACAGAACTTGAATACGGCATAGGGAAGCCAACCAAGTGAAGGGGGGCTGTAGATGATACATTGTTCCCTTGATGTTGGGTGTTTAAGAGGCTGCCAAGTTTGGGAATGAGGACATAGTTGGAGATTGTAGCATCCTCCTCTGGCCGTTGCTGATTGACTGATGAGCCTGCCAGCTGTGGCTGTGGTTGATGTGGGATCAAGTAACCAGATTCTGCATCATTCAGTCCACTGAAGGCAGAGAGTGTTACCCCTACTTGGTCAGAAGATTCATGTGTTGGAGATCTGTCACTGGCAAATAGCAGGATATAGTAGTTCAGTTCGTTATGATTTTGGTGAATTTTAAATAAACATTTTAAGATATCAGTTTGTTATAGTAGAGTAGTGAAAAAGTTACTTGTGTGAGATTGGTGTTATAGCTTGCAAACTTCAATTTTTTGAACACTTGACTAGAAGAGGTCAATTAGTTCATTAAGAACTATGTGAAAGTGACTACTGTGACGTGGGACTATTTAACATGACAGGTGAAGAGGTGAAAAAAGTTTAGAACATGATTTATACCTGACCTCTCCACTCTTTGTCTCAGATTCAGTGAGACAACTAGAAGAGGAAAGAGTGAAGGAACTAAGGAAGTAGGAAAGAAAGGGAAGAAGGTAGGAAAGGGACACCAGAAAAGGAAACAAGAAAAAACAGCACTTTATTAGCTACAATATAGAATAATAGTTTTTTCAAACTCAAAACACAGAAAATAAATTTTCAGCCACTACATAAGGGGCTATTTTCAAAATGCAACCCTATCAAAGTTAGCATAATCTGCAGTAAACATACAGATGAAATAAATGTAAAGGCACTAGAGAAATATTTTACATTTGCAAATATTACCTTTGCATTATAAGCCATTTATAGCATTTATACAATTACTTTGCTCACCATCAACGCTAAACAACCTGCTCACTGAAAAGAACATTCCTTACTTGCATAATACCTTAAACCATACATATGTCTTACAGCCCCAATCTAGACAGTTACATTCCAGCAGCATAGCATATACACTATTTAATAATATATATTGTACATACTGTACATGCTTGACAAGTTGAAATCGCTTCCTATTTTTCAGATGCTACCATATCTCAAGACAGTGTGTTCATAAAATAGTTCCAATGCTAGCAGATACAACAGATGTAAACAAGCCATTAAAGCTTTTTAAATAGAGCTGCAGTATCTTCTGTAATATATAGTTATACAATAGTAATATATAATATAAAGGAACATTGGGTGCACTCTCACAAAAAGGAAGGGCAGATTTTCTATTTTCCTTCTTCCAAATGATGCAACTTCTCCTTTTGCCACCATCCAAATTACAGTGGTCCAGAAGACACTGAAGTGAGTGACGGATGTTTGTAGTACACATTTTGAATATTTCTTTCTAATTAGCTTTATTGTAGACTTCCACAATGGGGTGCAAGGTTTGTCTATTTATACTGAAAATGCTAATTTTGTTTTCTTTGTATCATCATGTTGTTCAGTGTTTAAGAATGAACATAGTTTTTGCATTTTATGTGCTGCAGTGGAGTAAAAAAGTCAGAGATGCAGATAGACAGCTGCATATTTGAACTTGTTCAGACTACTATTAGATCCTTCAGCATTTTAGACTTTTAATAAAAACTCTACATTACTTGTCTTCCACACAAGGACTCCGCTGGAAACAAATTGAATGTTTTCCTGTAGGTTTTCTGGCTCAATGCTTCATCCTAAGCATCCAATTTAATGTTTTGGCGTTTTTTTTTAAACACTACGCATCTAAAGTTTACCTTTAGGGCTGGAATCAGTGGAGTGGCCGAGCACATAAGCAGCACTTAATTAAAGGTTTAAAGGTCTGAATGAGGCCAGCACAGTGCAGGCACATAACAGTGGACGACAAGCAAACACACACACACACACACACACACACACACACACACAGACACAGAGAGACTCCAGCAGTTCCTTTGCAGGCTCTCATTCCAGCATTCTTTGCTTTATTACCTTTATTCTCATTAGTCCACAAGCCTTCAACATTTAAGTTAATAAACAACCACCTACAGAAGTCAAGCTGATATACTGCACACATACACAGGCAGACAGTTATACCAACAAGACACACACACATACACACACACAGTCTACTCGACATTGAGGGTGCGAGCGGACACTCCGTGGTGCCAGTCTCTCAGCTCGTTGTACTTAGGGCCAATTATCAACCGAGTGGTGGTCTTGTTCGCTCTGTGTTCACAGGAAGAGAGGAAAAGAAGGGGAAAAAACACACCAAAAAAGAGAGAAAAGGAGGATTTAGGAAATGTAGAGCAGCTTCCCTGCAATCGGCGATGAAATGCACTGTGAGCCATGCCACAAGGGAAGCTTGATGATGCAGTAACAACTGGACAAACAAGAAGCTGATGATACACAGGGTTTGATAGGGTGGAGATGGGCAGTTCTTCTATCATCATCATCAGAATAGAAAATGATACAATATGCAGAGTATATCCAGAGAACAGTTAACTCCTGTCTCAAAAGACATCTTTACGGGGTCAAAATGCATCATGAACCCAGGCCGGTATGGACTGAAATTATGAATTAATTCAACCATGAAGCCACACACAACAACGCCCACAGACAGCGACAATGTCTGCATGATAACACAAGTGATCACAGACAAACGGTGATCACATGTATCGCCACAAAGCTCACCAAGAGAAATGGACAGCCAATGGATCACATCACACTGAGAGCAACGCCACTGTCCAGCCATGATTGTCAACGACACAATCACAGGTTATACAACATGCAGCACTGCAACGCTGTCACACATCCACAACCAAATGCACAGACAACCATTAGGAGCACAAAAACCATCACATAAAGCTACACTGATAAGTAAGCACACATGAAAACAATTTCAGCTACCAACAACATGTCTTTGTTTATTTTAATTGCCAAAAAAAGAACGGCATGCTACTTTCAGCAATGTGAGAGGGAAATTTACTTTAAAATTGCTTTCTGAACTTTTGGCACTAGTGGGAACGGACATTCTGTAAAGTGCATAGAGGTCTGGCTTTTGACTTAATGGCTCAAACATAATATAATCCTTTCTCTGCTGTCTAGACAGGAAGAGTCCACACAGCATCAGAACTGCCAGAACTGTGCCACAGATATCTGAAGTCAGATTTTCTGTTGCTTCATAAATGCAGCCTTTATATGTTAGATACACCCAAACAAATGGGTTAAAGATTATATTTTATGGACTATGTATTGTCACACCACACAATGCACTTCACTCATTCAAACAACAGCAAACAAGGATAGCCAGTATAGGGCTATTTAAACCACAATCAGCATTTTCATTGCCATGCACTTACTTTGCCTTCTTGGCTGCGTCAGCTTCCTCTTCTTGAGCTACAAAGGAAAGAATAAAGACAATAATGAGTCCAGTAGAGAAAATAATGTGGTTGTAATAATTGAAATATCATTGTTTGCCCTGTAGAGGCTGCCCTGTTCTTTTATGTGTTAACTCATTAGTTCAGGTGCAATAACAACAGTCTGTGCAAAAATCACCACTGTGTGCACTTCATACCATTCTCAGTGCCAGTGATCTGAGCCAGAATCTTGAATGATCTGGACTGGGTGGTGCCACTGCGTGGGCGCCAGTCCTCTGTGTCCTCCATTATGCGCTTCCTGCTGGCATCAGCATGAGTGGGCACATGGTAAAAATGGATGTCTGTGTCTACGATGTGTTTCCTGGGAACTCTGGAAGGACATGATGGATGACATCAGCAAATATACTTTTAATTTTACATGCTCCCTCTCATAATTAATCAAAGTAGGAGATGAAGGCTGATGTCAGTACCTAGGAGGTATTATAACTTATTAAAGCGAAATGTAGAACTAATTTCGCAGGACTCGGTCAAATATTTTACACTCAAACACTGACTACTGTCAGTAGTCATGTTTAGTCAGTTTAGGAGGTTAATTTCAACCAAGGATTTTAAAATAATATGTAGAACGTTATTTAACACACAGTCAGTCAGTTAGAGGAATGGTATTAAACTGTTTGATATGTAGACTGTAGGTTACATGAGATGGCGATGTGACACACTGTAAAATAATCACCTACAATTTGTGCTTATTAGATAAGAAAAAGGGGAAAATTCACACCACAATTTGTTAAATGCATTTGGAGTCTAGGTCTGAATCGATATGATACCTTGGCGGTGGGGGTTTTCTTGATAACCAATGGACAGAAAAACAGGATAGAAGAAAACAGAAATACACTTAATAGGGAAAAAATAAAACATAGGGAGATAATAGAATCATTTGAAAAGACTTACTTCAAAATACTTTGAGGTCCACTAAAGGGAGGGTGAAGAAGAAGAAGAGGAAGAGATACAAGTACGAAGAGTTAATTAAATTATAGAAATGTATTAAAGGATATGTTAATAAGCAGAGAGTAGAATATAGTTGGAGGAAAAACATATGGACACAACTCCCAAACGCATGCAAAATAAGAGTCCAAATATCAATGGAGACATTTCATTGCATCAACAGGAGGGCAAACAAGCTCCTAACATCCAATACAGGTCAGTTCTATTTTCAACCACATGATGGAGCTGATGATTTGTCTAGTTTTCTTTCAAAAGAAAAATTCATTCATAATTTGGATGGTTGGAAAGTAAAAGTATCGAGAGCATAATAGAATAAAGATGATCATGAAAAGCATGCACATTTGTTTTGATGACATTTATGACTTAACAAGTGCCGTTTGTGTGAATGCACGAACGGTAAATGTGTGTCTGGAATCTTCCTTGGCAACAGAGTGCTGACAGGCCCGTTACTAATTGGCTGTCAATAAATCAACTCTGAACTCAAATACACACACATACACACAGAGGGGCATTGAAGACTTTTCAGGCACTGCTGTCAATAAATCACCTACAAGTACACACACACACACACACACACACCAACACACTCACCTAGCACACTGAATAGACTGATTTATGAGCGTCTCTCTCAACACATTCTTGTCACAGCAGCAGCTATGTGGGTGTGGGAGTGCTGACAGCTCTATGTGAGCTTGGTCACACACGTACAGTTATACTGGAAGTGTCTGACGATATAGACTGTGTGTGTGTGTGAATATCAATATTTGTGATTTATAGTAGAGTTAAACTGCAGCCTCAGCATATTGTATCCCATACAAAAACTTTAATTAATTTTGATTGGATAGGTGCTGCAGTTCTTGCACAATATAAACATGAAATTAAGCTAATTGAACTATAAAACATTACTATCAGGTATCATGTTCTGCAGTAAAATAAGCAAATGCATGCAGTTGTGATGATTAAGTAGACACACACAGGTACAGAAAGAGTTGGATGAGTAAAAAGGAAGGCAAGCAGTCAAACACTCATAACCTGACATGCTTCAGAGACTAACTTTGTGACTGGAGGATGTGCTGAAGTCTGCAAAGCAGAAAAAAGAAGGATTGAAGGCAGAAAGCCAGAGAACATTGACATACACGTCCAAATTCTTGCCAATTTATAGAAAAAACATTGCCATTCAAAAATCCCCTCTGAAACAAACAACACGGCTCATATACAGCATGCAAACAAGCAAGCAAGATGCAAGGATGGACACACACGCTGTCTCATACTGTCACCTCAGCAACAGAAAGAAAGAAATGAATTAACTGATACTGGAAGAAAATAACCAATTGCCAGAAGTTAGGGCGAAGTAAACCAGTATGTTGACGTCTCCTGCGGATGACCAAATTAACAAGCTCTTGAACAGTCACTGGGAATATAAGCAGGATGAAAAAAGGTGAAAGAGGCATAGAGATAGAAATGTTTACATGAAGAAAGCAAGTCTACCTCATCCAGATCTTGCTTTAATAAAGCACTGTGCTATTAAATGTCATCTGTAATACTTGGGGAAGGCTAGTAAAGTAAAATGCAGCTTGTGTGTCTTTGCGTGTGTGCGCAGCTGCTTGGTGTAAGATTCTATTGTGCAGATCACTGGTGTCTGCTGAGTCTCACAGAAAGAGAAACCACTTTTGTCAGTGTGTTGCCTGGAGAAAAGAGAGCACATAGAGAGTATAAACATGAAAATGAACGGAGAAATTATGAGTCACAAAAGGAATCTATTCAGTCCATTTGGTATCTTGAGTGCAGTAAATCAGAAACATCCATGTATACAGCCTTGTTTTGAACAAGTGAAGGAAAAACATGATGAAGGTGTGTTAGTCTGTGAAGAGACTGTGTAAATCTACATGGATTCAAGGCTGAAACCTTTATTGACTGACTGATTTGCTGCAAGAGCAAAGAGAATGCCACACAGCTCGAGTTACAGGCTAAATATACACAAAACTTAACCTTAGCATCATAGCATAGTTATACTCACTATGTCTCTGGAGGAAGGAGAGTTGGGTTGAGACAGAAACAAAGGGGGGGAGGAACATGACCGAGGGAATTATGTAAAGAGAGGCGCTGAGTGAGAAGAGAGATGGGATTAGGCAGCTTGGATGTGAAGGGAAGTATTAAATATGGTAAATTAACGGAGATAATGGAGAGAATTAGAAAGACAGAAGCAGAGAGGGCAAAGTGCCAGTATTACCTTCGAGTACTAGTAACCAACAATATGTTTTAAATGTGGTGCTCTCTTAAGACACCTGACATCTATTTAAAATATAAAATGAGAGAAAAAAGATAACAAAAATGTACTGGCACACACAAGTAAGTGGGAGAGTGAGTTGATTTGTTTCATGGCAATAGGTTGTTATGTGCTGATATGACAAAGATCCATACAACCACCGTGACAGGGATTTTGTCCACACACATTTGTAGTAATTTTAGCTGTAATATTTTCTAAAATGTAATGTAAGGTGTATGTTAAAATCCTACATTCTGAAATTTTAAACTTGAAAACGTTTTTGTTTTATGTTTTATTATGTTATTTTAACAGGACTTTAAAAACGCCTTTAAAGTCCATCAACTCCCCAGTTTTCCATCACAAGAACGAAGCTATTAAAGGTCTTTCAGTGCAGAATTCCCCTTCTCAAGTTCCTACAGCAAACATATCGTACATTCGCCACTTTAGTTTGCTTAGATATCAGTGTTCTCTAACATGACACGGTATACAAATAACTGACAGTATTTGGTGACATTTTAAAAAATGGCAACCAAAACAAGCTGAGACACTTTTCAACACTATAATAAACAACACTCACAAACAGAGGCACCATAATTGGGCTTGTCTTGCTAACTTAAACCATGGATCTCAATACTGTGTGCAGTAGAGTACAGTACTGTGCTTCCCTCCTCTGAACAAAACACCAACAGACATGTGAGTCTGATTTAATGATGTGGAAGAACTTTGAAAATCACTTCCAACATTTTAAGATTCCAAGTTGAAGTCTGGCCAGCCTGATCAGCAGCCTGCATGGAATAAACAAACTTTAAAATGGGCTTGGAAAAACACCAACTTTGTAAATCATGACAGAAGTATATTTTTTTGCAAAGTATATACTTTTCCAGCTTAAACAGAAACTAGGTGCGGCCTTTAAGAAGAAGTTAACAGTGATGTAGTAAATTTCAATCGTCATTGCTTCTTTTTTTCGAAAGCACCGTCCGACCAATGCTGATGGCTACTGCACATACTGGTGTATTTCTAAAATTGTACAAATCTGTTAGATCCAAAAAATGGCAACTGATCTCATGTCCTATCTATAACATGTAACTATAACAGTGAGAAAGTCGGAAGTAGATGCAGAGAATTGAAGCATTTGTTTGATTGGCTGGAGAGAACGCCACTCACCCATTCAACTGCAAAGGCAAGGCTCCACCCTGACTCTCCAATAGGCCCCGCCTCTGCCCCATGGCCACCTCACATGCGTTCTCATTGGAGTAGAGGTTGATCGGTGTGTTATACACTGATGGCTGGGGCGGAACGAGGCCAGGGGGGGAGGACGAGGAGGAAGAGGATGGGTAAGAGACAGGAGGTGGAGGAGGAGGAAGAGGAGGACTGTTGCGGTGGAAGGAGGCAGGAGTGAAGGCAGAGGATGGAGATGGGATGAAGGGAGCAAATGGGGACTGTGAAGGAAGGTATTCACGCTCTGTTCCACAGCCCCCGTAAGGTCTGGGGGCCTTGTTGTAAGGGGCGGTTGAGGGGCTGAAGGGGTGAAGGTGGGGATGGGGTGGTGGAGGTGGATGGGTGAGGGCCACTGGTTTTATGATGTCTGATCTGTCGTCCTACCGGCATGAGAGAAGAGCATGCAAATACAAACGCAAAAACAAATCATAACACAGCACGCACTATACTGATGCTTCTCAGGTTATTTATGGGTTTGTGTTTATCCCATAGGCTTTCCACTGTATAAAACCTATGATTTGCCCATATAACAAAGTTTGATTCAATTTAAAAATAGCTGGAAAAAGTCAATTAGTTTAGTACCTGTAATGTGTTCTGATAATTTTCTTGGAAAAAGGAAGCATCAGTATACTTAATTGTCATTGACAATATAAGCGATGTAGCAACATTAGAAAAAACACAACATAAATGAAAACAAAGGGGGTTTTCATGCAAAAAAACTGTGTGTGTGGCATCGTTTCAGAAGGTTGTAATAACTAAAGAAAAGTATTTAAAGTACATGGTACGCCAGGTGAATTGCAGTTTTTCTTTTTATGTTGCCATTAATTCAATGAACTCACAAGTTTCTTCTCTTCCTGTTATATAGTAACTCAGTTGGTTGATTAAAAAGGGATTACATTATTTTAAATGAACAAACTTGTATATCCAAATGGCAAAAAAAAACAAAAAAAAACTGCCCAATAAAAATAAAATGACATAAGACCTCAGAATAATACATTTCTCATACAGTCACTTCAAATCTGTTTTTGACAACTGGTAAGACGTTTTATTAAACTACAAAAAGCATAGATTAAAAATATATCTTAAAATGTATCCATACAGCCAAAATCAAGTTTTTCACCTGACGTGCCTTGCCTTAATCAAACAGCAATATTTCATAATTTTCTTTAATCTTTAAATAAAGACTTGTGTAATTTTCTGTTATTTCAGTCACATGCTATGTTACAGTACCTTTGGTGCCACGGGGGGAGGTTTGGGAACACTGGAGGCCCTGGAAAGAGAGAAGAAGAAGGGAAAAAGAAAATGCTTGAGTTATGATCACACAACCCCAGTTATTTTTCATTTCAATATTTCCTTAAATAAAATGTCTGAAATGTATTCTGATAATAGATTTAAGTGACTGTTAGGCAACACCGTGTGGGTAAAATAGCAGGAGCTTTTCAAAGGCATACTCACTGATATTTATAGAGCCATTCAAAACAGTGAAGGCCATGCTGTAAAAATTTGTAGATCTTACTGAGGTTGAGAGAAACTGTGGTTATGCTGAATTACGACTAAACCTGAGCTCTCAGCATAGAAATCGACTTGGAGAGGTTTCTGTCATCAGCTGTGACAGAATCCAAGAGTCTCACTGTGTCAGACTATGCAAACTTAAACTACTAGGGCTGAAAAATGTGGTCTCTTTCAATGTACGTGTGCTTTTGAAGGCAGCTGTTTTTAGTCTATAAAGGCTTGTATCAATCTGATACTCTTGGTGTTTGATACTCTTGATGCCACATTGAGCAATGAGCTACCCTAAGGGTCATCTGCGGAACATGCCTCTAACTATCCACACTGTTAGATTTACTCTTAAGTGACAACGGCTAAGCACCTCATCCTAATATTCATTTTACTGAGATATTTTTTCATCTGTTTACAGTGTTCTTAGCTGATCTGCCTGGTTTAAAATGATATTAATGCGATAGGACAAGGCTTCATTGATGCAACGTGAACTGAAACATTTCATTTAATGCAGCTATGGAGCAATATTTTTGAACACTTAATATAAATCATAATAAGTTTTCAAAAGAGAATTTGTTCAGTGCACGATTGAGCATCATATGAAGGGGAAAACACATGAGTTAACCTAAATTAAAGGTTAAGTAAACTGTGTAGTAACTGAAGACTTGCGAATGTCAGCAGCCCCGAATTCCTTTCAGAGCAGCCCTTCCAGAAACTTCCTGAGGGAGGCTCATGTCCTTCACCTCTGTAAATCTGAACCGACAGCCTTGTAGTAGCTAGAAACACATCAGTTTACAGATATAGCTACTCATGTGCTTGGCCTTTTACTCTCCACCTCTTGCACCTCTTCAGTTTTGGTTTGCCAAAAGTGTCCTGATATTGCTATTGTAAGCCTTTGATATGACACGTAAGGATATTAAATGATATTAATACCAAAAGCAAAAAGGCATAAACTTATCCTGACCTTCCACAGTTCAGGCAAACAGTCTGAATCCTATTTTTAGAAGTGAGCCTGCCAGGCTGTGTAGTGCCCCCAACAAGCTTGACACAATTCTCTAAGATATGGATGGTTAATAATGGTTAAGGTTTGACAATCATAGTAAAGAAGATGGGATTTGTATGCTGTCTTAACAGAAGGTCTTCCTCGAAGGTTCAACCAAAAGCAAATGAATCCTGCTGAGCAACTACTAAAGATTGTCCCAGTATCACTTGAGACAATACGCCTCACCTGTTTTTTTGTCTAAAAAACAGTTTTCATAGTTTTACTATGAAAGTCTTCATAGTAAAACTATGTGAGCAGTATACCAGCGCTGTGGGCTTCCCTGGCCATTCTATACTGTCAACAATCCAGGAAGTAACCGATCAGCAAAACACCATCATCATCAAAGAAGACAGCAAGGAAATTGCTTGCACAACCAATGGCTCAGACATGTGTGAGGCACATAAAGTAGGAAGGAGAACACCAGGGTATCAAGTAGGTATTTCAAATACGTCCCCGTCATCGCTGTGTGCTGTAGCCTCGATTACACTGCTGCTATAACTGGAAACACCAACATGGAAATGTGTTGGGGTCATATGGTGAGAGGGAGAAAAAAAGACGCCTGCTAGAAAGTCAATGAGAACCAGAGTTTAATTTAATTCAAAAGCTTTTAAACTCGAACTCTGGGGATTTGCACAGTCAAAGGTAATTTTAGGTTTCTAAACAAGCAACTCTTTTGTTAAAATGCCTTTTATGTTCCTGGGACATGGTGTGACCTTGGGAGAACTCATGAGAGTTAGCCCAGGTTTATCTTCCTGAAACTTAAGTAGCTGTCAGTGTCAACTGAGCCTTAGAGAGTGTTTTGAAAGTGTTGCATTGGCTGAATATTGTACGTATTAAAACAGCAGTAACCAAATTTGCTCCTGTTTTCATTTTGAAAATGGCCGAAAATTGAAAACTTCTCACCAGAATGTGGGACATGTGTTGGGCAATGATATCCATTATAGGAGAGGAACAACAGGACCGTATCAAGCACTTTACCACAGGCATGTTTCTCCATAGCTCAAATGTGTGAGGGTCAGAGAGTTAAGTGGATGCAATAAAGACACTTACAGTGTGACAGTGACAAACATGGTATTTTATATGTCTACCTCCTGGGCTGTACATCTACATGTGTGTGTTCTTCTTCTTCTACCAACAGTTTAATTGCATTCATAGTTTAAAAGCAGCTGGTATACAACATGTCTCTGTTCTCTGTGTAAGCATATGTAACTCTGCGTGTTGCATGTTAACTGTCAGCCTCTACGTGTCTGTGTTTCTTTCACCCGGTTTCATGTTCATGGAAGTTTTACATTAAATAGCGATTGAGACTGTGAGTTTCCCCAGCAGTTCTTTGTGGTGACCGCTATTCTGGTTTTGCTTTGATACTTTACCACATCCGAATGCATGCTGTGGCTTCAGCGGTGCTTAAACATCTTTCCATATTTTGTTAAGTACAAGTCATTTATGGTAATATTTCTTTTAGTCTTTCTTTGAATATTGGTCATGAGGGTTTGCATGCATATAAAACATTTTGTATGTTTTCTTAGTTGTCTTGGTCTGGTTTGTGATGTTTTCCTAATTAATTATTTTTGGGAGATACATAAGAAATTACAGAGCTCTGACAGTATGCTTTCATGGGTCGTTACAATTTCTCTGTTCTGTTTCCACTCTGTTTAACAATTTTCTCTTTTGGAATTGGTAGGGAATGAACAAAACAACAGGACATCTTAAAACAAAATAATGCAATCCAGCCCTGCAGTAAATATTGTAAGATGTAAAATTGTTGAGTTTTGGATACAGCAGTATGTTAATATTTGAGCCCATTTTGTGTCACGTCGAATAGCATTTTATTTACTTCTATTATTCTGTAAGTCTCAGTACAACATTTTTATCTCCATCTCCTCATCTGATGTTACTGTATAGTGTACTGTATGAATATCATTTTAGAAGCCAAGAGCTAAACTGTTCTTTCCAACAGCATATTCTCTTTTAATATGCCACCATATATTACCTTCATGCTGCCTTGAGTCTCTTTACAGATTTTCCTACATTTATGCATTACAGTAAATAGATCTGTTAGAAAGATCAGGATGCCATCTCTTCTTCATCTCCTCTCAAATCATCTGTGTCCTCGCGGCTGTTCTGTGTTCTCAGTTGTGCATTTGTGTTTAATCTCTCTGGTCTATTCTTACTCGAGTGAGATCATTGACCGATGTTTCCAGGGCTGTTCCCCCCACACGGCATCAGCTTCACCAGCAAGCAACCAGCCATACTGAATCAATGAGAGATTGGTTTTTTTATGTCTAAAAGGGAGTGGTGGTCAAGATGCAGAAGTGGCTTAGGTGTAGGTGAAACTGACTGGGATCTGTTAGTAACACCAATAGAAACCGAACACACTACGCAATACAAACACAAATACATACATTCAAGCGCTACATGTCTTAATGAATTTTACAAGTGGAAGTGATTCTGTCACTTAATGCCTTTGTATGTGTGACCTGTCATAAAGTGAGTGTTTGTAAAAATGTTGTTTACTCAAACACACTAGAGGCATGCATGCAATATAGCTCCTTGCAAGCATACCTGTCTGTCTGCCTCTAACCCTAACCCTAACAGCTACACACACATCATTGAATTTCAGCAAAAAGCAGCTCTTTAATGAAGTGTGCTGCCATTTGGATGACAGAATCATTAAAAGTAGTGGACGGACCAAGGCCAGTTGACATACACCCACACAAATACACACACACACACACACACACACACTCACACAATGATGTATTATGCAGGGTGTGGTGACAGTGATTTCAGGCATGACGGGTTGGCCCAGGAAATGTTACTGGGGTAGTGCAATAACACAGACTACAAGGGCCAGTTTATACACTGTGCAGCATCTGCACCTGCAAATAACCTTCACACAATAACACACACACACACACACACCTACACACACACAAACACACACACGTAGACACACAGTATATGTGTCTCTATTTTTAGATCAACTGCCTTGGACATTTGAATATTATATGTGTGAAAAATGTGAACTTGATCGGCCCAGTTATAGATGGTATGATTGATTCTCTGTGGTCCTGTTCGCCTCAAATCCAGTCTGGTTTCTTATGAGCCGTGATCTTATTTTAGATTTGCACCTAATTTGTCTTGGTAAGACATTTTTTGGCAGCTCTTGCATGTTTTTGTGGTAACTTTAACATTCCTGACTAGTACAGAAGGGAATAATGTTATCCAACTAAAAGTCAATATTAAACAAATAAACTGAACTTTTGAAAATTCTGGTGTTCCTTAAATGTGTCATGTTTTAAATAATTCAAACGTACCTCTATTCTCTTTTTTCTCCTCCCTTCTCCTTAACTGTAAGTAGTCAGGACAAATTAGTGACGAAAAATATTGTGCAGAAGAAACAAAATGATACTGTGACATGGCAAAATCTTGGTAGCATATTTGCATCCATATGTGCATTAATGATGCACCTTCAATAAGACTCAACTTACATTTTCTTTCCCAAGGAACAACTTACTCTCTCTCTGTGTAACACTTACTCTCTCTCTGTGTAAATCAGAGACTTTAGCAGCTTGGTAATTTATGTGCAGACACAACTGTGCCTCAGGACCATTAACTTGAAATATGGCTTTAAATTTGTTTTTTCAGTCCTAACCAAAAAAAAAAAATTGTTGTCCCCGTTTCGTTTTCTCTTCTCACCTATTTATTTTCTTTTTCATTCTATCACTACACCGTTCCATTCTCCTCTGTTGTGTTTTAATTATCTCACTCTCCTCTTCTTACTTACTCCTTCCTGCCTTTCATTGCCCCTTTTTTTGTCTTTCCTGGGAATGAGGTCACTGTTTTTTAAACAAAAGTGATAATGATTATTGGAACAAAGCCCTCTAAAATGTATGCAGTCGTCATTCCCGAAGGTGGGACACACACTCTGTCCGTCTATTTATTTCTTTTTCTGTGCCTTATTAGGAAAAAGGGGAAAGAGTGGGCCGGTTTGGTTTCAGGGTTTTTTGTAATTTTACCTTAAACTGAAGCAGACAGACCAACGTGACCAGGAGGGAATGCCAGGGCACCAAGTAAGAACAGAGTGACTGGCAGAATTATTGCCACGTGTGGTGCATTTGGGTGTCAACAGTAAGTTTGTGTGTGTGTGTGTGTGTGTGTGTGTGTGTAGTGGTAATGGGGTACAAAGAGAGAAATGCAGATGATGAGTGAACAAAGACTTGATACTTCTTGATTTAAAAAGCTGGTACAGCATTCTTTTGCTGGTTTGATTAAATCCAAAAACAACCATGTTATTTCTCTGCTATATCAAGACCAGTGTGTGAGTTTATCTCGAAATGGCCTTTAAATAGATCTGGAAGCTGAGTCTGCCTGTCTTTATCAGTCCGCACACTGGGCAAGACCATATGAGACAGGGGTCACTCACAGATCACAAGTATTGTAGATCTGTGTGAGCTCCATGCCCATGTCTATTTATCTGTGTGTGCGTGTGTGTCTGTGATCCTCCCCATTCCTTATCCGCTACCTCCCTCCAAGGAGCCACGACAGGCCAGCTGAGCATGAAATCCCATGAGATCCTAAAAGACGCTTTGATACTGACCAGACCAAAGGAACGAGATATGTTAAAACTAGAGTGGTTTCACTAGAAAAACATTAGTTAGTTAAATCAACATAAAATTTTAAGTATGTCTGAAAAATCGCAGTAACAGACAGTGGAGAGAATTTCAGCTATGAACAATTGTGTTTCTCCTTAAAGGCAAGCTGCACAAATAGGTAACATTCATATATGTTGTGATGTTTGTGCTTCTTTATTCTCAGCCACAGATCAATATGGCTAGACAAAGCTTGAGGGTATGAATCCTCACTGGTTTTCATGAAAGACGCTCTCACTGATGGAACGTTTGTATTCAATACAGACTTGACTTGACCTAGAATCAAGCTTTTTCACATTCAGGTCAGGATCTCTTACAGTATGGGCGGTTTTAGGCTAGCTAATCTCTGTGTACATAAAAACACATTTTATATAACTTTCCTTTAGCTAAATCTGTGAATGTTTATGAACATAATCTAGAGATTTCATAACAATTACACAGAATGTCCTTTCTTG
This sequence comes from Morone saxatilis, assembly GCF_004916995.1. Lineage (NCBI taxonomy): Eukaryota > Metazoa > Chordata > Actinopteri > Moronidae > Morone > Morone saxatilis. The sequence continues at coordinate 10,173,482 of NW_023339718.1, forward strand.
AATTGTAGAGGCAATGAACTAACTAAAATCTCTAAACATGCAGTATAGTTCCCTGTGGTAACACAGCAACAAACATTTTATTGTAGCTCACTTTCTAACAAAAACACACAGCAGTGGGCCAGTACCCTAAGGTGTTTTAAAAGCAGACCATGAGAGGAAACATGCACATTAAGTTAAACCCCACCAGGGCTGGAGAAAGGAGGCAATGTCTCCAACAGCCTGCAGGTCGACAGTACTGCATCAAAAACCCCGACAGAGTTCAGGAGCAAAGGGGGGAAGCGCCTCTATAACTAATACTCACTCACTTCAGTTTTCTCCTGACCAAATATAGGTTGTAAAATAAAAATAATTGAGTGAAAATGGTTAAAGTGTGAGAATAAGAGTGTAAAAATAAAAATATTGGGCACAGGAACTGGGATATATTGCTGCTACACACATTTTACTGGGTTTGGATATGAAGTCCATTAAACAGTAAATAGAAAGGGTGGAGAAGACATATTTGCGACAAAAAAGCTGTAAAATCTTGTAAAATGTATGGACATTTTTACAACACCAAAGAAGAGTTACTGTTGCAAAGCATACTACAACCAGTGGCACACCAAATTTCACATAATATAAGTTAATAAAACAGATTAACAGTGTAGGTACTTTTACAGCATGCAATTCTTCTTAGATGTTTTCAAAAGATCATAAAAGTAATTTTATGTAACATTATAATTCATGGAAAAATACATCTTTTAAAGGCAGAGGACAGATGTTTTCTTTTTATGTAAAAACAACAACGCAAGTGTTTGGTTTAACTGTATATGTGTCTATAGGAGTAAGTGAGTGCCTGCACCATCTCTGGAGTCACGGGGCAGTAAAACTGTAGATGGGAGGACTGGAGTCCAATGTTGTCTGTTGAAATCTAATTTAAACTTTTACAGCTTTGTTTCACAGGAGACTGACCAAGAAGTAAAAACTGTACATATAAACAAGGAGCTCACATGGAGGCGTTAAGATCACATAAGCACAGGGACAGGACGGACACAAACACACACTGGCAAGCAGTCACACACCAAATACCAAAACCCAAACACCCATGTATTTCCACATTATTTTTCTTGTAACAAAACCTAGCATGCATCATTTTCACTCATTGTTAATGACTCTTGACCTGAAAATGCCCTGCCATACCTCCGTGAACACTTCGGGCAACTCCCACAGCGAACATTGCCATCATCGTTTAAAAGATTTAAAGTGTAATTGAATAAACTAATGACTCCATGGACTGTAGCTGGAGCATAGCCAGCCTGTTTGCGAAAGACCTACTAGAGATTTCCACACTGCAAACACACATACCTGAGCTTTCTTTCTCACTGCAACTGACTGACAAACACACTATGACAATCTTGACCAGAACCATACAACTAGAGAAGCAGAGAAACACCAGACTGATCCCCAGAGCAAATCTGGGTTTATCAAACTCATGTCAGTGCTGTCAAAGTTATTTAAAGTCCATCCTTAACCGCGTTGCTGAAATTATACAGCACAGGTTTAACCCAACACAAATAAATCCCTTGTGTGATTTCATGAGACTCAGATGAAGATTGCATTGTTTCAAGAGTGGATCCTCGACAGAAGGATTTTAGGAATCTCTGCCTTGGAGGCAAACTCAGTGCCTGTTGGGGCTCCGTAAGGGAAACCAACAGTTCAAGGGGGCCCAAACTGGACTAGGACATCCACATAATTGTAGGGGGGCCCAAATGGGATAAATTAAAGTAGAGATTCAAGATTAACTTGCCTTTAGTCCTGTGTAGTTTTGTAAGATCTATCCCACACAGTATGGTCTCAAATTATGTACTTATGTACTTACTACACCGACACTGTGTGGATTCAGCAGAAAAAACAGTGGAATAATGACGAGTACAAAACTATCTAAAATGTATATTTAATATGAGTGAGAGAGGGGGAAAGTGAGTTTTATTGTCTTATAATTTTACTGCTGTCTACTTTACAGTTTCTTTTTTCTCTCTCTTTGGCAGCTCACAGGCAGCAAAACAGGACAAAACACAATACATCAAACAGAAGAAAGATAGACAGACTAAATAGACAGTGGTCCAGCTGGGTCCAGCACTCAGCACTGAGACAGCCTGCCCATCAATATGATCCACAGCTGGACTAGGAAGTGTTTTCCATATTCAACATCTGGCCTTAGGTCTGTTGAGAGGGTTATGGATATCAACGTGCGTCAGTATCATTCAGAGAGATTCACTCACAGAGAGCCACAGAGATTTACTGACCTATTTTTATTTTTCCTTAATATTGTTTTCATCTTATTTCAGAATCAAAAATAACACACAAGCACACACACACAGTTGCTCTCAGAGTATCACTGTGAGTCACATGTCTTATAAACTTAGGCGACAGTGATACGACAGCAATCGTAAAATGGACCTGGCTCTGACACTGAACGAATACCTGAATTATTTCTGCTTCTTTTTTTCCACAATAAAATCACAGTGTTTTCAACAGATGAGCTTGAAGAGGGTAATGGTGGAAAAGGGGGAGAGGGCGGGATTAGAGTGGATGAGGTACACACTAAAAGAAAAGTAACACACAGATACATATTTTTGTCCTAAAAAGACAGACAGATGTGTTCAAACCCACACATGCTCCTTAGGATAACACATCTGTCTGAGGTGAACATGGTGTCATCTGATTATGTAATTAAATCAAGGAGAAAATAAACACATAGTGAGTTATTTGGCTGAATTTAGAAATATCCCGGCCAATCTGAACTGATAACATAGTAGACTTACATTTTAAATGCGAGGGAAGATAGCAAACTGTGTCTGGGACATAAGTGTATTGTGTTTCAAAACATGTTGATTACAATTTATTATAGAGTCATTTGTAACTATAATTAGAAGTTTATTTTATTTGGAACAAAACTGCTGAGTGTACAGTTTATCTTCTGACTGCGCCTTACACCCTGAAACTCATTTATAGCAATTACTCAGAGCTTATGAAATGTAGCTTCTTGTTTTTCCCTTCTAATCAGTCCAGATGATTCTTCACACTGTTCCAGCTGCCCGTTTGGGTATCATTCAACAATGCTGGCTGGCCTTAAGATGAGTGCTCTTGGCTTACACCAAGATATGTTTGGCAAATAGCAGAGAAGAATTAAAAAAGCAGAGACAGATGAGCTTAACACAGTGTTCCTAGCCTGAGGATATCAGTGGGCTACCTTTGCAGACCCTTAATGTTCATTGGATTTGTATTTTTTTTGGCAAAAACAACATACTAGCAAAAGACAGGCAGTAACAGGTGTGTCTAGCTATAGCTGCATTCTCTTGGTATTATGATATCACTGGTGAATACTACAAGCCTAGCCAAAGATGATGGCCATCAGTTTTAGATGATCTTTGGCAAATACTACAGATCAGTGAAAGACAGAGACAGGTGAGCCCAGTTTAGCACTCTTGGCTTTGGAACATCTTGGCAAATATCAGAGCCAAGTAAGTGACAATGGCAGCTGTGCAGAAGAGCACAGAGGATTTGCAAAGGGCTGTGACTTTCTGCAGCTACAGTTCAAGTCTCACAAATTATAACCTATCAAGCCAATACTGTACTGTACTGTACTGTACTGGTATATACCACATTTTGATTAGTTTTATTAGGCTTTTTTTGTGCAAAATAATACAACCGACAATAACCGCAGCCATACTTAAGTTTAGAGATATACTGTCCATGGCGTCTAGTTTGACAGTGGTCAGTGCAAACAAAGAAATAAGATGGGGATACTGTATATAAATATAATATAAAGAAATATAAAGACATATAAACTACAGATATCATGAGCTCTAGTTTTAGTCAAACACAACAGTAGTTAGATTTCTAACGTCTGAGTTCACGTTGAGGTCCATCCATCTGATCAAGGACAGGGTTTACAGTAATATCTTCTGTCTGCGCTTTAAGCTGCCTATATGGGTTAAAGTGTGGACCAGGAATCTTTGCTGTTTGCTTTCTATAAAATGCTCCGAACAATAAACATTTTTTATGAGGGATGGCACAATACCACTTAGTCATGTCCGATACTGATATCGATGCTGCAACCTTGTGTATCTGCCAATACCGATACCAATTTGATACCTTTATCCTCTCATTAAAAACTAAGCTGTCAATAATGCATTTGTATGGATTTACTTTGCTTAACCTAACCATATAAATAACATCATGCTCAAACTGTAAAACTAATATTCTACTCCCACGAAGGAAGAAATAGGTAGCCCAAAGTTTTGTTAAGCCTTTATGTAATAGTTTAGGCTAATGGATCGTATCAGATTATACTTTTTTTTCCCTCTGATATCTGATGAGTGATTTTGTCCAGTATCACACCAATACTGATACTGAGTGTCGGATTAGCACAACTCTAATTGTTATACCTTACGACACATAAGTAATGTACTAAGAGGAGATTCCTCTACAGTACCACCTGACTTAAGAGGTGGTAGGTGCTTTTATAGCTCTTGGACTGAACGTACCAGTTTACAACCATCAAAGTACAATCAGTCATGTCAGCAAAAGTTCTTAATGTTTTATAACCAGGTTTCTTGTTAACTGTAGTGAAATATTCAGCTCTATGTGCCCCTTCATGGAAACTTGCCTTTCTTAGCTGAAACACTTCAGCAAGGCAAATGTTTGCCAGTGTAGTTGCATTAACCAAGGCATTTCTGTAAAAGCATGGTCTCTCAAGTCTTTTGTAAATAGGGAATCCAATTATCTCTCCCCTTCAAAGCCAAGCTCGTTCAAACACGATGTTCTTGTTACACACGGATCAGTTCCAAGTAAGCATGCCGTCCATTCTGGGTTTTATTTCAAAGTGTAGGCCAAAAACTGGCAATAGATCATTTGAGTACAAGTCTTGCCTATAAACAGGTAACTGACAAATAGCTGCATACATCAAATAACCACTTATATAACTGTTGCTTTCTTATATTATAAACGATAAGCGGGCACATTTGTGTCAATTTGTGAATTTACATCTAAACAATAAAAAATGACATAAGCCTCTGTGGTAGAAGTGACCAGTGGCTAATACTGTATATCAGAGGTGTACTCTGCAGCAGCAGGCTTAGGTAAACACACATCTTCGCCTTTGTTTGTTGGGCATGTGGCTGAGCACAGGCTTCAGCATTTGCACGTACAACCCAGGGATCTCAATGACTCTATTAAGAGAACATACTGTAAACAAAATGAAAAAGTATACCCAAACCCTACACAGACTTCCCTTACCCAACCCCTTGCCCAAGTATCCAGAGCCAACTTCCAGACTCAAAATAACTCGAGCAGCTGCCATGAGATCTGTGCATGTGTGTGTGTGTGTGTGTGTGTGTGTGTGTGTGTGCATGTCTTTGTTAGAAACATTGAGGTGTACCATACCTCTTGTGAAAAATATTTCCACTGTTCCACTCTCTATCTTGCTTTGCATGTACTGTAAAAAAAACCTCCTTGCTGACCATTGTGTGTTTGTGCATGTGGAGGGGGATCCGTAAATCAGTGCCACCACAGCAAAACAACACCACCACAGCATTTCAGTTCAGCATTACCGCACAAGAGATCTAAGATCTGATTGTGTTTACCCATGACTTATTATGGCCTGTCCTTGTGGCTTTCTACACGAGACGCCACTATTATAAATGTGACGACTCCACCATTGAGACATTCAGTCACAAAGAATAGGCTTGTCAAACACTGTAATTATCCTGTTTGAGGTCCTTTCAACGGGGTGAGATCTCCACTCTGATAAAAAGAGAAGTGGAACCAATTAACTCAGTACTACACAAAAGCTGCTTCAAAACCTTTCTTCTTTGCGTGATAGCTTGTTTATTCAAATCATGCATTCACTTGCAGTGTACTGTGATGTGCCTACGTATATGCGGGTGAGTGCATCAGGTCAACTGTTTTTCAGTTAGTACCTTTCAACTCCCTCAAACACATCAAGACCTTGAGACTCTGCCGTTACCAGTGAAAAACACTCAAACACACACATGCACACAGCCCCATTAAATAGTCAAATGGGCTTCGAAAAGACTTTACTGTGGGGAATAAAGCATTTAGCCAGACACTGGCAGTTAAAGTGCATAACAGTGAAATACAAAGGTGGTTTTGTTGAGGCACAAGATGATTGGTTGAAATGAACAGTTTAATACTTTGGTGTACCTCTAAAGAGAATAATTACATTGCTGAAGAGGCTAATTTAAGTGTTGAGATGTTGTGATTACACTATAGTGGGACTGCTTCAGGACAAAGTCATCAGCATGGAGGAAACATCCTTCTTCATTTGTAATTACTCAGAAATGTCTAAATGATAAGCCTGTTGTGCTGTTGCTTCACTTCAATCCCTTAAACTTTGCTCCAATTCTAATCACATTCTTCTCCCTATTTCTTTCCTGCTGCTCCATTCTTTGTCCCTACTTCCCTGTACACCTTCTTTCTACCAATCTTTCATCATCTTTTTAACAACACCCCTCTCAGTCTATAGAAAACACGGCTCTGATCAGTTTCTCTACCCATAACCGACCTTGCTCCTCTACCCTCATCCTGCTCTGTTGACCCATTCCTGACAAACTCTCCCATTGCAATCCTGTATCCTTGTAATTACAATAATATCCTACCGTTTTTTTCCCAAGTATGTTTGATGTGTTTTGATGATGGGAAATGTAATTGGTGCCTGAATTATGTTCTGTTTTTGTGGAAAAGTGCTATAATACTGCATGCCAGTCAGTGGGAGTTGATTGGGGTGAATATTGAATGAATGAAAGTAGGCCATGGAGACTGGTGACGTCCGTGTGTGGTTAGGGTTAACCCTAACCCTAACCCTAACACTTTCACAAAGATGGTAAGGTTAGATTAAAAGTTAATTAAAGTAAACATAAGCATAACATTTTTTATCATGTTCAAGTAAGTTGCTACAAGTAGACATTGTAGAAAATCTGAATTTTTTTCTATAATGTATGTTCAGAATCATTAACAATTATGTTAACAGGTATGTTAATTAATAATGTTTATTTTGTTAATAAAAAATGTAATGGGTATCGGCATTAGGTTTCCTAAAAAACACTGTTTGCTTTGCTTTTGCAGGTTAGTCACTTATAAACATAATTTCTAGGAAACAGGGTTGTCTATTGTCATCCATTTGTTCTTGCTTGCTAGAAAGACTGAAGAGATTCAATGGAATGTACTACAACCTTACCAACCAGCCTTTTGACAGTGTATTTGTGTGTGTCCATTGTGGGTGTGTGCTTTACGAACACATGTGCTCCACATGTGTCTGATATCTCGCTCGTAGTAAAATAATCTGTCTAGCAAACAAAATATTAGTTGTTTTTCTAGGTCTCATCAAACCAAATTCAGTTTGACAATGAAATAAAAACGGAAAAAAATCGTTCATTGAAAAAAGAAATTCCCAGAAACTCGACTGCATTTTTTTCCATAGCTGTGCATTAGTATTCACAGTAAAACTTTATGGATATATATGAATCTAAACATGGAGCAGCAATGTTTTAACATTCTCGCATGGTGCCGTCAAGCAGGGTGATCCATGGTTTACTGAAACTGCAGATGGCAACCAATTTGATCAAAAACTGTCAGCCTTGGAAAATCCATCTCCATCATTGTTTGTGTCTCTCTTTCAACTCTTTGCCATGCTGTTACTTCAGTTTGCCTCCCTTGACTTCTTTTAGCTTTTTCCATCCTCCCTTCTATCCTGTTCCTGCTTCTTTCAGTATTTAAACCTCACGCTCTTAGCAGGAGAGCCGCATACACACACACAGACACTGTTTGACGGAAAGCCATCAAGCATTCGAAGGTCACGAACCAAAAGTTTGTGTTTTGAGAGCTATTATTAACGGAACAATACAGAGTGCATTCCTAGACAGAAGAAAAACTCAGGAAAAGATTTAAATGTTAGGTAAAACAACAAATAACAAGTCATGTCACCATTACTATTTATTCCCCTACTGCTTTCCAAGTTATGCAGGAGAGAAATAAATCACCCTCAATGCAACTTATTTTACAGATACAGTCGATTAAAAGAGGCTGATTTAATTAAACAGCTCAATCACTGTTATGTGTTACTGATCATACTGATCTTTGGAAGCCTACACAATCACTCAGTCATTCAGTCGCACTGTGATAAAGTGACAGACTTACAACCGTGTAATTCAATTTACACACTACATTGCTAGACACTTGCTGCTGTAGTCGAATATAGATCAGCCCTATATGCTGAGATGTAGGAGTGAAACTCACATGAATCATGAACAATTTGTCTGTGCACTGTGAATATACAATGGTCATCCGGAGACTACGTGAAGCAGATGGAAACTATTAAAACTGTGAAGCACTTTTGTAATCTTTGTAAGTAAAAAAAAAGATCAATAAAAGAATAAAAAGGAATTATTCCTGGATGAAATGAGCTGATAAAAACAGCCTTTGATGTATTTGAGATCCAAAATCTGCGTGACGTATATTTTTTTCAAGTACAAAAAACCTTCCGAGAAACCACTTGATAGGGTGACTGCCAGAACCTACATCAAAAAATCTGAAGTGAAAATGAGTCACAGAAAATCAAAGACATCTTAAATGTGCGGCTCCTCAAAGTGAATTTTTTGTTTGTTTTTAGTAATGCACGGATCTCCTGTGTGCTCACTTGAACTTTGAAACCTGTCCTTACACTGATTAGAACTGGCTGATCTGAGCTGGAATAAATGGAACAACAAACATGTTCATGTTGTTTTGGCACCTGTTACCTGTAATTTCAGTGCTGCTTGCTTTACTGTAATATGTTTCCACTGTAGAAATAAAGAAAGCCTCACAGACAGCTAAATTAATGTTGGTGCGTGATGATTACTTTGGTAACCATGGCATTTGCATTCATGCATATACCTGGCTTTACTTCTCAGTTAATAAATCGCTGCTCTGTTCCAGGTTTTATTTTTTTTTTACTGGATGGAGAGGTGGGTCAGTGCCAGGATAATTTGGCCCTCTTTACATCTGCCATGTCATCCTTAAAAATAATTGTAGCCGGGACAAATTCAGCTCCATGTCAGTTTAAATTTTTCAAGAAGCAACTTTATTTTACAGCTTTTCCTTTTCTTGTCCTTCACACATCTGCTGCCCATCTCTTCTCTCTATCACCCCTTTATTTGGAAAAGAAATAACAACCTGTCTCCTTTTAAAGTACACACATGCAGACACCACATGCATTGTTAACATTTCTCTGTATCTTCTCACTGTTATCATTCCTTAAGCTATCTGACCCAGTGACAAACCCAATCAAAATGTGCAGGCAGAAAGGAAAAATGAAAAGAGAAGCGAGTGACGCCTATAAAAACTAACAGAAACAAGGGACTAGATTGGTTCTTTCCATTACGCATGTAAACCCATTAAATCCCAGATGTTGACCAAGGCTTGACACTCTTTGGATATACAGTATGTCTAACTCATAGTGCCAATAAATGCCAAGCAACAAATAGAAAGAAACCTTGAAAGTTTGATCTTATTTTTTATTATAAATGCAGTCTGGAGAAGGCATAGGGATTACTGTCAATCTTCTGTACCCTAAAGCATCTCAGTAAAGCAGAAGCTGGAGCCAGCTGTCCCCAGCGTGGCTGCCTGGTCACACAGCCTTAATAATATAATACTGCCACTTAATGAAACAAGCCATTCCATGTGTTTCCAATAGGGCATGAATCAACCCTTCAAGGGCTGATGTCTGCCACAAAAGAGCGATGCAGAACAGATAATCCTTTAACTGGTCTCCCAAACAAGCGTTCCCTTACATGAGATTTGTTCAGTTACACTGGCACTTGGCAGAAGTTTTAGCGCCTTAATGAAGTAATTGGAAACAAAAGTCTATGACAGTTACAAAGCTCGCTCTGGTCGTCACTGCAGTTGAAAAACATTAATAATGAAAAGATTAATGAAGCATATTTTGACACTTTGAGAAATACACCTTTTCCCTTTTTGGTCAAGACTTGATTGAGGACAAGATCAAGATTTACCATTAGCTAAAATCCACCTACCAGCACCTTTAAAGCACACCAAATAATATATTATATCACATTTACTTAATCTGTACCAACAAAAACAAACTGTGGTATAATCTGGGTTTTGTGCTGGGCTATTTCTTGGCTACGTACAGTGACTTCCTGAAGAGCAGCAGATTTATTTTGTACCTTTGGACAGAGACAGTCTAGCTGTTTCCCCCAGTTTTCATAATAAGCTAAGCTAACCACCTATAGTTGTAGTGATATAAATCCTCTCATCTAACTCCTACTGAAAAAGCAATTAAGCATATTTCCCAAACTGTCAAACTATTCCTTTGAGAGAAGATGTGACAGTCATAATAATGGCTGGCCCGGTTTTGGTTATGTGAAGAGTCTTACAAAGAGCCGCGCTCACATCAGCCTCTTTCACTCTATAACAAGCCTTAGATGAAGCACAGAAATGTTGAATCTATTAGTCGCCTCATCCAAGTTTTAATGCAGCTTTAGGGAGACAAACTATATAAGCAGATGCAGAGTGTGGAAGTATTGTTCCACTAAACCACAAGCTAGGACTTCACAATACAAACTGCACTTGCCCTAATCTGTTTAAAACTAATTATTGCAAAAATCCATCAGTAAGAAACCTGTTGTGATGTTTTATCAATATGCCGAGGCAGGCTGTGCTGTGTAATTGAAATAGCTTAAAGGTATGAATCAAATGAGTGCTACTGTTCCCTGCAAAAACAATTTTAGTTTCAGTGCTGTTTGTATATCTTCCACATCGTTGCCAGCAATACTTGTTGACCTTCTTCAGTGTAGAAATTATCCATCAGAATATGAACTCCCACTTTGATAGATATATCATCCATTGATGACCTTCAGCCAAGTGCTAAGACCTGCTTCACTCATCATAAAAAACTGTTTGATCATGGGTCTCTCTTTCACAGGAACCCTCACACTGACCTTGAGTTACTATAAGCCCTGTGGTATTACAGCATGTGTTCTCTTCCACTCGACCGAAAGCAAACATCTTCAGTCCGTCATCATTTGGACTCAAATTAGAGGACATGCACAGTTAGCCTCAAATGAGGGGAGGGCTGATAGAAAGATGAAAAGTCATTGACGGAGGACAGAATGTGAAATCCAGACACACATATGGGCAGACACAACAAAACATACAGAAAGAAAAGGATGTGTTTTATTACTTCAGTCGACTCTGATTTCATGTATAGTAAAATCAGTTAATTTTACCTGTGCGTGTGCTGTATACTGTAAATCTGCTCCTTCTTTCATGCTCTCAAATCCAAAAGGACAAGTATAGGAGCCCTGAACATCTCACAGTATTTAAGTAAAAACACACACATGCCTACAAGTGCTGCCAAAGACCCAGACAATTCAAACCACATGAGAACCAACACACACACACACACACACACACACACACAGTAACACAACTGCTTGTGATAAATCAGCTCCACTGACAACAGGATTCCACCAAATATTGAGGAGTGGGCCTTGGGGAAGAGGGGGTGGTCTGCTGTGTGATGCTCTTGCTGTGATTTCAGTTATTCCTCTGTTCTTCAGGGAATGGGAGATCAGGCAGAACGAATGGTGTTGTGGTGCGTTAGAGCTAAGATTAACTCCTGCAACAACAGTGAACATCTGCCTGTATGCGGGATGTCTGGGGTTGAAAAGGGAAGCATAGACTTTAAATCTGATGCAGAGATGGGTTATTTGGGAATGTCTGAAAGGGAGTGTATGGATCCGGCGTTGTCATGGAGACAAACGGCTTCCCGCTCATGTTCACACGCTAAATCATTGTAAAGTGAAGTGGCTTTCGGATTTATAACTACACATATGAGTGTGTGTGCTCATGGCTTACTTCTGCAGGGTGAGGCTGAGGTTTCCAGTGCAGCTCTTGATCTTGTTCTGGGCCTCCAGGTGGTTCATGCCATCTGTGGAGATGCCGTCAATAGACAGAACCATGTCTCCAACAGCAATACCACCTTTAGCGGCCTTCCCACCATCTGTCAGCTGCGGGAACACAAAAAACCACAAACAGTTTAAATTATCTATGTAACCAGCAACATTACAGTCAGGATTATTGAGCAGGAGGGTGGGTCAAGATGATGTGGGAAGTACACATTCACTCTGTATTTATCACAGGATTTATGGATCCATTCCATTACAGAAGCATTTGGACAAAGCAAATGAAAGACCTGGTCCTTCACCACATGATGGAGGGTCTACTGTATGTTCACTGATGCGTGTCTAATAGCAGGAGCCTTCATCTTTGAGTTACTTTTGTTTCTCCTTTATGATATGCTATCATACTGGGCTTACAGCTTGTTAGAGAAAAAAGAAAAGTTCAAAAGGTCTCTTAACCACAGCATGTGAGAAAAAAGATCACAGCCATAATGCAATCCTTGTGTCCAGATTCTCCACTACTGTATGTACCCATTTCTCATAAGGAGAATGTTTTATGATATTAAGACAAAGAAATTGATGTTTCTTTTATTCACATACATGCATTGAAAATGTATCAGAAGGGCAAATGGCTGAATGAATATAACATTTCTAATTAATTTCTGGTTGCATTAACATTGAAGATTATATACATAGACGTTGACACATAGCAATGTTAATGCGGGACCTTATTTAGAGTTTAGAGGCAGATTCCAACACTAAGAGGTTGGTGTTTTGTAATGTCTGCTTCTGTAAGCAAAAACCTAAAATTAAGCTTATCTTGACACACACTTACTACTATTGTTACTATAAAGATCAAGTAAAGTGAATCTAGTCTCAGTAAAAAGCAATTACGCCATTATTTTCCGTGCAAAACGCAGTTAAAAAGGTGACAAATAGCTAATGGGACGCTACGTGGTGTAGACACATACCAGTTTTATTAGCTTTGAGGAAGCAGCAATTACAAGCCAGACATCTCGTAGTTTGCATGCATCATAAAATATGCATACACTCAATTTCTCTTGTCTCTGGTTTTCAGTGTCTTCAATGATGTTTGAGGTATGCTTTAAATATCTGCATCTAAACAAAGTTTAATTGTTCCACTTCCACTCTTGGGGAAGCTGGTTAATTTGAAACAGATTCAAGCTCCACAAAAGAACTCATGTTGAACAGAAGTGCTGGTATTTAATACAAACCCTGAGGTTCAACATGGCTTCAACGTGCACAAATGCTGTACTGTATCAATTCTTGACAGTAATGTTCAATATATAATTACAACGATGCTGGGGGAACAACTGTAACATTTTCCACACCCATAACTGCTGGTGTTGTCCATCAATTTGTGAGCAATGCTGAACATATTTTGTAAACAAGTGTTGAAGAACAGTTGCAAGGCAACTAAACACTTAACAGGCACACAAGTAGGCAATAGTCCACACCAAAATAAAACCCAATTAGATTAAATGTGTAATTATGTGATATATTTTTGTGTTGAAAATAGCCCTGTTTCTTTCTTGTTAACGTTAAAGTCTGTGTTATCTACTTTTAATACATTTATACAGGTGAGACTGATTATTTTAAAGGTCCAGTGTGTAACATTGAAGATGATCTATTGGCAGAAATGGAATATAATATTCATACTTGTGTATAATCACCTTAAAAAAAATATTTTGGTGTTTCTGTTACCTTATAATGATCAACAGAAGGAGTGGATGTTGAACCACCATTTTCAGTAGCCCAGACCAGACAAACCAAACACTGGCTCTAGATAGGGTCTAGTCCTTTCAATAATTTAACTCAACTATAATGTTCTTGGTGATAGGAAAACAAATAGAAGAAACTATTTTATTATGTTTAAAGCTGTGTGGTTTATTTGTTTTTTTGTTGCTGTAATTGGGCAAAAAATCCATAATAACCTTTTAGGATATTGTAATTCAATTGGTCAGAGAGAAAACTAAATATCCGCACCTCCTTTTTGCTCTGTTTAAGGCTTTAGATAATCTATCCCTTGACGGGGGAGTTTAGCCAATTACAGGTCAATAAGATAGTTGATTATTGAGTCTCATTCCCAGGTCATCAAATACCAACGCTTTGGGCTAACCCAATCAGCTATCTTCCTCCAGTATCACTTAATGCAACTTTAACTTTGCATAAATATCATATAAGGAGACTTTTTTTGTTTCTGACTGACATGAAATACTGTATTAGGATCTTTAACTCACCCACACCAACAGACAGGGCAATAAATTGTAGCAGCATGTGTCATACAAACAGGAGCCCTTCTTATCAGTAGGCTGAGGCAGGATAGTGACAAATTTGGAAATGTGCATAGGATGTTACACGCTGTATCTTTTTTTCCCATGCCGCCCAAGCACTGTATCTAGGACCAATTTATTACAACCATATCATTACAACAATTTTCTTTCATGACAATTATTGATATTGCTTTTTTTTTTGCAATATAATACCAAAGTGTAGGAAATCAAAAAAACTTTTTATAAACTAAAATATAATATATAATAATTATAAACTAATAATTTTGCTTTGTGGTTGTTGTATTCTTAATAAAATGGGACTTATCACTTAGTATCTACAAAACAAAAAGCGTGCAGCTGTATTTCTGACCATTCTTGGTCACACAGAAGGTCCATGTGTGTCCAGAGGGGAGTGAGGTCATTTGTTTCTTTAGACACCATGAAAAAGGACCACACACACCACTTCACTGAGCACACTCATGCACACAAACCACTTTTGTGGCTAGCTACGAAGTGGTTCCCACCCACCATCTATCACTTTAACTGTAGCTATTGAATTTGGTGCTTCTACAAGAAAATGTGTTTCTGCTGAATCAGAAATGACAGTCAAGGATAAGAGAGTGTAATGTGGGTTTAGCAGTCTGTGGTGTGTTACATCCCCCTCTGTGTCTGTTTCATTTGCCTCTATCTTTGTCTCACACACACACACACACACACACAGAAAGACAGACAGACACAGGCATGGCTAATAAAAGAGGCTCTGCACCCGGATTAGTGTTAAGGCTCTGTGGCCCCAACCTTTTATAGTCATATTAGCCCAACACACGCAACATCACTCACAACCACAGAGGGCAGGAGGAAGACAGTAATGAGGGATCGACTTGACACTGATTAAAAATTACGTGGATGGAAGGAACGAGAAAAACTGCTACTGGGTACTTTATTCCATGTACATTTTGACCCATTTCAAGGGGTGTGTTCATGCTAACCAATCTGGTTATGGACCAAATGCTCACCGCAAAATGTTCACTTATATTTTTTCCCCCAATTAGTGCTCTCTTCCTACCCCCTACACCCACAACAGCTGCCTCTCTCTCCACATACATACAAAAACACTCACAAAAAAGCCTATACAACCGGATACAACAGACAGGGAATTTCTTTTTTTAATTTTTTGTTCTAAGTATTTAATCTGTCTAAAGAAATTGTTTGTACTGGTAGGAAATCTGTTTCAAAAGCAAACATTTGTTTTCAATCACTATGATTAAAAAAATGTCAGCGCTCAAAGTAGTTTCAATTTTCATATCAAAGAGAGTGCAACAAATCATTTTGAAAATCAGAAACAGAAATCTAAATGATCTGTCGATGCAACAAGCCAAGCACTTCAAGTTTCCCAGGGTATTTGATTTATAGCTCTGTAGCTTTGGCCATGACAGAAAACAGCAGCTTTAACACTACTCACATTTCCACTCGAGACGGTAATACACAGAAGACACACATATACTTTATATGTCTGAACGTTCATGCTGTTTTATCAAGCTCACTCCCTGACAGCGTCTGAGCACAGTTCCAAATGTGCAGGGACTTATATTAATAATCCTCTCAGAATCTACCCTTTGATGAACCACCAAATCCCAACAGTGAGACAACTAAAACAGATGAGAAAAGTTCAGGAATCTTAAATTGTGAAACCTCCCTTCACCTCAGTCCCACAAGACTTGTTGATCTCTGCCTGCTGTTAAACTCCAAATTAAGTTTTTCTACATCCAAAATGGATAAATGCCTACTTGTTATGTAAAAGTGTTGTCATGGCCACTGAAGGAAGTCACTTTTCCCCAAATTAACTCAAACAACTCAGCTGTTTGTATCTGTTTTATGGTGTGACAACCTGTGTCCACAGGGGCCGCCATCAAAACAAAATCAAAGTTCCTTCTAGGGATCCCTACTAAATGTCACAATTTTTAAAAGCTGGCATCTCTTTTTACAACATTGCATGGTATTCTGTATTTTACAACTTTTTTGCCTTATTATATATTCATGGGAAAGTTAAAGGGTCAATACTCGTTTCAACACTTATTCAAAAAATACAAAAAACACATGCAGTGTGTTAAAGACTTTACAGATGAACATGCCATTATGCTTCCAGCAACTTCAGTTTTCAACACATATGCTGTCTGCTTTAAGTGCTTTAAAAAAAATATATGGGTCCAACACGCAGCAATAAAGGCACGCTGGAGTGCCGAAACATTGTCTGGTTTGAACATACACTGACCAGTTTGAGTGCTTTGAACAATGCCTGCTTTCAGCTCAAGGAGTGACAGAGATGACAGGCAGATGGTTAACATCACGCTATGATTGAAACACTGAGAGCAGGAGACATAAATACCTAGATTGTTGCTTTAACTAAAACATCCAGAGAAGCTGCTTCTATATGCCAACTTTCAGAAATATTTATGTCACTTACAGATCTTGCTGCTTAACGTGGGTTATCTTTTAGTGTGACCCTATATGACAGGAAATGTTTCTGTATTGTATATTTGAATCTGATGTGGGAATAGAACATTATAAGTAGGAAAAATGGAACTCTTGTGTAATATTCTTCTATCAATATCTTTTTTTAATTAAAAACATTCCTGTTTATTGGCCAGTTCTTAGTTTATAACCAGGATATTAAAATTTAATTAAAATTAAACATGTGCAGGAAAACAGCATGACAGCTAGGGTGCTCTGATCTCTTAGCAACAAAATAAACAGAAAAATAACAACAAAAAAGTTAGATGAAGAACCACAGACAGAGTTTGAAGGGTGTAAGAAAGACTGGAAGGAATATAAGGGTGAGTTAGATTTATGAAGGAGGTACGGAGATGGAAAAAGTCAGCAGAGAGAGAAAGTAGGAAGATTAAGAAAGTGCAGAAGACAGAAGCCGGGGCAGACATCCCATCAACCCATCAGTCCATCAGTAACATGTAGTAAACTGTGTATGGCAACATTTCATTTGCAATTTATTTTCTCTTGAATGAAGTAAATCAAGCAGTTATCCCAACAGCATGTGGAAATACCTGAAACAGGATCTAGTGTTCATCCAAGGAAATCCACTGCTCTTTTTCAGTTGTTAAAGAGCATTTTACTTCCATCTTTTGGCTGAAGGGTTAAAAGTACACTTATTGCAAATGATCATCAGGTAAAATCAACTAAAGTCCTTGCATTACTAATGTATAGACAGGTACAGTACACCTACTGTAGGCTAGTCAAATCAACACAAAAACCTGCAAAAGTATTTACAGTATGAGTATGCCATATATGATACAACAATATAATACAATTGAGACTCTGGGAGTGAGAATCAATATAATGTTATATGGCTCGTTATTAAATGACCTCAGTCCACAGTGGATCTCTCTGAATGATTGAACATTCCTGCAACAGTATATGCATGGCGTGTGTTTGCACATGTGCATGCGTACCCATGCATGCACACCCCTACACTGGCACACTAACACACACATACTTTCAATCTAATGAAAGTATCTGAAAATGACTGTTTCTTTCCCCTAAAGCTATGTGCACACCAGTGTCTCATAATCACTGCCTGACTTGTATGTTAATGCTAGAGACTCTAATAAGAAAAGGCTATATCGGATTGAGTTCCCATAGATAGCCCACTGCAGCTACAGCTGCCAAACCCACAAACACACATTGTACACATTAAACATAAAGCTTTGCACACAAAGATTGAGAATCTGGCCAAGAGATCTGCCATACTTACAAGAAGCCTCCCCATTCAAGCATAATCCAACTCTGATACAAGCTGATAATTATTATTAAGATTCAGCTCCTTTCCTACAAAGTAGAAGTAGAAAGTAGAAGCCAAATGATTTATCTCATTTCAAAGTCACTTTCAAAGTGACTGTTTAACTAACAGTGATAAAGATAGAGATGTCCAACAGGGTGCTGCAAAGCCAGCATAATGTGTCTATTCTTAATCCCATGGATCAGTTGCAAATAAAGACAATGTATGCACAAAGGTAAATGCTTAAAGTTGCCATGTGGAGTTTTCTTGTTAACAAAGTTACTGTTTACATTCAGTAATACCCACCTAAATGCACTGTGTGTGTATACTTGAAGGCTAACAAACGTGTGGAACTCATTTCCTTTCTTGTAAAAAAATTTGTAGAGCAGAATTTTGGACAAATCTGAGACCTCCATTGTTAACCTTCATGTTTACTTGTTAGCAGCCTTCTTCTTCCCTGCTTTTGCTTTGACTTTGCGGCATTCCTGGATAACAGCTGAATCATGTAACACAATTGGCACGAATGTAGGTAGAGTCAACAGGGACCCAGTCATGATAACAGGACTACTAAGGGTCACAGACTCCACAGGTTAATAAGTCATTTTGGGGAAAATAAAATACCACTAAGGCTACGTTCACACTGCAGGCACAAGTGGCCCAGATTTGATTATTTTTGGTCATATGTGACTAAGATCAGATCTTTACATAACAGTGTGAACAGCACAAATCATATAGAATCTGATCTTTTCAATTCTGCTTCCATATGTGGTTTTAGATACAGATCAGAGTTTTTTGCAATGCGACCTTAGTGTTAACATATCATAGTTCGGACTTTTCTGTTACTCTAGATCGACATTTATCATGTGGGTCACATCAGGATCATGGCAATAAATCAGAATTGAGCTCTAAGGCTTGCAGTGTAAATGTAGCCTAACTTTGTAAGTAGTAGGCAGTTCAAGAAAAATACACACCAACAAAATAAACTCTGACCCTCTGTCTGATTAAACCTGCTGGAAAGCATTAAACATGTCACATTTCACAGTATTCAATTACTGAAGCAGGGATTTTTCCTTTACATGGGCATTAACATGGAAAGGAAGGAAGGGGTTAGATGTAACAGAGGGCTATACTGTGAAAAAAAACAGCAATACACACAGGATCAGCATCAACAAATCCACATGACATTATTTTGTGTTGTATAAGCTACCTGCACTTTTCTGAACTAGAAGTGAACAAGCCAACATTCACAGCCAGGCTCAATGATGTGATTGTCGTGGTGCTGGGAGACTTAACATTGGCAGGCTGGTGAACACACATTCAGGAAGACAGCCATATGCACACAAGACTGGATTGTTCCTATTCCGTATGAACGCACAGTAAGTTAGTTGCGTCATCAGTGGCACACACTTACAGAGGCTGTAATCCAAAATGGTGGTTTTAAGTTACAGGTTGAATCGTCTTTAACTTGTTTATGATATATTCTAATTGGAATGCTAAAAAGAGAAACTTGGCCAAAAAGCATTAAAATGAGTTAAGAGTAACAATTACTTTCCTATATTCTGAAGAAATTATGTGGGTGTTATTACTCAGTATGCTTTTAATCAAGGTTTGCAGCTAAGAGGATGAGAAAGTCATCCAGAGGAATAAAAACAGTGTGTTTCTGGGCACAGTGGCAGTTGAACAGTACCTTAAAATTGAAGAGAAAGCCTCATGCAAGGTGATCTGTGATTTAGAAAGACAGAGTTAATGCTGAATGAGATAGATCTCTTCTCAGGAAGAATTCTAGCAGCACATAGCACCAACTAACTTTTTGTTTTTGTTTTATGAACTGATACGCACTGATACTATAACCACCAAAAGGCTTTTTTTCTTCTATTGTACCAGTAGGCATGAGATTTTAGGGTCAAGATTCCACTGCACAGTGAGAGCAAGAGCAAGAGCAAATACTAAAAAGCCAAAGAGGAAAGCGCTACTGCTGTTACGCCAGCAGATTCCTTGTCCTTCTATTGAACTGCTTACCCACAGCATTCAAGTTTTATTTCTATCAGTCTTTGTAGTCAACCAATACTCTATGATACCAGCCCTGAAGCCAGTGTCCTGGGAGGAAGGCAGAGTCGACATGGCGGAAATTAGCAGCTACTGTGGAAAATACATTATAGCTGCATTAAACAATAGGGTATTCAAGTCTCTTCATTGTAAATTTACTGCAGTGCGTGTTATGACCTGGCTGTGCTTGTCTGCCAGGGTTATAAAAGTTTTCTGGCCTGAAATAATTCTGTTCATTCCAGTTATACTTAAATAACATCCTTCAAAAAGTTAAGAAGCGATAAGTTGTGCAGGTATGTTGTGTGTCACATCTTTTTTTATTACTTTTATATTTTGTCCTAAAATTGATACGTTTTTGTGATCTTGCATGAATCAGTAAAGCAGCCTTTCAATAGTGCTATTTCATGAAAGAAAAGTAAATTATAACTGTAAAACTGTAAAGGTTTTTGACTGCTGAAGGCATTTAAGGTGTGATTCTCATTTCAGCATGGTTCCTGTATTGGCATGTGTGACACCTAGTGCTTTTTACACTGGATTAGTCAGTCCATTACCGGCGAAGACAGAAAAGCCTTAGTGAGGTCACCAACAAGAGCACATAGCTGTCAACATGCAATATGGCAGGATGAGAATATTTTCACAAAGTAATCCCCCTCTTTTCTCTCAATTCATCACTGGCATAGTAGTGCAAACCAACCTCACAAATGGTTATAAATAACTAAGGGCAATAAAAGCATAGTGACATCACAAAAAGCCACAAGAACTGAACGCCAAATCTTGAAATGCAACCTTAAATCTCACAATCTTTAAGGAGTGTAAGATGAATTGTTGAGTGCTGTGAACGCAGAAAAGTCCAGTCTGATACATTGTCCAAATATAACAAGTCTGCCCCGACAAGCACACACACACAAGCACCGACAGATTGATTTGTGGGAGAGGAAATGATAAGTTGGTGATTTTGGCTCTGGGGCTATTTCACTAAGATAGACAGATATTCGGAGGTAAACATGGGACTTGTTGGATTAAGATCCATTTAAGTTATTAAGTCACATGGAGGAGCTGTCAACTGGCTCTGGTAGTCTAGTATGAAAGGTTACGGCACAAAGTTTGCAACATTGCAGGTTTTAAACTTAGTCCATCATGCAATGTGGGTGTAAGAGAAAGCAATAGAAGGAGGCAGAAAGACAGAAACTATGTAGCCAATTGTACAGTCTTTTAAATAGACCCCTCACTGTGGTCAGTTGTTATCATCGCCTGTTGAAAAGCATCTCTGGGGAGGCAGGAGGCAGCCATCACTGATGCAGTTCCAGGAACTGCATTCTTCCTCGAAAAGGTTTTAATATAGATTAGCTGTCCAGTGATCTTGTTGTTGTCACAGCACAACAACCACGTGTGATTACCAATTCTTCAAAACCTGTTTTTATCTTCACAGACATTTCTTAATAATGCTCTAAAGGCACTATTTATCCTGTGGTGACATTCAGATGCTTCAGACTAAGCATGGAAGAGAACCCAAAGAAATTCAAATTCTCATGAAAGGTATATATATTCATCTAAAACATAAAATGTATTGCTGCTATCTACATATACATAAACAACATAAATTAGAGAGAAAAATAATTAATAATAATAATGTCAAATCTAAATGACCTATTCTGACATCATTTTGCAGTTTATACATGTAGTTTCTGAATTACCCAAGATGCACTCTGGTCAGTACTCAGCCTCGACCCAGGGGCTCTTAAAACAGAGGTACAGATCCAGATCTGTCATGAGTGGGTGTGGTCAGGGGAGCTGACCTGTGACATGATGCATCTATTCTTGGTAGCTTAATGCACATGCTCCCCTGGGCTGCCTTCCCTTAAATTATTTTAGCAGCGGATCCTGTAAATGGGCTGCCCTCAGAAAGGTTTAAATATTGATTCACTGGGTTATAAATGTAACTGGGAAGTAGAAGGCAGCTATTTTCTGTCTCTACACATGAGGGACCTTGTTCTTGAAACTCGTTTGATCCGTAAAACAAGTAAATGGATTTAAAAATAAATGGTTTTAATGAGGATTAACGGTAAATGGGGTGCCTTTGCAGGCTTTTCAGCAGCACATCCATTAAATGGTTTCTTTACTAAAAGGCATAGTGTTAAGGTAGTCTAGTGCTTACAGAGACAATTGTGTAACCAAACTATTATAGCTTACACTTCCATTACTCTCTTTTACTCTATAAATAGCCACTTATCTCTTAGCGAGACCCTTACTTGCTTACCCTTACAAGAGTTCTTACTGAAATTCACTCTGAATAAGAGCATGCATACTAGCCTAGATGTAAATTAGACTGTTACACTGTCTGGCTCTTTTGCTGCTGCGTATTACAGTGTATGACTGTGTATAGAATTATTTGGAAAACGTTGCTTAATGAATGCAGGATAAGATCAAGGTACTGCAGACTATCAATAAATATACTTGATGAGAACTTAACAACCTCTTTATTTCACACTGTCGGCATTTGCTAAAATCTTTTCCTTTCTTCTCCAAATATCTCCTTTTATGGAATGTGTCAAACTGGAATGCAATGGTAAAACATTTCATTGGCACTTTGAGAAGCAGCACTGTCAATCTTGGCCTGTTATAAAACTGTTTTTCTACAACGTAAAAAAAAAAAAAAGAAAGAAAAAGAAATGGTGAGAACAATTTGCAAAAACAGCGGTCCCTGGGCAGATTGCACTGGACATACAGTTGTGGTTAAAGCTACTTAACCCTAAGATGCAGTACCTGTACAATGTGATAATACCGTGACTATGACTTGCCATGAGCGAAACATGCAGTATATTCACATATGTATAGAGCTTAGCAACAGCTGCTGTTAGGGTAAGTGTGGTTTGGCAGTAGTGCTGCGTTCTCTAATAACCCCTACTCTGTGGTACCTTCTTAAACCCAACTCTATGGTTAGGCTGGCAGAGAGCGATCTGTGTGTGTGTGTGTGTGTTTCTGTTTTGTGTGCCAGTGTATATGAGCATGTGTGTGTGTGTGTTATTAGCGGTCAGAAGCGCTGCCCTTCATCACCATAAACTGGATTTAATAGGTTGGATAAGATTAGGGTTTGGTTTGATTCTTGTATCTAGACTTGAACTATATTGTTTGTGAGGAGTGAGTCATGTCTTACGTAAGATGTAACAGCCACAGACAAATGAAATAGAGACGTACATAGATACAGAGGGGGGAGGGAGAAAAACAAATAGTAAAGGATGAAGGTATGATAAGAATGAGGGCGGCAGAGACGCAGATCTAGATAAATGACCTGTGGAGTGACATCATATGTTTCATGTCATACAGACTGGCTGTCATCAGCCCTCAAGTCACCTAACAACAGTGCATGGATTCATTCCCGTGCACTGCAATATCACCTTGCAGTCAGTCACATGCACCCACTCAACCTCCTCTTCCTGTCTTCTGCTAATTTACATTTTTTATTTCTCTTTCATTCTCTCTCCTTTTAGAGACTCAAAGTTCAATAAGTTCACTCAGTTTAAGTCATCCCAAACCAGATGCACTCGTGTTATATTTTTTTATTTAAAATCTTAGAGAAACTGACACATAATACACAGTTTTTTTTAAAAACTGTGAACCAACGGGGTATGTTGGACGGATGAACGTTTGTGTTGATTTAATTGGCTGAAATTTTTGTTTACACCTACTGATGCACAAAGAAGTGATGGTACACTGGTCCTCAGATATAGAAATATAATAACATTCTTTGTTTCTGGCTTAACTTTTGGCAGATTTATTGAAAATATTTCACGTATTTGAGCTTAATTTTTTAGATGTGACCTGACCTTAATTACTCAAAAACATAGTATCCACTTACTGTACACGTCATGGTCTTAAGTAGACCTATAACAAACATTTACTATATCAGCGGTCAAAACTGTCCCAGTACTTACTCGCACTCCTGCCAATGTCTTGAAACCTCAAACCATATAACGGTCATTGTGATACTGCAGTAAAGGTCAGAGTGGGCTGCTGAGACAATTATAGTTAAGTTACTGCCAACTTCTTTGGGAATAAGAAAACTGTCCGACTTCACCATTTATTTCCATTTATCATCTTTTTACATGCATGATTCCTTTTTTGCAATTCAGAATATTACTCATAATTTGTTATTTCAGAGGTGACAGTGCAATTGTTTGTACAAAATTGCTTTTGTATAATTTTAGCATGTCTCTTTTTTTCTCACTTTCATTTTCTATTTCTGTCTCCTGTCTGTCATTTTTCCCCCCTCTCAGTTAGATAACACACGCTCCAAGACGCAAACACACACACAAACACACAGCTGTGGTAAGAATTCACATGGCTTCAGTTAGTGGGAAAAGTATCACATCCAAAGTAATAACACAAACATGGCAACCCAAAGCGGCCTCGAGGGGGATTGGCACAGGACCTGGCAAGCCATTCATCATCAGTTTCATGTTGCCATAAGTCTGTACACTGCCAATTTGTCTATGTGTGCATGTGAATATGTTGCATGTGTATATGTGGGTGCAGTGCATGTATGTGTCATTTTGTGTGCGTACCAAAGAAGCCGCACTGTCCCCATAACAGGAGCCTAAGCAAACTTTAAAAAAAAGGATTTATCATGTTTCAGGATCGTACTATAGTACTAAAGTGATGAGAGAAATGTACTGTGTCTGTGTGAACGTTAATGTGTGAATGAACGGCAGTTTGGGAGGGCAACAAGAGGTAACGTTAGGAGTAGACACTGAAAGGCATTGAAACCAAGGGACCATCAAGTTACTTGTTCAAGCACAAGGGACTGAAGCCAAGATTTGTGTGCCAGACCTTTGATTGCTGCACTTTCACTACAGACAGTGAAGTGGAATGCACAGAGAGCGAGAAAGGGGTTTCCTGTGTGGTCAATACATGACAGATGGCATATGATTCAGCTGAGCTATCACAAGTGTGGCGATGGGGGTTGAGCCAAGGAGACACTAGAAATGCGGCGAGGTGGTGAAAAGATGGAGAGGGAAAGGGAGAGGGAAAGGAAGGAACTAAAGCATGAAAATCAGTTTTCATCTTTTTAATCACTTATCGGAACATATGGCGTCTCTGGGATGCCATTCTACAGCTGCACTGCCATGAATGAGTGTATATGCATGTGTGTGCGGAGATGAAACAGGGACATGTGCTTTTATCGCATCATAGATAATACTAACAAGTGTGTTGGAGTAGACATATCATCATGTTTGTGTCTGTCAAAGTGTGTCCACTTTGTGCGTGTGTTTTTGTCTTACCCTGGAGATGGTGAGGGGCATGTTGAAGTCCTTCCCTCCCTGCAGCCTGAAGCCCCAGGGGGCAGGGCCTAAGAGAGTGGCGCTGTAGTTGCTGCTCATGGTCTCCTCGATGATGTCAAACGCGTTCTGTGGTGCTGGCAAGTGATGATCCCGATGGCCCGGAAAATATGTTGCAGATCAGGTGATATTGATATGTTTTTTAAGGATTTGATGATGGGGAAGAATTTTGGCCAGAAGTGCTACGTCTCCCTTTAAGATGCTGTTCCAAGATCTGAGGGAACATATAAAAAAAAGCATACATTGGATTTGTTATTGCATGGTTACGTAAGAAAAAAAGGAAGTGAGAGGAAAGATTTAGTGATGGATGTTCAAACGAGGAATAAGAGGGGTCAAGAGGACAAGGCAAAGGGAGGAAACGAGAAGCACAAGATGAATTAAATTTGAAAAGAATATATGTATTATCCCAAAACCCACGATAGTTACGTTAAGCAAAACACACAGAAAAATCCAGATATACAACATGAATTGGACAAAAATCAGTTAGATTAGAAATTGCATTATACACACTTGTAAGCAGGTGAAAATATAAACACACACATGCAACAAAATAAAATATTATGTCTCACTATGCTAGAGTATGCTGCAGCAGTTAAAGTAGCATTAAAGCCTTACAATACCCCCCAAGAAACCCTCACCAGAGGACAATTACACAGCTAACATTAATGTAATTGCAGCACATTTCCTACTATTTAGTGCTATCATTATGTGAAAGGAAAACGCTGTACCTCTTTAATGGAAATTCCAGAGAGAAAAATAATTCCTTCACAGGCAGGTAGACAATGTAATCCCTAGTTTCCCCTGGACTATCCCCTTCCCAGCAAACACACTGTATGTGTGTGAGAGAGGTAGAGAGGGATGCAACGCTCTTATATACTAGCTAATGACAGAGGGGAGGGGAAAGGTGGAGGAGGGGAGAGACGAAGCGAGAGGAAGAACGGGTAGAGGTTAGGTTGGGAGGAGAGAGGGAGGAGAAAGAGGAGGGGAATAGCCCATGGGTGGAGTGAGTGGAACATAGAAGAGGAGGAGAAATGAGGGAGATGATATGAAGGGGGAGATTAGGGGATGGGAGGAGACTCAGAAAAAAATAGAAAAAAAGGGGGGTGACAGGGGGATTAAGAAAAAGAGTGTGGGAGCACTGCACACAGAGAAAATGACAAGGGGAGGGAGAGGGGGGCGGTTTATCTTTCATCCGTATATTTTGGGAACATGGACTCATGCAGGCTGCTTCATTTAAGCGGTAACCAGATCGTGACCCGAGAACACATCCCAAAGGCTTCAATTAAAAGGTCTCTCAAAGGTTTCCTGTAAGTGACACATTGGGGTGATAGTGATTGGATACAAGCTCAGGATCACCTTGTTCAACTCCTGTAACATGGTTGTGTCACTACTGCTGCACTGATGCCCCAACTACAAGACTATAAGTGAAGCCTTTTGGAAAAACAATGTCTTTACATTGATTTTCCAATTGAATCTCATCTTTATGAGATTCACCAAAGTGATTAACTAATCTCTTTACATTTTGGCAAAGAGATGTAAATTTGTTGGTTACGTAAGCAATCTAGTGCCTAAGTGCAGTGCCGTCATTTCAATCTTGTTTATTTATCAGTTTCCTCATTATTTATGTTAAGGCAGCTGGCACTTCTTTACTGGCTTTTGTCCATTCCCCTATTCTAGCCCAGACAGTTCAATATTGACTTTGTATTTAGACTGAAGTGGCTCAATTAAACACACAATCCCATTTCTTTCTTGACCCTGACCACACTCACACACAGGCAGTACATTTTGCCAAGTCATAGCCAATGCACTTCAGTCAAAAAAACGATTTCCCATGAAAAAGCAACAAATATCGAAGAAGAGATGGGGAGCGGAAGCTTGAGAAACAAGTTGGACATGAACTTAGAAGAGAGTACAGAGGCTGGACAAGGATTGTACAATCTTTAAGAGAGATAAAAAGAGAGAGTGCACATAGGAGTAAGATGGGGAATGAAGCAGGCTAACATTTGACCTTTGCACCATAAAGCAAGCTGAATATTGCATTTAACCTGCCTCAAACACTTTTAATAAGATAACATCATGATGGATACGCAGTATGAGCAGATAAAATACTTGCACAAACACAGGATGCTCTTCATTAGCTTGCTAATGAACGTTCCCACAGTGCGCCTAACACAGACAGTGCACACTTCACCAGCACAGCCAGGTTTAACAATGGCATAGCAAATCCTGGAAGGAGCAGAGACGGTAGAGTCATTAACCCTGTTTCCGCTGCAGAGCCGAGGGGGTCTTGATGGGGTTAGAGCTAACTTAAATTTTACAGCAAATGTAATTACAATAGGCAAAGTGTTTAGGCAATTGCACAGATGGATGCTCATTCCTGTTGTAAAAAGGACTAAAAGCATTTTTATATGGGGAGATGAAATGGGTAATGAGTGAGCCCTGGCTAGCCTTGTTTGATGTTATAGTGAACACAATGGGACTCAAGGTTTTTCAGACCTGTCTGCCCCCTATAGAAACCAGGTTAATGCTAGCAGTCTCTGTTGTTAAATGTATTAAAAACACTGCACAGCACACTGCTGATAAGTTCATTGTTGTTCATGTAGTATCCTGCTACAACCAGCCACAACAACAGTTAATATAACATAATTTTCTTCCCTTTCAACATGTAAAAAGTCAAAGTCAGCTTTATTGTCAAATCTGCTATACATGAACGACATACAGCACAGATGAAATTTCAGTCCTCTCTGACCCACGGTGCAAAACAGGCAATATAAAAAATAACACTTCAAGTATACAAAAAACATAAATAAATAGTGCACAGTTCTAATTAAGTGAGTGAATAGAAAAGACATAAATAGACAACAGTCTTCAATTAATGTAAAGAAAAGATTATAATGGTGACAAATACATTATTTATGATGGTGTGGCCAATGTTGGCAACTATAATAGTGGATCACCGTTAAGAAAAGATTAAAGTTAAAGAAACTCAATACTGTCAAAGTTATCCACCACTCCTGGTTGTGCTATAAGAACATGACTATCTCCTATTTTGGCACAGAGTTTGAACTTTTCCAAAGTTTTCAGCAGTGACATCAAGCTATAAAAGCAGCAGAGCACCATATGCACAGATTGCCTCCATAGAAGGCTTAAGACCCTGTACCTGGCCGCTTTGTCATTCTTTTTAGGGCTTGGTTAAGTAAAATGTCCCATTAGGGTAATAACGTTCATCTGGTTTACAGTCACAATAAGGACTAATGCCGAGGATTTAGAGGTAGTTTGACCTATTCAAATCCACTTTAAACAAAATGTTGCACGGATGTTAACCCTGGTTACTACAGATCATGCTTTCTCACAGGATCATGTATACATTGAAAACAATAGAACAAGAAAACTGCGCACAGATCATTGACTTGAAGTGGATGGTATCAGTACATCCCCATAAGTTTCCTGCCCATCTTTATAAGGGCAAAAACAAAAAGAAAAAAAAAATAGTTGAGAGTGGAAGAAAGATTAAAAGGTCCTGTAAAGAAAGGATTTGGATAAGGATTCAAATGAAACAACCTTACAACTAACAAGCAAAACATTGATTCATATAGAATGATAAATGAATAAATAACTGTAAACTCCACTTTGGTCATGTTTCAATGTCCCATTCCCGTGTGACAAGAGTACTGGTTTTGAGTCCCATGAAGATATAATTTCTAAAAGATGGGCCCTCCCATGGGCCCACCAGTCAATTTCACTGTATTAAAACATTTGATCAATTACTTGTATTGTCAAAAATGGCCAATGGCCAAAATCTGCAAGAGAGAGAACAAAGGAGATTTGTGGGCCACCGGATAATGATATCAAACACTAACAATAGAGAGTGTGCTATAGCAGGAAACCTCAGACACCCTGCCAGTCCTTTGTTCTGTCAAATGGTCTATTCCAGTCCCCATATGCTCACCTCTCCACATGCTTAATGATCACAGCTTAGCAGCCCCCAGCCAAACACACATGCTCACAAACACACCGAGACAAGCTCCACCCCTTAATGGTACGATAATCTGGCCCTCTAAATGACATTTAATGCATCATCCACGTGAATAAAAGGGGGACATCCACCCCCCTATTCTGCCAGCCCCCCCGGCGCTCACACACACACACACACACAACTTGGAGGGACACAACATACGTACAATCTCTCTCATGTGTAAATCATGTTTCAGGTCAAAACTGAAGACCACAGCTGTGGTCTGAATAGCATTAATTCTAAATTAGTTTAAAATCCTTTCAGTCAAATTTAGAATATTCAAAATTGCACTATAAAAACAGGCAACTCCTAGGTATGAACGTGCCAAACTGTATGATGAAAAATGATTTGATTATTCTGCAAACCCTCCTTATATACCAGGTTTAAAAAGGTACAAGTTATTTTATGTTACAAGCCGAATGATTCTGCCTTACAAGATCATAACAAAGCAAATGTACACTGATACCTTGGGAAGGCAGCTTTGTTTAGTGGAAAAGTAAAAGAGTGGAAATTGCAGGTATTTTCCTGTCTCCTTCAGTTAGACTGAGGGAGGAAATGGGCAACATGCCAGCCTAAATAACCTACAGAGAACAACAAAAAACTCCACAATCACACAAATCATTCTGTATATTAACATTACTTTCACTCACAGGTGTCCACACACGTATTTACAGGTAGACAGACAAACACGTGGAAGGTTGTTTACATAGGGGAGAGTATTTGTCTGCCGGCCATCTAATCAGTCTGACCCCTCCAGACTGATATAAGCCCAACTAATCCCCCAACCCATCTCTGTAAATACTGCGCAGTTAGGGGTCGGGTTAGTGCAGCAGCCTTTTCTTTCCCAAGGTTTTTTCAAGTGTAGTTGGTAAAAAGGGTTCCTGTCCAGGGATTTAATTCGCAGGATGGAATTTAGCTTGCTGAACCAGTAATGGTAGCATTTTACCCAGATAAGTAGAAATTGATGGTTATTAGTTAATAGTCAAATACATCTAATGGAAAGCATATATAGACATCAGACAGACCAGCACAGCTTTTACTGTTTACAGAATGTTTCCCCAATTACTTGTTAAGCTATGAAAATCTATCTTAAAAATATTTTCTGTTTTAGTCTTGAAAAGGATCGTTTTATATTGGTCTGGTTCAAGAAGTCCTTCATGCCATAGGTTGTTAAAAATCTAAATATTTTGTTTTGATATAAGAGATATAACTCTGTGCTAGGTTGTAAATATCCAAAATTCAGTGTAATGGGGAAATGTACAGTACATACCCAACAAATTCACAAGTTATTAGTGATAGTCACATTTTATACAGAAATACTGAAAGCGTGCCTGGAAGAGATAAGCTTATAATCAGAACCCTGTATCTCCTGTCTGAGCTCAGTCACTGTTTATAACTGCTCGCTTTCACAGTGGAAAATATTCCTCCCTGTTTGCCAGCCAACCAGACAGACAGAGATAGATAGACAAGCACACTGGGAGACAGATAGCTCAGCCCAAACAACTGTCCATCCGAAGAAAGATAAACTGAGAGAAATGTGGCTTCAGCCACACAGAGACATGAACACGCAGGTGCGCGCGCACACACACACACACACACACACACACACACACACTCACACTCACAGACCACAAATGTACACACAAGTGCTTAATGTTTGAGTCAAGTCTAGGTCAGTCAAAGAGAGGCATTTTAAAAGCAAAGTGTAATGTTGCCTCTGAGACAGACAGTACACACATTTCAGAAAGACCATTAAGACTTCTGGGATCAGCTGCTCTTAATCATTCCTTCCGCCCCCTATTTGGAAGCAGAAATGATAAACAGTCGAATCACTGATCTCTCCTTTTTTGTAGCACCACCCTCAGGCATACATTTGCATTTGTACACAATGAATCAAAATCTAATGAGCAGACTGTTGTGAACTTTACTGGGCACATTCATGCTCCCCTGAGCTTGAATTTTTCTTTAGCCCCAGACTGAGAACAAACTTTAGACTGATCGGCCCATAACTGGAAAGACCATGAGATGAGCAAAATCCTCACTGTGTTGTTCTCTTATTAAATACGATTAAACAGTGGGTTGGATGTTCGACCTAAAATATTCTGTGTCCTAGTCCCACACTGCAGTACACAATGTCTATCTGTGGTTTGAGCTTGTTGTGCATTAACTTTCTGTTTATCTATATGCTTGTACACATAGGCAGGAGCAACAGCATGGCAGGCTGTGAACAAAATGACCAAACTAAACTAACTGTGATGGAAACAGAGAGAGGGGTAATGGAAAACGGAGGGCTGCAGGACTCGTTTCTGTCCTCTGCTCCAACACTCTCAGCTTCAGTGCTGACTGTCATTGAATTTGGCTAAATTACGTTTGAACCAGATGTCAGATGCCTCCTCTACTGCCGTCCGGTGTAATTTGGCTGACAGCGCTATCAGCAACCCAGCAGGAGAAGCACTCCAAGGTTCGCTGGGATGTAATAACTGAACTATGAGCAGGACGCACACTTTTTATTTCTCTGGCTGTGTGAAAATCTGATATTTTCACATCACAGATGGTGAACAAAAGCATTAAAAAATTAGTCTTACAGATAAAACATGAGACTCATGTAGGCTGCTGTAAGAGTTAAGTGTCTGCAATGATCTGACACTAACTGGGCATTCCTCATTCGGGAACATCCCTAGTTGACTGAAGAAATGGACCAAATAAGTTACTCAAAGATGACAATATGGCTGTTGCAATGCATAAAAGAAATGTAGCAGCTACATGCAGCTGGAAAAATTCAAACAAATTGCGGGCAGTGGTGAGACAGCTCCAGCAACATCTTGGAAAACAAAAAATAAATTATTAAATCTTTGGAAAAACATTTTGCTTTCTGGTTTTTAAGTCTCCAAATTTGAAATTGGCAGTAGCTTTCCAAAGTATGATTGACATCTACTGGCACACATCTAGGATAATTTCCTATATACAAAACAGCAAGGTACACAGTTTTTATGTATAACTGCCAAAACAACCTGGCGATTAGAGTGTATTTTAAAGTGTTATTATGGTAAAATTTGGACGAAAATGTAGTCTTGTTTGAAGTCAAGAAATATAATTTAAACCATGGCAGTGTGACTAAAATCAATTTTCACACTGATGCAGCTCATAATGCCTTCTGTAACAAGTGCTGATTATATCAAAAGTACTCTTATGTGTGATATTGCCAACAGTCTTCTGGCCTGACAGCTTGTCATAACTCCTCATGATGGATACGCCTCTTTCAGACTGCATTCATTATATCAGCCTCAGTGTCATGACACAGGCTTTGGTGGATAATGAATTATGCATGGATGATGTGCTTCATATCCCTTTTTTGGCAAATGTGCACCCATAAACCCATAAGAATAAACAAGACACAAGACACACACACTTCATTTTTTTGTGCTCTGAGTTAACTTCAGTGCCTTTCCAGTGCTTTTACTTCTTTCCCTTCACATAGAGAGCAGCTGTTCGGCAGAAGGAAACTGAGAGAAGACATCAGCACAGGATATGAAGAGAAAGAGATGAAGTGGAGCAGATAAGATCACAGAATGATAGGGAGAAGAAAAGAAAGTGATGCTAAAAAAGAATTATGATTCAAATTAACCTATGTTTAATCAAGTGCTGTAGGGTGTGTGTGTGTGTGTGTGTGTACACTTGCCATTGCAGCCTATATATCAGTGACCAGAGGCAGAGCTTTAGTATCAGCAGGGTCTCAAGGGGAGATCAAAGCATCTGCTCCATTCAGCTTGTCTAAAGCATGACCAAACATCAATACTACCCCGCCTCCTCACACACACACACACACACACACACACAAACACTCTCTTCCTACACATCTCTCTCCCCCTTTCTCTCATATTTGGATATATATATCTGTCTTCCACTTTCAGTAAACTGAACCTAATTTATACATTATTTTCTCTTCACCTACCCTATGCCATTGATCTTGCATTTGATATTTTACTCACATTAATGATTTTTATTTTTTTGATATCGTAAAGCAGCACAGATCAAATGTGTTTAACACCATTTTTAACAAATACACCGAATATATATTAGAGGAAAATCAGGGACTGCGTAACAGTGGCAGCTTTTAAAAAAAAAAAATATTTTACAGTTGCTACATATTTTAAAAAAAAAGGTTTTGTAGACATTTACTAACCAATTAGAATACCACCATAGAGCTGATATTAGCCTTGTATACAGTCGCATAAGCGAACTCAACTACTGAATTTTGTAATAAAAGTTAAAAAAAAAAAAGAAAAAGAAAGAAAGAAACAAGAAAAACCAGCTGCTAAACACAAAATATCATCAAAACCAACTGCAACAACTACAACCAGTGTCTACCGGTGTTACTCACCGTGTCGTTGTGCAGAGTGCTGCTCCTGGTCTGCGTCCTCTCCGGTGTCCTGGGACAATGTATAAGACATGCGCCGCCACTGATTGAGCTCTTTGTGAGATAGGTCCGTCAGTAATGGAGAAACGTCATTACGCACCCAGCCGGGAAGTGGGGGAAATAGTTTTCTCCTGACTGCAAAGGTATTTTTGAGCGTACACGCACTTATTATTATTACTTATAATCATATGGAAGAAAACCCTTCACAGAAAATCTATTACTCAAGGGACTTATTGCCAACTGTAGTGTGACTGTGTTAAGCTTAATAAACCTTGTTATACCCTGAAGTGAAATAAAAGATTGTGCGAAATCTCTAAATATATGTAAATATATAAATAATATAAATAATATGTATGTCAACATACTGCATGGTATAGCCTACAAATCAAACCTCGGACCTGTGTATCTCCAGTTTCAGCCTTGGTTTCACTGCCTGCCTTATGCTTCCCTGCATGGTGATGTAATCTCTCTCTCTCTCTGAAACACACACAGTCACACACATGCACATCTGTCTGTCATGAAGCTGTTGGGGGCATGGACAGAAAAGCATTGAGAGGATCTATTGTTTGATTGGAGTTTTTTGACAGTCTCTCAAACACCAGCTGCGATTTAGCATCAGCTGGATTTTAAATGAGACACACAGAAGGCCTGTATTAAAACAAACTCACATACAAATAAGAAGCTAATAAAAAACAGTATCAGTATGATGACACTGTATAATAGTATGATAAGTATAGGCTATATGATATCTTCTAATATTTCTGAAACGTCAAAAGCAGTTGTCTGGATGTTTGGGGTGACAGGTGCATCTTAAATGACGAACAAACTGTATTTTCTTACTGCATAAGCGTGAGTTAATGTGACATTTTGCTCTTTTTCTTCCATTCCAAAATTACTTCACTGTTGGGGTGAGTGAAAGTAGAATAAAGAAAGAAAGAAAGAAAGAAAGAAAGAAAGAAAGAAAGAAGCTGCACCGTCTTTCACACTGATACTTCATAGCAGAGAAATATGATTCACTACATCCCTCTAGTGGCTATTGTTGTTATATACTGACCATACATTCATAACGCATGCTGCTCATTGATTGGAAATATTAAGGATTGTAACTCTTTTTCCTTCTTTGTTTGCATTCGTCCTTCTGGTCTGTGGGTAATAAACAGGCTACAGTTTCTTTTTGAAAAATCTTCTTTAATCAACACCAACAGCGAGACAGTGAAAACACCCATCACTTTCTCTGGGTTCACAGCAGATCCCCCACTCTACTGTTGCACGTTACCTTAAGTAACACTCACTGTCCATCACAAAACAAGGGCTTAGGACGGAACTTAAATTACTCTCAGACAATAGGACATTACACATTTAAGTGTAGCTATTTACAAGACCCATATCAGATGTACTTTGTAGAATATTTTTTGTTTGTTTTTGTTTTGGTGCATAGCAGTTATGCAGACTGAACTTTTGCATGTTGCAAGTTTATTTATGTTAAGTGCATGAAAAAAAATTGTCAAAGTACCAAGAGTTCCTATGTGGCTCTCTTCAGCTGGCCACAAATGACTAATGCTGGAAAATAATGTATAAACTGGCATTGTCCCAGTAGCACAAAGGAAATAAATGCAATACATGAACCAGCAGCAAACAGCATCTTGAGATAAAGAAGAAAAAAGATTTTGTTAGCTGTCACACTAATGTGAAAGAAAATGAGAGAGGAACATGTGACACCCTGGACATTTTAGTTTTTATTATTATCCATATAATCATTATTGTATTAGTCTGTGTAAATGCTTTTATTAAAAACGATTTGTGTCACTTGTGAAACACAGAACTAATCCGTTCTCACCTGAAGTTGCTCTAGAGTTACCATTTTAACCAGTAGATGGCAGTAGCGACTTTTTTATGTTAGCAGCCATCCAGGAAGCTTGTGTTCAAGCTAAGTGTTAAAGTGATTAATCATGTCAACGGTCACACTGAAACCCAAATAACAACACTACTCCCCCATGTCGCTTCTTATCTGTTTAATTTGACATAATTTTAGAATTAAAATTATCATATTAATAAATAATAATATAAACATAAATAACCCATAGCGCTAAACATGGCTTATAAAACAAGCAAACAAGTGACCTTCAGTGAACTGTGTCAGGAGGTTTTTACTTTTCTCTGCTCATCCACTTGGCAGTTACAGCCCAAAACCAAATGTCTTTCCCTAATAACATGAGCATTCAACTTCAGCCTCACAGTGTTCAAATATGCTTTCTTACTTTCGTACTCTCACTTATTTCCTCTAATACTGAAATATTGGACAACAAATTTCAACAAGATTCAAAGCAGAGTTACATCAAAATAAAACATTCTGTCCCATTAGTATGAATCATCTTCTAGTGTAGACCTAAAACTACTATATATGGTATACCATACTGCTGCATGTTAAAAACATTTCATGAAGGGAAAGTAAAAGAATATTTTTTAGTGATAAAGAAAATAGTCAAAATATAGTCTTGTACAATAATGTTTATTGTTAATTGTGGGACTCTCAGACTGTCATTGTATTGTTTGATGTGGATTAGTCATACCTGACTTTAACCATCCTTTATTTGCCATTGCCTGAATTTATTTTTTTAACCATACTGTAGTTTCAATGCATGTGTGGGTATTGAAGAAATAAACAATTTGATAAATATTGGCATCGAATGTGCTAAAGTAATCCCTGAATGTAATCTGGGGTTTTGCTATCAGTAAAATATCAGTATAATCACTGAGTGCTCTTATCAGATTTCTGAAAATGTGCCAAACCGTGGATTCAGGATGTTTAATCAGCACACAAACTAACATGAGTGCTACTCGGACATTTCCTCACCATTGTTGCCCAATTATGTTTGTTTGTTGTATAAAACCAACAGATGCATCAAATGTTAAAACACAACTGATACAGACATTACACCAGATAATGGATCACAAATTTGAATCAAGTCAGGATGCCACATTGGCCTTTTAGAGCTTCTTTTGTACTTACAGTGATTGCCGCTGTATAGTGCAAGTCGGTCTTACTTGAAGGATTACAATAATTAGGAATAGGAATAATTAGTCTGTTAGGATGAAGAGGGGTTTCCATTCACTGACAGGAGGGATTTGTTGTAGGTCTAAAAATAGATTTATAAAAAAGATCAAAGTCTTCAGTAAACATCTTTGGTCACATGTGCATATAAATTTACTGTACCGCTCCTTTCTTTAATGGGATTTTGAAGCATACACTCACGCATATCACTGGCAACAACACTGTAGTATTGACAAGCAACATAAATAGTACAATTCATTTTTTCTATATGAATAGGAATGGATCAAGGGAACATTTGTCACAAAGCAGTGTCAAAATAATAAGACATATTAAAACGAACATTTAAAAAGTTTGTCGTTTTTTGAAAGATTTGACTGTGCCTCACTTTTTATTATACCACTGTCTCCCTGACAATGAAAAAGTGGAGAGGTTCATACAGCCTAAAGGAACAACTACCAAAAGATTAGAATTTATAATAATGTGTGTACACACACACACATATATATAAATTCGCTTTAAGTACATCCTTACAACCTGAAGTTATTACTCTGCTTTCCTACCCAAGAGTTGTTATCTTAATGTCTTTACTTTTCTTATTAGGACACAATCTGAACTAAAATCTTCTTTCTCTTGGTAATTTTTACGGTGGATACGATTGTTGTTTTTCATATACAGTGAAATTTTTACACACATTGTTTACTTTCAAACAAAAAGGCAGACGAGCATAACCTCTAACCACTGTAGGGGCAGTAACTCATTAGTAATAATAATATTACACTAATAATATTATTTTCCCCAGTAGTTAGTGGTGTAACTAATAATAATATGTTTCAGTTATAATATTACAGTTACAACATGCTACTTTTAATGGCACCCCATTGAGGAACCTAGATGGAAACATAATATATTCAGAGTCTGGAAATATTCCCATTACTTTGGTTTTAACAAACAAAATTTAATTCTGGGGAGAAGGGCCACAATTATCAGTTTTGTAGGGAGTAGCAGAAAAGTAATAGTAATAGTAATAAGTAGTATAACTAATTACTGTTGGCAGGGAGCAATAAGTAAAGCAATAATATTACTGTTAAGAAGAGTAATGAGTAATAAATTACATTTTCTGAGTAGCCCAGCACTGCCCCTAACTAAACTGGTCTAATTCCAGATCTAAATGTCCTCTCTTCAGCCTTCAGCAGACAATCCATGAAGTCGACCTAAAAGAACTCAGATATAAACATTTCAACTCAAAACTTTATATCACACTTTCATGGCCTTTAGCTTGAATTGCTAAACTGAGAATTCAGTCTGTCAAGCTTGGGCCTCAAGCTTCTGAAAATATGTTGTTACACTTGTCATTTTTGAGGGATCTAACAAAAATATGTGGCAACCCATGCTGCCCCTCAGGGCGTCCCTGTCCCTGCCAAAGTCTGATAAACACACTGCACACTGCATACCACAACCAGGTCCTATTGTTTCATTTGCTATACCAACCTTTCTTCTGCACTCCGTTTATCTAAACAACAGAGTGGCTTAACTTTTTTTTTTGCTGTACAGGATGAGTCAATAAGCTTAGAAACAGATCATTTCAGTTGTCCAAATTCAAAACAAGTCTAGGCCTGTAGAGAAGAGTGTGGTGTTCTCTGAGGTCCGAAATTACAATAAATAACACAGCTTCAGTGACAAAGAGATAATTATTGTCCAGCAAAGTCCAGCTGGTCAAGAGAGTCGCTCCACTGCCTCGAAGACTTCTGTTGAGAAGTTTAGGCTGACAAAAACATTGTTCTCAATCGACTCAATGCTATCCTGTAAGCATACACTGTCGTGGTTGATGAGGCTACTTTCAGACGTGGGACTGATGACAATTATGCGTGGAACACCCTGAGGTGGCCTGGGATCACTGGATGTGATTTTTCCAAAATTCAGTGAATCAAAAGAGTCGCTCCTGTGGCTGCCCAGCCGGTCACAGATGCTGCCTTTCTCCTCCCCTGCATCTGAACTCTCATTTGTCAGACTCTGGCTGCGTCTCCTGGTAAGAACTAGCAGGGGGAGACTGGCGATGGTGAGAGAACTGGAAACCAGTTCATGCTCACAGTTGCTCGATGAATCATTCATGGTAGATGAATGCTGGCAATGTAAATGAAACACAAATACACAAGAACAAAATGATATGCAAAACATGAAAACATTCAATCAAATAAAATTAGCATTAGCCAAACACCTCTGAGCACCCATGGAAAATAATATCAGTTTTATCAATAATGAGTTCATACTTTTTTACGTTGTGTTTTCTCACCTTCCCTGCTGCGTAGGTCTTGGTGGTCTTCCGCACTAACTGTTTCTTGTAAGACTTATGTCTGCAAGACTGACTGTACAACGACATGCCTCTGAAGGAATCACCTGACTTCCTTCCCAAAGGCTCCATCTCCACATCCCTTAATACCTGCAGGACAGAACAGAACAAATGTGAGCTAAACTGAACTACACTAAAAGGAAATAATTCAAGGTTAACTTACCTCAGACCAGAGTGTAATTTAACTTCCTTTGATTGATTCACTAAACTAAAAAACTTGGAACAACTTTAATTTCCACAGATGCATAAGATGATGTTCACACACACATTATCTTACGAAGAAGAAAATATTAAAATTATTTTCCCTGAGCATCAAGGTTTCAGTTGCAGCCGAAATAATCTCATGAATGCTAAATAAGTGTAAGTAAGAGAAGATTATGTGCTATATCTTGGATTGAATTTAGCTTTAAAGGACCAGTGTGTAGTGTACAGGACTTGATCTGGAATTACCCAAAAGCATATTATCCACTTACTGTACACATCATGGTCTTAAAGGACCAGTGTGTCGGATTTAGTGCCATCTAGCGGTGAAGTTGCAGATTGCATGCAGACAAGGAGAAACTAAGGTGGCGCGAAAAAGACCCCATCTAGACCCAGTGTTTCGTTTGTCCATTCTGGGCTACTATAGAAAGATGGCGGTTCAACATTGCCAACTTTTTTCTTAAAAATCTCTTTTTTTTATCACATATTATGTTAATGCATACAGCCATTGCAATATCCTAGTCCTGTCCCAAGCACATTTCTGGAGGAACAATGTGTAAGGTATGCATATTGATGGTTCATTTCACTTTCAAGTCAACCATTTCAACTGATTGCAAACATAAAAATAAAAAATGAATACATGGGAATACATGTTACAAAATATTGTATTGTATTGTAAAATGTATATATTAATTTATATTAATCTCTATGGAAGACACCCCATAGCGTATGTAGATATATAAATGCCTTACTCAAGGTAACAAAAACATAACAATCCTATATTCAGGTGATTATACATTAATGAAAACAGAGTTATGCATATTATATTACATATTACATTATTCTCATAGTTTCTTTGAATCAGCCAATACGAGTCAACTTATAGAGCAAAAAGAAAGAACAGCTAGAAATTACCGTGTCAGTGGAAGTTGTAATAAAGTGAGTCCTTGATGCTGTGGACTGTCTGCTAATGATGGAGTCCCTGTAAGAGGACTCACTGATGGAGGAGGAGGAGATGCATTCTTTCCGAGAAGTGGGAGTCAGAAACCTCAGGCAGGGAACCTTCTCTGCCAGAGTCTTCCTAATGAAGTATACAACAAGTTGGATATGATGATATAATACAAGATGATAGACAGTGAAGGTAAAACAAAAATACATTTTCATTGATTTTAATAATTTACCTGTATTTGTTGTGTATAATAGCATAGATAAAAGGATTGTAAATGGCGGAGGCTTTTGCTATTACTGCAGGGACAGCCTTGGAGTATGGCGTCAGGATGTCGGCGTGCCTGAAAAAGACAGAACGACAGAATAGTATTTTTTTGTTTTAGTGTGACAACACATATCAACGTCATCTTTTTTTTATATTTTGTAATATAATGAAGGGGTGTATTGGGTAAGGGATTAGTCAGAATGTGCCAGCTGCCACAGATGGGTGATAAAGTCCATCTGATCGTGTGTTTGTGTGTGTGTGTGTGTGTGTGTGTGTGCAAGGCTACCTTTCCCCCTGTAAATGAGCAGGGGAAAAGATTTCAAAGTTACATAACAACATCCCCCTCCTACTGTATGTCCCAGTAGAGACATGTGGTTTAGTTAATGTTGTGATACGTTGGATAAGCAAAGGGCATATGAGCAACTTAACCGTCTGTTCTATGTCACTCATCCAGGGTACTTGGCCTCTAGCTGACCCAAAATTATATAACACATTTAACACCATTTGGGGGAGATTTTGATCCAAATTGCCAGAACAACCACCCTAACAGTATAACTGCCATGTTACTTTATACCTGCTGAATCTGGATTTCCTCAGTGAATTATTTCATGTATCTAGATACATTTTTAAAGAAGCAGGAAGATAGAAATATGATTAAATTTAGCCCTGAGGTATAGTACAATGTGATGCAACTGAATACAAAGAGGCAAGAATATCTAGATATATTTATGTTGCAGTTAAGTTTGTGAATGTTTGCATCAAGAAAACCCCAAAGTTAATAGAAAGACAGATAAGAAAGAATGTTAATATTATTTTTGGAATCTTATTTGTTTGTCTTGAAAATCAATCTTCTCACTATGTGTCTTACAGTGTTCCCTGTACATATACAGAGCACGCACTGGTTACATTGTCCATAACTTAATTTTAACAATACAGGGTCACTATATGTATTCAAAAGTAGCTGGTTAAAGTCTCGAGAGCACTGTTAGCAGGGGTGCTACTGTAGACAGAACATGTATAAGATAAACTTATACTAAAAGCCTTAGAACATCTATCTATGAAATAACCTTACCCGGCCCAGGAAATCATTGTGACACAGGCATATGGTGACCAGGAGAGGACATAAACCACAATGACGACAAAGGCAATTTTAGCCAATTTCCACTCGCTCCTGATGGACTTCTGTTGGATCAGGGTGGATTTCCTCACCTGAGTCCCCAGACGTTCCACTTCCCTGCAAGTGGAGCAGTACAGAGGGAGCAGTTAAAGAGAAACCTAGTCCCTGAAACAAATTCAGGTTATTCATGTTATACTGGACAGTTAAAGTAATGTTTTGTTTTAATTAAACCAATATCTGCCAAATAAAAAATGATTTAAGGCTTTTTGTATCTTAAAATTCCATTTATATTCAATTTCTGCAATTTTCTGCCAATAGAGCCCCCTAAATCTTACAAACAACCTTTATTGTACTTCTTATACCATTCTTACAGTGGTGACAGTAGTTGGGGGTTTGTATGGCTATAGGCGTGTGTGTGTGTGTGTGTGTGTGTGTGTGTGTGTGTATGCGTGTGTACATGAACTGTACAAATGTATTTCTTCATGAGAACAATTGCTTTTGTCTGAAAAAGTTCGTCCCTAGGCAGGCATGTAGGGATGTATTACTCAGTGTTATTCGACACAGTTTGTTCCAGCTACTTACAGTACATACCATACATACAAAAAATTTTGGGGTAAAAACAATAACTATATAGTAGTGCTGCCCCCTAATGGTCGACTAAACAGTCTTAGTCTGCACACTTTTCATTAGTTGGATTGTTACAGAAAAACAAAACCAGCATGCTACATCACTGGGACAAGAGTATCAGGGAATCGTTGCAACACAAATACTTAGCAGTTCCATTATCTCACTTTACCCGTACTGGGAACTCGAAGGAAAGGGGAGAGGTTTGTTTACACTACTAGCGTAAGAGCAAAGGGGACCCAGCAGGGAATACTGTCAGGGACCAGGGCCAGAATTAGTAACAGAACTGGAGCCAGGC
Organism: Morone saxatilis; assembly: GCF_004916995.1. Taxonomy (NCBI): domain Eukaryota; kingdom Metazoa; phylum Chordata; class Actinopteri; family Moronidae; genus Morone; species Morone saxatilis. The sequence goes on from NW_023339718.1 coordinate 10,216,192, forward strand.
GAGCACAACAGAGAACTGGGCTCACAGCCTGCAAGATTAACGTGCCAGCAGATTTACTGTGGCTCCGACCAGGACTCTGACTCCAGAAATAACAAAGACATGGTGGGTTCAGGCAGGAACTGGAGATGCATGATATAAGAGAGGAACAAGTTTGTAGCTAGTTAATTTGTAGGTAACTGTGGAAGTTATATGCGCGTTTTTGTTTTTGTGAAGTTGGAATTTTTTCCCTGTTTGGAACAATGAGACTTGTGTGATGTTATGCTGTGTTCAAATAAATTAACTAAATATTCCATCCTTGCTGGTTGTTCTGACGTATTCAGAATCATTACCACTTTCTCCATTCGCATTTATTAGGAGTTTAGGCGTTTATTGGCGTCAGCCCTACAACATAAGGACAGTCTACTGCTGTGAGGAAATACAGTAACAAAATAAAAGTGGAGCAAGACAACAAAGAACCAAATCATACAAAATGAATTTCTGGTGCAGTGGTATTTTTAAATTCTTTGCATGTATCTCCGCCTACACAAGCATAAAATAAGTTCAAAGTACAGTACCTGCTTGTCTTCCGTATAGCCAGAAACATGAAGAGATAGCAGTAAAAGATGATTCCTAGTGGAATGAAGAAAACAAAACAGCACAGCATCATCGTGTAGCTCCTATTGGCCAGTGTGTATGTGACATAATCCCATGTACAAGATGTCATCAGGCCCTCCGGGATATAAGAGCCTAGAAGGAGAAAAGATCAAACGTTAGATCATTTTTTAGATCACAGGAAGTAAGATATCAGGTAAAACATCAATGGTTCTGCATACTGTTTTACATAAAACTGTACTTGTTTTGATGTAAAGTCTGTGGAGCAGTAGATTAAGATCACAGATCAACAGCATAACAGCAGGTGGATAACTGGCCTGAAGTTATATTCCCTGCAGCAGTTTTTCTACACCCGGTAACCAAAAACAGATCATTTCTGCTCTACTCTACATGGCATGTACAGTAGGCTAGAAAATCATCAAGAGTTCCACGGCAAGTGAAGAAGGTAATAAGAAAAAGACATCCAGGTAGAGGAAACTCACTCCAGCCAATTAGTGGAGCCAGACTCCAAGCCAAAGAGTAAAGCCAGACTATGAGGATGGCCAGAGTGGTCCTACGTTTGGAGTTCCAGTGTATGGCCTGCAGAGGCTTGGTGATAACCAGGTAGCGGTCGATAGAGATAGCCAGGAGGTTTATCATGGAGGTGATGCCAAACAGGGCGCCGCAGAATGCATACATCTTACAGCCTACATGGAAGGAGCACATACAGACATATAAATAACTGAACAGCAGCAGCAACAGAATTGCATCTAATTTGTTTTTTATTCAAATGTATAGGCTCTGTCTTTATGTGTATTGTATAAAAAAAACAAAGAGGAGAATTACCCATCTCTCCAAACACCCATTCCTTGTATAGACAGTTGATGAAAAAGATGGGGGACTGTGTGAAAGCCATGAGGAAGTCACTGACTGCCAGGTTCATGATGAAGTAGTTTGGCAGGTTACGAAGCTTCTTGTTACTACACACACACACAGACAGACAAGGAAGAGAATGACAGCAGGTATAGCATCCTCAATTCTTCTTCAATAATAGCAGCAAGAAGAAACCAGCTGAGGCACAGGACCGTGACAGACAGGGTGAGGTGGAACAGACAGACAGATTGAGAAAGAGGAGCCCCCCCCCAAAGAACAGACAGACTCAGAGATTGAGAAAGAGGAGGCCACATATGGCTTCTCGAGTGTTGTTATCTTCTCTGATAATTTCTACTAGTTTCTTCTGTCTATGTTAGGGTTAGCTTGGGACATTTCTACTTCTTTGTACTTTTTTTCATTTTTTTTGTCATTTTTAATTGACACTCTTTTATGTTCATATAATAGTGATTCTGAGCCACCCCAAAATGACCACTGGTCGCAGCCCGGCTCCACTGCTGACTAGAAGGAATATTGCATCTGCTGTTTAATACGTTTTATAATTCAAGAAATACCTAATATGATAGTAATCTTACTTAGGGGAAGAGATAGTTTACTTGTATGTCTCAGTTCATTGCATCTTGTTTTAATGCATAACTCAATATACAGTATCGTTAAATTGTCAGCATTAATCACATATGAGGTCTTTCCTGAACTGGTCAACTCAGTGTGAACCTGCATATTCATACCAGCTTGGTTAAGCAGGGTATTGACCTGCAGTCTGCCTCCAGAGCTCTTTATTGATTAATCTCTGTTCTATATCTCCTGAATTCAAAGTAGCTACGACCTGATTTAACACCAAACTATTTCTTATGCCTAATACATTGCGCTTATACATTTGCATCTGCTTTTAAAAGACAAATGTGTGCATGTGTATGCATATTACAACAGCATTTACTGTCAATTTCTAGATAATCATCATATCAGCTGACATCTCACTTAAAACACAATCAACCCTCTCTCTCTCTCTCTCTCTCTCTCTCTCTCTCTCTGTGTGTGTGTGTGTGTGTGTGTGTGTGTGTGTGTTTGTTTGAGTGTGAATGACTTTTCTTGGAACCGATAACATCATGTGCATTTCTGATTCAGTAAACACAAATTATCAGCACAACACAATGGAGAACCCATCTAATCTATTAACAATGATGGACAGATGAAATAGAAAAGCTCCTGACAATCCCCATAACACATATACACACACAACCACACACACTTTCTGTCACTGACCCAGTTTCTGTGTAACACCAATAGCACAATAAGAGGTCAGTGGTAGACCAAATTTCACAACACATAACACACATACTCCTTCCTTGACTTAACAAAGAAAGTTTACAATTTAGGAGTCACTCATATCATAGTACTTTTTACAATAGTAAAAAAGATTGTCCTTTATTTTTGATATTACTTGTTGCATGTGATGCTAAATAGACGGTACTTTTGATTTATAGTGAAATGCATAATACCTTTATGCAGCTATCAGTCACAACTGTTTGTTTCAGTTGTTTATACATAAATAATTTATGTTTAGCATATAAATAGTTGCTGTTTTGGCAAACTGTTTGTCCTGAAAAACTCAAACTACAGAGTACTTTAATGGACACATCTGACCAAATCTAAAAATAAACCAGGTAAACCAATATAAAGGCAAATTTTCACACCTCATACAAAGAAGAACATTTAGATAAAAGCACAAATAGTAGTCATAACATAGTCATATATTTTAAATACTCTGTGGCAATTAAAATCCTAAAAAATACTAAAAAGTAAAAATATTAACATCAAAATGTATTTAAAGTGCTAAAGTACTAAAGTATTATGCACTATGACCCATTTCAGAATAAAATATATTATATATATTATATCATTGAATCATAAATTATTGCTTTAATATGTTAATAATTTTGAATGCTGCAGCTTCCTCTTATTTTCTGTATTCTGCTGGGTAGGGATCAATAAAGTCTGACATTAGCCAAAACTAATACATCATATTTGTTTTGTTATTATATTTCCAATGATTAATTAATTATTATGAATTATTATTAATCTGCAGTGGAGTAAAAAATACAATATTTGCATGTGAAATGTGATGGAGTAGAAATAGTAGCATAAAATGGTAATACTCACAAAACCTAAAGTAAATAAAAATTATACTTAAATGCAGTACTTGAGCAAATGTACTTAAAGTAAGTTAGTTAAGTTACTTTCCACCACCGCAAATAACACCTGCTATACATTAGTATATTTGTACCAAAAAAGCTGGGGAAGTTTACATAATGTTCAAAATGGAAACTTTTGAAATTTCCACGCATCTAAGAAGATCTTTTAGGATACTAAGAGGCAAAGATTATTTTATCTGTAATCGCCAGCTTTTTGGAATCCCCCACTGATCCTCTAGATAGTAAAGAACATCACAAATACTGACCCTTATTCTGCAGTAAATTTAAGACAGCAAAGACCTCTCAACTTTAACTGAGAGGCTTCCTACCTCCTGAATTAGAAATATACATTTATTTCTAACAACAAGGGTTAGGGTTAGACACACATATAGCATTTTGGTATATATAATGTGTTATGACTCAGTCTTTTTGTCTGTCTCTCTCTAAAATCATATAATCTCTGAGTGATTATAACATCTCCCTAGGTTTCTGAATTAAAAATGGAAATGGCTAATGCAGCAATAAAAAACTAAAGAACCGATACAAACAATGACTTAAAGTACAAATCTGAAAACAAAAACCTACCTATAGAAGGCAAACAAAACCAGTGCATTGCCAGTGATGCCCAGTGCCCCGATGACAAAGACGAAAAAGGCGACAATGTAGTGAGCATGGTCAGGCACATCCACCTTACTGAAGAAGCTGCTCTGGGTGTGTGCTTTCTCTGGCTCCATGCTCTCAGTGGACCACATGGTTCAAACACCTCATCAGGACTGCCAACTTTGCAGGATGCAGTAGGTTTACCAATTTGTAATCCACTTTGTTTCGATGGTGTCGGGCCTTCATAGTAGTATCATTTATACAAAGGATGCAAGGGAGATTATGCAGTATCTTCTTTAGATTGCACTACATTAAAGTCTAAAGTGATTACAGTTCATTTTATTTCTCAAGAGAAGTCCTTCCCATCATAAACCATCCATTCAGTTCTAAGTAATAAATATGAAGGACTAGATGATCTCCACTTTGTGAAGATGTTAAAATGTCAAATCCAATTAAGTCCATATACTATTTACTTCTGAAGAAAAAGCTGGAAAAATTCAACGGGTATAAAATGGCAAATGTTACCAAGTTGTTAATGTTACATTATTCAGAAAATATCTGCAATACAATGTAGTACATGAAAAAACAGTTCCTCTTTTACTTCTTAGTCCAGTAGTGTTAGATGCTAGATGAGGTCCACAGCCGTTCACAGATGTACATCAGAAGCATCCATTCTGCTATTCCCCTCTGGTCTGTAGTTAAAACACTTCAGTCTTCCACCTGTGGTCCCCACATGTTTCCAGTTTGATACCTGGGTTATAGAGTTTATGACATTCTCCAGTATATTAAATCCCACACTGTCGCTGTCCGTCCACTCAGTGTTCGCCTGCAGCTTCTTCACCCGTCACACCAGCTGTGCACCAAGCTCTGAATCAGTGGCCTGTCTCTGATTATATTTCCAACTAGCGACTCCTAACCTCTCATCTCTCTCTCCATGTGTCTCTCTCTCACTACCCCTTGTTGCTCTGTGTTGCTCTCTCAACCCTGCCCCCCTTGTCATTCTCTCTCTCTCATTCTCTCTCTCTCTCTCTCTCTCCTCAAACACACTGCCTTCCTCGCCTCTCCCTCTCTCCCACCCCTACCCTTCATGTAACATGGCCCTGAGCTCTACTACCAGATTCTTACATAACAGACATGTTCACTAACACTACCAGTATTAACAGCAATTTTAAATCAAACATTCATTCATCTTTCATGTCAATTGATTTTGCCAGTCTGCAACTCATTACATCAGTATGTGAAATGTCTTGCATGCACAAGCACTCAGGCATGTAGCACAAGGACACAAGACTATTTAAGATCACTCATGAAGCCAGGAAACTAATTGGTGTTCCCATTCACAACTTTTACGGCTGCAGAAGGGCCAGCTTAAGGAAATCCTTGTTCTCTACAGAAGCAAGGTACAGAAGCACTAAAAAAGTTAACTCAAATCATGACAATCTGGTTTGTTCTCTCCATGTGTATTTTTTTGTAATAATTCTATAATATCATGACCACGCAGTGTCCTAGTTTGAAATATATGCAACGATAATAGAAAATAAGGAATCTGTGAGGACTAGTAAAACAGTTTACACTGTAACAACTGAGATCTGTGAAACCTCAAGTTATAGTAAATAATGAAAATTGACATTACTTGGTTAAATGATGCACAATGTGTGTCTGAGAAAGCTTACATATTGTCTACAATAAGAACACTGATTACTGGTGATAATATTTTTATTAGGATTCATTTTCTGAAAGCAAACAGAGATGAGAAAAAGAACTGCCTTGTTCTGAATGATATATACTCATGACTGCTGGCAGGACATGGATCAGAAGCATGCCACATATGCTGGTCATTCCTTTTTATGGTGCTGGACATGTTGGAAAAAGAAGATGAAGGGAATAGAGGGAGGTGAAGAATGCAGAGCTTAGACAGAGATGTCAACTAAGCCCCTACAGCAAGGGATAGCCTTAATCTGCACACTGTGCATGCATGTGGATCAGTGTTTGATCTGGAATAAGAATTTATATGAAAATCTACATGTAAGTGTGTGTGTGTGTGTGCCTGCCTGCATGGATGTATGTCCATGTGTGCCTGCCTGTGTATTTGTGTATACAGCACAAATGGGCAGATGTTTTCAAGGATTACGGTTACAGGGGTCTGCCGCCCTTGATGACCTAATCACGGTACTTGTGTTTATGTTTACAAGTCAGCACAGCAGGGAAATATACAACAGGACATCTATTGCTGCATTTATTTTGAATGTAATTCCCCATTTCCGACCTTAGCAATTATACTGTATATTGTGATCTGCTTTAGTTAAAACAAAACACTGCACAATACAAAAGTGGAAATGTACATTTTGACGAGGGATTTAGGCTTTTAAAAAGCATGTTTAAACACACGAATTAGCTCAAATCTGATGCTGATTTGCTTAACACCGACTGTGACTACAGGGCCACTTTTCGTGTTAATACAGTCTGGGCAAGAAGCTTGAGTTAGAGAGGGATTAGAGAAAGATGAAAGAGGCAAGTCATCCTCTTCAAACAGCTCTTATGTATACGATGACAGCTCATAGATGTAAGCAGGTAGTGGTGAAAATGTATATGTATATATGTATATGTATTTTAAATGTATATTAAAATATGAAATTAAATTAAATTGCTGGTATTGTAGCACACTATGCAATTAATCAAAAGCAGGCAGATGCTACGTTGTAAAATGTATATCATATCTGCATAATAGCACAAGTCAAATTTTACTGGCAAAGTATATTCATAATACACTTGAGGGTGCTTTACATAAACTAATTAAAACATACAACTGTACATACTGCATGTCATAAAAAATGTACATTGCAGAGAACATATTTAGAAAGGGTTCATGAATGAATTAGAAATGTTGTTTGTTATTTCGAATTTAACTATATTTCATGAGCAGGAGCTCTAGCAAACTATCTAAAAAAAGAAAAAAATTGCCTTTTTTATGTGATGTTTAAAGTACCAACTATTTGTTTCATTCCACACCATCTGGACAGATGACCTTGTCTTGATGGAAACTCAAATCACTGGTGTGGAATTCATAGAGGATGACCTGGACATTGGAGGTCAGTATTCCGCATGTCAATGAGTCAATTACTATTGAACCAGTTGGTAGCACTGGTGCTTAAGTCCTGGGCTTGAATCCTATGTTGAAAGATATAGCTGGCCTTTCACCCACAGTGGAAAGAGTCTAATTATTATTGAGTGGCGCTGGCCATGTGACCAGGGCTGCGTCCTCAGGCACATGTGTCAGTTGGAGATCAATAGGCCTACTTTACTACAGTTTATATGGGCAAATAATTTTTAGAAACTGTGCAGAGTTGCATCAACATTAAAAAAATACGCCAAAGGAGGATGATTGTCAGGTGTATGTTGCCCTGAACTGGCATCTTTAGCGATGATGACTGACTAAGCTGCTTAAGACATGGATACCTTAAAAGACCTTGACCATCTGAGAGCTTTGGAAAAGAAGACTGTGGGAGGCATGTGCATAATTGTTTTAGAATTTAGTTCCAAAAACAATCATATTATAGAAGAAATAGATAATCTAGTTTATGTTTGAGCCACAACAATATATGACTTTCAGCACAAATAATGTTCTCTCATCAGTGAATGAATATAAACTATAAATAGGTATTTTAGCAACTATTAAGCAGAAATAACGAGTATAAATTATGAATTGTGTTAGCCTAACATCAAAATGTGGTTTTTATATGTCTTGAATGAATAAGTGAATAGTTGAGTAACATTTGCAAACTTTACATCATGGGAAGACCTACCTCTTCTCTGCCTCTGATTGGGCCTGACCATGACCTAAGTAACCAGCCATTAGAGGCAGCGTAGAGCTAATCTTTGCAAAATGTGGGTGGGGGAAAACAAATCACGTTTGAAACATGTTGATTTAACATAGGCCTATGACTATGACTTGAAGACATCAATCCTTTATGAATCTCTCCTTTAACTTCCTTCACAGTAGGATATGCTTGGACTTCCCATGAGATTTTAATTATATCTGCTTTTGAGACATCCAGCATACAAATAAACAAAACAGACTATCTAGCGGTGAAGTTGCAGTTTGCTACCAACTGAAACCCGTCGTCTCAACATGTGTAGAAATTACAGTGGTCCTTGTTTGAGCCAGTGTTTGGCTTGTCTCTTAAAAATGGCTCATTCTGAGATTCTTATTCCAAGGTGAATCTACACTAATTAAAACATACCTATGAATGTTATATCTTATTTCTGTCAAAAGGTCCTTCTAGAAGTTACACCCTGGACCTTTGAAGAAAGAGTAGTAACCTACTGTCTCTTGCTGTATTTACTGTAAATAAATGCAAATGTAAACAACAACTGGGAAATAGTACACAAGAGAAACTTTCTACTGACACCATGACAAGTTTACTTCCTGCAGAGTCAATGAACTTGTTTGACTAAGGATGACTGTGTCACATGAATCTGCATTTTAATGACAAAAACAGATTTTCATTGTAGGGTGCAAACACAATTATTTTAAAAACCACTCATGTTGTATCACCACAAATATGTTGTGCATGCATTTGTTTAATCAACAGCCTTATTAACATAAGTGGTTATGCTGGTGTTCATTTGTTTTGGATATTGCATTGGAGGGGTTGAAAGAATTGCTCAAAGCAAACATTTTTACACTATTTATGTATTCCTATCGTGGCAAGGCTGTTCCATAATTACTGTTTCTGTGCTCAAGATTATTCTATTTTAGACGGAGGTATCAATAGATTAACTTGAAAGGGCCTCTGCTTTCACAACACGCTGCTCAACGTGTGGTTTTGTGCTGTGTATGGATTGTGGGTGCTTTCTTCCTAAAATGATGTACAGTTTGACAACCTAAAGTGGTTGTAAATAGTATTTACCGGTAGTAAAAGTAGACAGACCTTTTTGTCCCTATTCCTCTGGTCTCAGGCGCAGATGTTTTGAAGTGCAGCAGCACGAGTGGAGCATGTGGGATTCAGGCAGGAAATTATGAATATGGTATAGAGGTCACATATAATGTATGTCTTAAGCCTCTTTAGTGTCTGCATGGGTTTCTGTTAACCAGCATACTGAATCTAGGTTATAGATCAAACCATGTGTAAAAACCAGGTCATAACATGCTCTTTAATAAGTGGAATGAATATTTCAGTCAATAACAAACTACCACAGTAGGACTATCTCTATATCTGTCCCTCTTTTTCATTCTCTGTCTAAAATGAATGGAGTACAATTAATTTGATGTGGGTTTTTTTATTATGAGAAGTGATGGATTAACTTGAGCATCAGAGAAACATAAATACAACGCATACAGATACATACAATATGTGAGGAGAATCAAAGTCAGTGACAGCTAGAAAACAATCCATTAACTAAAAACAACATAAAGAGCAATGGTGTTCACAACAACGCACATATTGTAATACAATATAGATTCTGTGTGTGGATTATGTACAGTAAGGGAATATAAGTTTATCCTGCCTATTGTTAAAAATTATTATTATCCTGTAGTTTTTAAATATCATAAAAGCCAGAATGACTAACCCTGTCTCTTTGGACTCAAACCTTTCTCTTAGAAACTTTTAATGTACTTTGTTGAAATGTTTTAAATGGCAGCTCAGGTCTGTAAAGGTGGCCCAGTTCTTCTCTTTGCAGAAGTCCACGTGTTTTGTGACATATTAAATAAGACAGAACACACACCATAAAAGCTATGGACAAGACTGCATGAGGCATTAAGTACATTTATAATTCACGTCTGTGATGGTGTAAGGGTAAGTTTATTCTTAAGAGGGACAGAGCTAATTATATCTACAGTATGATATGAAACATAGGAACCAAATTAATGTTTATGTGCACAGAAGTTTTCAGGCTCAATGTTTAGAGCAAAATCTAAGAAAAAATCAATCACTGAAGAGCATTGGCATAATACACAATCTCATAGGTCTGCAAAATCTATAATTGAAGTCAAAAACATTTTGGGAATTTTTAATACACAGCATCAGTCCACAGCCCAACAGATTGAAGGAAATATTTTCTTTTCACAGTGCACACACACTACAGCACCTGTAACATCAGAAAACATATCCCCAGGACAAGCAAAGGTTTTTTTCCAGCCATCCGAGCACTTGCACCTGCAGCCAGACTGACACCTGGTGACTCTGAGAAGCAGAAGATTAGGATATAGCATCAAAAATATTTCTCTCTTTAAATTTATTTGTAATTTGTCACCCTGCTGCACTTACCTGTGGTCAGAGTGATGGACCTCACATTAACCCAGTAGACTGTGCGCTGCTGAGCTACTGTGGCCCTGAAAAAAAAAACACATACTCATTGTAGAGATGTTCCAGAGAAGAAGATCCAGTTTGCTAAGAAATGCATCTCCTCTCCTCTTTGGGGCCGAATTGGATTAAGTGCTTGCTTTCTATAATACAGTATATATTGAGTTACACTGAATGAACTTTGCAGAGATCGGAAAAATAAAAAAGTCTTAATCCCTTCCTTGCACTTTAACAACTCTTAGTAACTCAAACGGAAAATGCTTGTGATTCACCTGAAGAAACTTTGTGTCTGGAGGAGGGATTTTCCAGCTCCCCAGAGCATTAGTGCTGCCGTCTGTCCGAGCTTCAAGAAGCACACCTCTATATTCTGGTCCAGTGACAGTCACTGCAGGAAGGAATGAAGGACATTCAGAGGCATACACATAAGAATCCAAGAATCCCCCCCCAGAATAAGATATTTAAACTAAGGAATACTGTCAATAGCAACCATGAATCAAATGAAAGGTAATGACTGATGATAAAATAATCACATACCTGTAATAGGTTTGCCTGGCTGAAACGTCCTGGTGTTGGTGAGAAGAGTGTAGGGTGCTGCTGAGGGCTGAGGCAGCACCCCAGAGTGGCGAGGCATCATATCCTCACAGGCACCAGTGGGAGCACCATTGGGATAGCCACCAACAAAACAGAGCGCTTGAAGCATAACGAAACCGGACAACAACAGCTCCATCAGGCTGAATGAAAACCACCACGCTGCATGCAAAAATATCCAAATAGTCGTATATGATGAGAATGAAATGCACAGAAGTGAGCCAAGAGACAGACTTTTGAAAAATACTGTTGCTGAGTCACACAACCAAAAAAAATTTATTTTTTCCAGCAATCATTTTTCCAACCATGACATGTGCTTTTCACAAAAATGCTCTCATGATACCTAGAAAAGAGTTCAAGTGATATTTACGCATTTCAAGGCGGAAAACAAGGGTCAGTTTTAATTTGCCTACCTAATGCTTAAAAACCATCAATCAGGAAGTTAGAGAAGTTATGAAAATCACATGGTAAACATGTGCACTTTAATAATACAATATAGTCTAAAATCACTTTGTATGCCATTAAGCCACAGTCCAAGAAAGAAAAAGTCACTTAATCAAAATAATACTAATATTTTTGTCAGAGATTATTCTTGACATAGGTTTGTCACTGGAAAACATTTTGACTTGGAAGTTGAAATAATGTAACTTTAAAAGACAATCACCTGATTTGTGTAACTCAAAACTTTGGGCTAAATTGAAAAATGAGAACTGTGGATTTTGACCCCCGTCTCTTTTATTAGAGGCATGTAATGATGGGATATTTTCATGTATGAACAGGAGGAATGATTAACAGCCAGCAAAAACTGACTCTTGTTTACAGATTTAATTTCGAACCTATACTTAAATCAAAGAAAAAATATCAAGACCTAAGTTCTGCTTTTATATTCTACAGACCTAGTAGACCTCGTAAGCACCATTTCACATCACAACATTATGTCAGTTTTATTATTGATAAGCAGATCTATGGGTAAAGCAATCGAACCACTCTACATTTAGACACATTTAGCTTTTTGCTCCATGCATGTGTACGCATGAACAGGGGTTCAGAGAAATGTTTGCACCATGTGTTGATGTTCTAATCTCCAATTTATTTTAAGCCCTAGAGTCCTTTTGTTGCCAGCTGGATCAAACTCATATTGAAACGTTTACATCAATGTTAAACCCCCTCAAAAGAGGGTTTTTTTCAGTGATGCACAATGACAATATACTGATGTATTTAAAAAGCCTATTTTAAAATTCTGTATTTTGTAGGTTGAGTAGGTTTTGATTTCCTCATTAAAGATGCAGCATGGTCATTTAGTGTTAGAATTTTGCTCAGGACCAGAGTATTTTAAATCTGACCCAACCTGGAAAAATCAGTCTCTGGTCAGCCGTGCGTTCGTGGTCGCCACACGCCAGTAAAAACACCTTATAGTGTGCTGTGAATGTGAGCAATAAGTCTTTTAAATATCCAAATCAGTGCAGTGAAGCCTGGATTATAATATTACTGTAGGTGCACTACACATGTCTGGGAAGTGAAGGATTTCAGCCGGCTCCACATTCTCTATTCACTGTCAGCAAACAATACTTGCACCAGAAACAGGCAGGAGGCAGTGTACTAAATGACCTGAGAAGACCCTGTGAAGTAAAGTCAATGAAGTAAAGTAAACTGGTTTTAGTCATAATAAAAATAAAAATAAAAAATAAATTGAAAAAAGTTTTGCTGAATGATTTATTTTCGTTTGTGTTTTGAGAGTAGTCTGTGTAAGAGACACACATAAGCTATGGCGTATCTTAAAATTTTAGATGACAATATATCTCCTCTGCCAAGTCCTGTTCATTCACTTTCCGAGCATGAATAATGGCATGCAAAATCTTATTTTGGTGTCTCTGAGTCTCTGATTTAGTACTTATCAGAATAGGTTTTCAGAGAAATCCCTATGTTAATGCACATGTGTAATCTTTGTGCTTAAAGGATTAGTGTCTCATTTGCAAGAGTATTTCTAGTAGGCCATAACGAGAGTTGATTGTGTCTCTGTGTGTCCTTAAAACTTGTTTAATCTTTTGTTTCTAAAAGATTATTATTCTAAAAGAATAAAGCTGTATAAAAAGAACCGAAACTCTCATTGAGAACATTTAAATGTTAATACTTTGGAAAAAAATAATAAAGTACTTATGGTTAATATCACAGAACAGACACAGAAGGTCTTTCTCTTAGTCCAGCATTTCACACTTTCTCTCTGGTGTCTGTAGAATAAATGTATTATTTATTTTACGTATTATAAAAGAACAACTCGTGTGATCTTGACACTAAGAGGAAGAAGCCAAATGTGCTTTTAATCTAAACAGAGCCAAGCACCATGAAATGAGATGTTCTTCCTGGGCAGACGGACTGTACTCTTTTATCATTTACGAAGGGATGTATGATTTTAAAAACTTTTAAAAAGCATTATTATGGCTCATACAGCGGCGTCTGATATTCCTTTTTCTTTCTTCTGTCTTTCTTCTTTGTTGAGTAGTCATGTTTCGTTTCAGCTGATTACTAAATCATTGATGGGCCACATAACTAATTCATTTTCCATGCACTGTCATAGTACACTGGTTTTCTAACAGAGGGCTGTGTCTTCTATATTACTCCATATCTTATAGCCAAAGTCTATGAAATTATTTTCCTCCTCCATTTGTAGACAGGTCTTCTCAAATTCTACAGTGTAAGGTAAATCAGTGAAATGACTAACCCTAACCCTAACCCTAACTAACACATGACTAAATAATGCCTTCCCCTAAATACAGTATTTTCTGTTAGGGTAGTGAACAAGGGGAATACGAATCCAACAGATCATCACCTTGTTTGGTAACACAGTTCCTAAAAGCTTATGTGAGCAAAGATTGAAAAAAAAACTGAATTGTGCACAAAGACAAAGGTCAAATGACTTTTCCTTTTACTTTCATCCAACTCCTCAATTTAAAGCTTGGGGCTCTCCAAATCGGCTAAATAACACAGGACAGAGAACCAGTGGAAGGTGCAGGTCTATTTTCATACTAGTTTAATGCGTCTAATGAATGCAAAATGTGTTTCCTTTTTCTGTTTCAGTCCAGTTTCTTCCTAACTTATCACTTATTTCATACTAATAGCAAAGCCTTGCCATGTGTCCATATTGATTGCAATTATGAGGCTCACAAACTCTCACTGCGACAGCTGCTTTTTAATTCATTGTTTGGCCCTAAAGCTTGTTTAAAGGGTTGGTGTTGGGGTTGAATCACAAAGATTGATAGCTGAAAAATCGGACATAAACCATCTATATGGCTAGATATACTAGATGTAATTGATATTTTTTTTCAGATGAGTCAATCCTTTTAATGTATTATTAGTTGAAACTAAAGCAGGATGAGGTATGTAATATGATTTGTTATGATATTCAAATCAATAATAACGCTCTGAGTGAGCACGGGTTAGGTAACTGTTCTAATAACATCACTGACATCACGAGAACGAACATTATGATTAGATAAAACCAAATTATGTGCCATTAGTTATCACACTGGATCGTTATCACAAGTGCATTGAATATGGCAGATTTAGAGCAAATCTTTCAGAGGTTACCTTTAACCTTAGACTGTGATAATATATGGATGACCTCAATATGACTAAATGGTTTCATCTAAATGAAACAACTTGATTCTCTAGCTGATCACTCTGCTCTCAGTTTATTTGACTGTGAATGCTCTGGAGTTTGATGATGTTCCAGGCAGAGAAAAGTACTGTCCTGGAATGCCGCGCTGGTATTATTGGGCTCACGACGGGAGAGAGATTGGAACACGATTGTGCATGCGTTTGTGTGTATGTGTACTCGCTTGTTCTTGCATGGTGTTAGGTGACAGGACAGAACAGCAGCAGCAGAACAATCGAATAAAATTCAATATAAAATTCCGCTGAGTGTCACTCAGACCTCAATTAAATAAATAAATGAGAAACAAGATTTAGATTACCAGTTAGATATAAGCAGCGTACATCACGTAACATGACGTGGTTACATTACAGTACTTTAACGAAGTTGTGTGCTAAAACACAATGTCCTCTTTATGTCAAAAAATCATAACTATACAGTGATCAGGAGATAGAACACCACAAGACAAGGACTCTGAATCCAAGCCATAATACATCTAGTGTGCAATACTATGTATCAACCGTTTTTAGGTGTGAGGTCGTAAGAAAGTGAATAAAAGAAGTGAAAAATTAGCACACACAGATTTTCCTAAAACACAATACAGATGGTCTTCTGCATTCAATACTGCCTATGATGTGTGCTCTAACCTTCGAGTCAAACCAAAACGGCTTCAAAAAGGAATACAGATGACATACAATAAATTCAGGGTGTACCAAGACTTGTATTGCAGTTGACAAAATGCATCAAACAGCCCTATTATTAAAGCACAATAGAAAAATGTCGCAGCCACATGGATGTCACAAAACAACCATAATGTTCTAAAATGTAATGTCAAGTCTTGTAGACTTGTTTGTGATTGAAAAGACCTACAGAAAGGTCAACAGTGACAAGGTTTAAAAATACAAAGAAAGTGGAGACCATTTCTCTACAGAAAATTGTGTTCCTGCGGGTCGTGGTTCTCAAAGTAATTTTTTTCTAGATGCTCAAATCTTTTTTATTACTTGTACTTTTTTCTTAAAATTCTTAGGTTTTGTCAGCTGTGCAATGAAGGCATCAGGCAGCAGTTTTTTTTGAGTTGCTATTCTGTTCTAAGTGATTTTTGTTTCTTGGAATAAGTTTTACTATAATGAATGGAACTTTTGTCAATTCTTTTACAATGTGGGATTTTACTGTTTAAATGTGAAGTGGCACAGTGATGTGTGTGTGAGTATGAGCCCATTACCCAAATAAAAGCTAGTAAGCACTACCATTAATCAGAGACCATGACACAAATTTGGTTAGAACGTTATTTAATTGGCAGGCTATTTTTGCAGAGTCTAGTTCCTGACAGGCAGCTGTCACAGTGTATGAATTACAAATACAGTGTACATTTTTTGCAAATCAAGTCTAATGTTATTTAACTCACTTAATGTGTTTCTGTTTTATCATCTTGCAGTGGAAGTGACTACAAGCCTGCAAAGAATACTTTCAAACTCACCCACAATCAGACTTTTAAATTGGTGACACCTAATACACTTCCTTAGGACCATACATTTATTATTAAGATATTAAGGGCGATATTAAGGCTCGAGTAGTCGTGTGACTTGGGATGTGCACACTGTGCCCCACTGTAGTGGTATCTACTTGCTCGTCTCATTTCAGCTCCACCCCGGTCCTTTCCAGAATTTTAGATGATCTGTCTTCAATAAGTTTAAGCCTTAAAGGTCCAGTGTGTAACATTTAGGAGGATCTATTGGCAGAAATAATATGCATAACTATGTTGTCATTAGTCTATAATCATCTGAAAATAAGAACCTTTATTTTTTTGTTACCCTAGAATGAGCCTTTTATATCTACAGAGGCTGCGGGTCACCTTCCATGGAGTCTGCCACATTGAACCGTCATGTTTCTGCTAGGGCTGCCCCCTAAGAGTCCACTAAACCATCTTAGTCAACCCTGAGACAAAAATAACAATGTCAAACTCCTTTCAGGAGTTGCACCTTGTAACACAGCACTGCTGCATGTGCTAACTGTACATTTATTCCATGTTTTAATTAAAGAGACTTGTGTAATGGGACACTGTGTTGAAATAAATTAAGTAAATACGTTGTACGTCAGCTTTTAACAGGTGGCTGTTAAAATATAGATATATATGTATTTAAATAATTAAATTAATTACCATAAACGTGCAACAACCTGTCAACTAATGGCTTTAACTAACAACTATGAATCGACTAGGAAAATCTTTAGTTGGGGACAGCCCTAATTTCTACAGTAGCCCAGAAGGGGCAAATAGGGGTGTTCATGTTTTTTGCGCGTTCCACTACCACCGTGGTTTCTCCTTGGCGCTTGGAAGGGGATGCCACTAAATGCACTAGATGCCGCTAAATCCTACACTGGACCTTTAAATGGATCTTCAGACACGTGCTGACATCACAGATGCTACATCAACATTTTCCTACATTCAATTGTTAACAGCTGTTTAACAAACATGTGCACACAGTCAATAGATGCTACATTTTGTACAGTGGAGGGTCAGCCCATATAATCACACAGTGGTGGATCACATCACTTATGTTCATTTACATTCCACAGTCACACGTGTATTTTATTGGACGCACCTCAATTGAAATGCCTTTCAGATTTGACACACTTGAAAATGGC
>NW_023339718.1:10233650-10233830 GCF_004916995.1 Morone saxatilis
CAGGCCACCACTGATTTTCTTTCATTCTCCTCAAATAAATTCAAGATGTGAACTTGTGTAATAACTGATATTTTTTAACTGGATTTGTTGTGAGGTCAAACTTTAAAACCAGGGTGTAGCTCTAATGGGCAAACCATCCCCTTTGGACATAGATGTCACTTTTTTTCGGGGGGGGGGGGG
>NW_023339718.1:10233855-10246493 GCF_004916995.1 Morone saxatilis
AGGGGGGGGAAATCAGAAGGAGGAAGGGGGAATCAACATCAAAATATAAATCAGCACAAGAAATAACAATTCAAAAATAGTAGAAAGATGGAACTTCGCAGAATGATCCCTTTTGAAAAGTGAATCACAAGCACGAGAACGCACTACATTGACAATCTTGCACTGCAAATGCTTAACGAAGAGAATTTCTATATATCTCTGGTGTTGAAAATAACACTACAAATGCAACAAACTAATACTCAAAATTCACAGTGCATAGAGCATTAGAGTAGTGAAAAAGAATCGATAAGTCAACGACTGTCACACCCACACGTCTACCAGGATTTGGCCTGCTATTACCATGTCAACATCAACTATACTCATGTGACTAGCATAATCTCGGTGTTACCGAATACAGGAGCAAATGTAAATAAAAAGAGAAAACTAGGTATAAAAGAAAACCAACTATTGTGTGCAGCTGACATTCATGACCCATCCAAAAACTAACAATCTTTTTTATTTTTTTTATTACACGACGTTAACCACACATTCCAAAATGTCAAGTCATACAGACTAGGATATAGCATCACAAACAGACGACTCACAATGCACCAACCACAAAACAACAAGGAAACATCCTCCTAAGGACCAAAAACTCATCTACACAGAAAGTATCATATCATCTCGCTAAGATGCTCCTAAAGTCAGGTATGCTGAAACAAATTTAGTGACTGACTCTTGACCCTTGGACTACAACACTGGTTTTTCCAGCATCAAAATCAAAGTGACACTTTACGTAGGAAAATATTAAGTATACGAATTGGAAATCTCATCACATGAAAAACAATGTACTTCAATAATCTTTTTCAAAGACCCTCATTACCCATAAATACTAAGCTTTTCTCTCCTCTTCACAGCAGCTACATAGTGCTTCTATAATAATCCTCTGGCTCGTTTTCTTGCTCAGTTGCCATCTGTAACAACTGGTTTCTTACCCAATCCATGTCCAGCCACTGAAAATTGAGAACGACTAGACCAAAATTTTACTTTGTTTTCAAGTTTTCAACTCATTTGGGACTGTGTTTAGTCAGTCTTAAGAATGACAATCATTCTTTGAGAAGTGTTCACTACACGTTTGAAACGAGGTGGCTTAAATGGACCTCATGTATGGAAAGCCATATCATCTAGTTGGAAGAGGTGTTAGATCTTGCCGTTCAGACCATCCTACCACCAAGATGCTAAAAGTAGAACATAAATACAGTGCACACGAAGAGCTGTGACAGTAGCGGACAACGCAGACACCAAAGCCCTCCAACTGTATCTCGTCTGTTTTAGTGTGACAGATATATCTCTTTTCATGCCCTTCAGGGGGGCATCTAATCGCAACAAAACATAAAAACCAAACGCAACACCCCCGCCATCTCCCCACACCTCACCCCCCCCCCCCCCCCCACACACTCACACACACACACACACACACACACCACACACACACACACACACATCCAAACAGAGACGAGAGTTAATATTAGCAAAACTTCTATGCTTTCCATATGTAACAAAATGACAAAAATGGCACAACCGCCACTCACCAGTAACACAAGATACACATAATAAGGATTATCCATAACTTGTGAGATCAGACAATAACAAAAATAGAAATAAAGGGTAGTATGATATTGACGCTAACAAAACACCATAATAGTATCATCCATATTCAGAAGTGACCATGCACCTGTTCTTGTTCTACACGATCCATACTCAAAACCACTGGTCAGATCACCTGACTGCACATTCCTCACCAACGAAGGACTCAGAAAGATCTCACCACAAAACAATACAACAATGATACTTTATACAATCAGAAAACAAAATAATCATCAAATTCCGTTTATGTAAAAAATCACATGGCCCGAGACATATATGGCTATAAATTACTTTAACTCAAACTATTTTTTATGATGCACAGTCCATCCTCCAAGAACACTAACTTTGACAAGTACCTTTAACGACCCTTGTCTCTTGATCATTCTCCCCTTATATACATACTCGAACTAAAAAAGTTATCACAATATACAAAATGACCTCTCCTACACTAGCTTAAATGAATTCATATATATTTAAACACATGGATCACAATGATCAAAACCGGATTATGTAGTTAAAAGCAGAGTTGATTCATGACGAGTTTACCCATCAACCAGCTAGCTATAATGAAAAATGCTTTACGATTTTATAAAGTCATTAAATACAAAGTCAAAATTATTTACAAAAATACAAATTCGTCTCTCCTGCCCTCAATAAAAACTTAAAAACTAATAGTACTGACAGCAATTGGCAAACAACAGACACCCATTACATTATCACCACAATAGATACATTATTATTTAAAATTGCCACTTCTCAACTAAATTTGTTAATAATATTCGACAGCATTATAAGCACAACCAAACTGTTTGTAGGTATGCTGTTGTCAGGCTTACGCATAAAAACACTCTTTTTAAATGTTGGCAATATAGCCAATCCTCGCCACCCAATCACCCCTCATCGGTCACCGCCACATGTTTTATGGGTCATCATGAAAACTGAGAGAATGTGTAGACAGGAAACTTGTTTGCTAACATGTATTATACGCTATAATACCACAACTGACTAATCGAACATAATAGGCAAGAACAACTTTCCTGTGTATTACATGATCTAGTTATGATGCACACCCCAGAAGTAGAAACAAAATCGAAATCAAAATAGACGCCGCATTTAATGTAAGGGAATCAAGTTGTCACAACAGTCCAAGTGAAAGGCAAAACACATTATGCTACATGATGTGCACTTATGATCCCACACCGATGGACATCAAACAATAACTCTTTATTTAGGCTTAACTCACACCAAGCATGACTCTGTTGCATTTCCATCACTACTGAAACGTCCCGTTCCGAACACCGCAACGATCGTATAGCCTCGCACCAAACATAGCACCCAGGATAAAATAACCTAGAGAAACAAATAAATGGAACAAGAATACAAAATTGACTTTAAGCATAGTTATAAAAAGAAGGTGCAGTGGGATTCAACATTGTATTGGGTTATCATGTACCAAGAATAAATCGCTTGATATAAATATATCCAAGGCTACCAATGCTAGGTCTTTGTTTTAAAGTTCTGACTCACACTGATGCTTAACAGCTCTACACCTTAGCCCTATTGGTGGGATCAGACGATCCTATCCATCAATCTTCTTCCAATGCAACATTACATGCAAACGTCAACACACTTTATTACTCATTACCTGAACAGACTACATGTTTCTCGTAGCCACTGTATTTGTCAAAAAGAACGAGGGATGGAGAAACCATGTCGCGAAAAGCAACGAACTTGTGATCTTACGTACCGCCTCTAACATGCTCAACACAATATAAGTCAGCCAAGAATAATTCAACAAAATGTAGAAAAGATGGAACATTCGCAGAATGTCCCTTTTGAAAAGTGAAGCTCAAGCACGAGAAAGCACTACATTGACAATCTTGCACTGCAAATGCTTAAAGAAGAGAAATTATCTATATTCTCTGGTGTGAAAATAAACACTACAAAGCAACACAACTTAAAGACTCAATTCCACAGTGCTGTGCTTTGTGTCAAATGATAGTAACAGACTGTCACACACAACGTCTCCAGGATTTTGGCTGCTTTACCATGTCAACATCAGACTCTCATGTGACTAGTATCTCGGTGTTCCGAATAAAGGAGCATGTAAACTAAAAGAAGAAGGTATAAAGAAACCAATATTGTGTGCAGCTGACATCTTCACCCTTCAAATCTAACAATCTTTTTTTTTTTTTTAAACGACGTTAACCACACTTTCCAAAATGTAGTCTACAGACTGATAATACATCACAAACAAGAATACAAATGCCACAACAACAAAAACAACAGAAATCCTCTAGGACCAAAATCCTCTACAAAGAAGTTTATCTCTGCTAGCTGCTCTAAGTCAGGTTTGTGAAAAACTTGTGATGACTCTTGATCCCTTGGATCACTTGGTTCTTCCAGCAATCAAATAAGGATTTACAGTAGAAAAATTAAGATACGATTGGAACCATCCCATGAAAAAAAATGTCCTTCAAAAGGTTTTTCAAAGACCCTCATTACCCATAATACTAAGCTTTTCTCTCCTTTCACAGAGTACTTGTGCTTTGTAATATCCTCTGGTCGTTTTTTGCTGTTGCCATGTGTAGAAACTGAGTTTACACCATGTCAGCCCTGAATTGGTAGACCAAAATTTTATTGTTTTCAGTTTTCACTCATTTGGTGCTGGTTAGTCAGTTTCAAGATGACAAATCAGCTGGTTGAGATGTTCACTCCAGTTGAAAATGGTGCTTAAAATGGACCTTCATGTACTGAAGCCATTCTCTAGTTGGAGCAGGTGTTGATGTTCTTGCCGTCAGAAGCATCCTCCACCAGTGCTAAGTGATAATCAGTGGAGAGTGTGAAGTGGGACACGCAGCCCACCAAGCCTCCAATGTATTGTCTGTTTGTGTGAAGAGCTATCTCTTTCATGCCACCTTCAGGGGGAAATATAAAGAAAACAGACATAAGAGGGAGAGAATATAGAAATTATTGTTTTATGTACAATGCAAATGGCCTACAGTACTCTATAGGATTATAAATTGTGAGCTCCACCTACCAACATATAAGGGTCCGTTGATATTGAGTTGTCTCATCTTTCCAAGTGACCTGCCTGTTTTTGCTCCATAGTCATCCACTGTCAGCTTCCCTGACTGGCCATCCCTGAAGAGATGAGTAACAACAATAAATGTATTTTTAAACAGTAAAATATATTCTGTTATGTAAATCCTGGCATGGCACATTTGCTTTTACTTTAATCACACTTTTTTTTGATGC
This sequence comes from Morone saxatilis, assembly GCF_004916995.1. Classification (NCBI taxonomy): domain Eukaryota; kingdom Metazoa; phylum Chordata; class Actinopteri; family Moronidae; genus Morone; species Morone saxatilis. The sequence continues at coordinate 10,238,740 of NW_023339718.1, forward strand.
ACAAGTAATTACAGAAACTACATTTGAAGTCCTTTAGGACTGTCCTTGCTTTTTCCTTTATTATGGACTAAAAGTTTACAAATACCAAACTGCCTCTCCTACACTAGCTTAATGAATATCTATATATTAACAATGGATCAAATGAAGGTTTATGTGTAAGGGTTGTTCATGGAGTTTCCCTTAGCTCTATGGATGCTTTGGTTTTAAGGCAAATAAAAGTCAAAATTTTTCAAAATACATGTCTTTGTTCCTCAAACTTAAACTTAGTCTGAAAATTGGCCACAACAGATCTTTATATTAATGATAATTATTTTTAAAATTAATTTAAATCAATTTGTTAAATTTGACAGCATTTGACACCAAACTGTTGTGGTAGCTGTTGTGGTAGCTAACATTTTTTAATGTTGGCAATTGCCACCCCATCCCACCCCTCTAGGTCCGCCCCTGTTTATGGCCCGTCTCTGCTGGGTGTGTGAACAGGCAACTGTTTGCTAACATGTTTAGTATATCAACTGTATGATGTGGCAAGACCACTTTTGTGTTTACAGCTTGTTCTGCTGCCCCCAGGTGGACAATGAAATCAATAGACGCAGCTTTAATGTCAAGAAAGTTGTAAAGTCAAGTGAAAGCAAAACATAGCTACAGATGTGCTGTGATCACCACAGTGGACATAAAAATAATTTCTTTAGCACTTACCTCACAGCTTTGACTCTGTGCCACTTTCCATCACTGAACGTCCCGTTGACAGCAATGTTAGCTGCACCACTGCCCAGGTTATAACTAGAAACAATATGGAACAGATACAATGACTTTAGCTAGTTATAAAGGGTGCAGTGGGTTCACATTTGTATGGTACTGTCCAGATAAATCCTGCTTCTTTTCCAGGTCATGCTCAGGTCTTTTTTTAGTTCTGCCTCTACTGGGTGCTTAGCTCTCCCTGCCCTTTGGTGGGATCAGCGTCCCTCTCCATCATCTTCATGCTCTTCTTGCACTAAACTTTCTTCTCTCTCTGAAGACTGCCCTTTTCTCCCTAGCCCCTGTTTTGTCAAAAAGACAGGGTGGAGCAACACTGTGGAAAGCAGCACTTGTGCTTGTACTAGAAATGTTTTCTTATAACTCAGATATTTCGGTAAGGACTAGATAAGCTTACAAAACTGTTATTTTAACAAATACCTGAAGATTAGTGCACCATCCTGAAGCCCCATAGACAGGAAGTCACTGTTAGGTCTCATTGGACTGTCTCCTCGCCATAGCAACAGGCCATCCTTGGCTGTGCTCTTAAACCGCATGAAGAGGTTGGTCCTGGACCCAGACACCCTGAAAAAAAAGACAAATTTAATTGCTGAACATGTTTTGCAATTAAAACAAGGACTTTTGCTGTGATGGTAAAAAACATCAACATTTCTAAAGGAAGAGTTGTAACTGAACATGTAATGTAAAGACACCAGAAACACTTTTGCAGGCCTGTTTCACTACCGACCTTTTCAGAATATCTCTGTTGTCATATGTCAGGTAACTTCGGCCAATGAACTGTGGGATCTCTATGGCTTCAGTAACCGCTGGGCAGAGAAAACAGTGTTTACTTCATATCATCACAAGGTGGCAGCATCAGCATACATGCACTGCACAGACTGATCTACAAGACTAAAAGTGATTCTGTGAGGAAGAAATGCATGAGGGGAAAGATGTATTTGCAAAGGTTATGATAGATTAAGATTATTATTATGTGCAGGCTTTCTGAATTCATAGAAGAAAACTTACTGTTCAAACAGTAATTCCCACACTCTGTTCAGTGAAAGCGTTAAAAACAGAGAAGGCATAGATAGGCTTAAGGGATTAGATTGTCCAATATATAATTTTATATGACATTACATGAGAACAGAAAAAAAACAGTTAATCCCTGAGAAGAGAAAAGATCATGCCACATGGTTAAAGCCATATACTATACAAAATACATTCTTCTTTACAACAGATTTTAAAAATGAAAGTTAATTGTAATGATTTTATATATGTTTCAGTTGTATTATACAAAAGACAGAAATGCTAAAAACAGACTTAGATTTATTCCTAGTCCTTAAAAGCACATACAGTGGCTAAAGCACACACTGCTTAAACTGTTATTTATGATCTGGTACCTTTTTATGTCTGATGCTCTTTAATCACAATGTACCACATTGTGAAATGGCAGTCCTTCTTCTACACTGTTATTGAAGATGCATATGTTCTGCTACTGGAATAGTTATGGTATGTACATTTACATTTACTCACTAAATAAAAGACCCCAAACATATTTAGTTACTATTCTAAAACAGTCAGTTTCGGAAAAAAGCATTTTATTCATTTAATTACGGCTGACCTTTCTGGCAGTGCCTCCCATCATACCCTAGTGGGCAGTCACACTCGTAAGTATCCCACTTTGGCCTGCACGTCCCTCCATTGGCACAGGGACTTTCCACACATGGGTGTGCTGAATTCGCCACATTAACTCCACCAGCAGAGCCAGTTGTTATTGGGATGGTGCGGTCATTGAGTATCAGCTGGGGAGGTTAAAATAAAAGAAACAGATGTAGACGAAGCGGAAGCAAGAGAATGTATAAAATTCAATTAAACATCAAACATCTTGCTATAAAGATGATATATGCGTTGTGTTTTTGACCTACATTTATGCAACGTAATGAAGTATTTGAAATACGTTGATCTATGTTAAATAATGCCAAAGAAAACTTTATTGCTAAATAAAACTGACCTATGTATATACTGTATATATATAAATGTATATACTATTATATTACATATGTAATATATAAAATTATGTTGTTAGTTGCTGTGTGTGGTTATGATAATACCTTCTGAATAATTCCAGTGAAGGGCTTTATTACTCCTGCTGTGTTCTTGGTTTTATCATATTCTGGTACTCCACCAACATAAAGAGGCGAGCTGCAGTTGATCTGAGTGAAAGCTCCCTGAAGAGTAAAAAAAACAGAAGGATATTAGTTAATTATGACAATTTTGCATCATGCTCAAATGTTGCTGCATCATGTTATCCTGTTTTTTTCCAAATGTTTGAACAAATAGTATAATGTCTAGAGCTGAATATATTTAAAAGATTCTGTTGCTGAGTTTGTTGTTAAAGTTTTTCTGCCCCCCTGTGGTCAGGAATCTCATAATGTGGCTTTAAGCAACACAGAAACAAAATACCTCAGCGATCCCTTCCATTGGCCTCTGGCTGTCCACCTGAAGGATACCACTCTTTGCTGTGCGGGACACCCTGAGTTCATGCCATGTGTCTAGACTGATCTGCTCTTCACTCCTGTAGCACAAATCATCACATACAATATGGGCCATCTAGTTAGACAATATAATAGCTAAGAGAAAGTGAAGGAGATAGAAAATAGTGAGAGTGTGCATCTGTTTAGTACCTTATTGTAGCGCCTCCAGAGCCACAATCAAATCTGAACTCTACATATCTATCCACCAGGTTAATAGCCAGGAAGTCTCCGCTGCCTGCATCATCAGCATACAGCAGCGTCCCGTCGGGCATCGACGGCCGAAATGTGAGCTCAAACTCCATAAAGGACAGATAACTCTGAGAGGACTGAGGCCACGGGATGACAGCATATGAAAATACCGTCTCATTAAAGAGAGGGGAGGACAGTGAAAAACCTGGAGAGTTGGAGAGAAGATATGAGAAGAAAAGAGCAAGAAAGCAGAAGAAGGATTTGAGAAATAAGCATTAAGATTTTTAAGAGTGAAGTGGAGGGGGGGGGGAAAGAGAAAAATGGACATGGACATGGGAAAGACATCAATCAATCCCACTGCCTCTATATAAGAAATAATAATCCTCATCTCAACCAATTTCCTTCATATTATACTCAACTGTTCAGTAATTACCTTAAAAGGCCTGTGTGACAATCTACCACAGCCACAGAGAATTTGACTTTCTGCTTTCATAGTGGTACAAAACTCTTCTTGCAAACAAGACAAGTGTGTGTTCTTTAGGTGTGAGGAAAAGGAAAATATACTTGGCTTACTCTCTTCACAAAGTGCTCCCCTGAAGCCCAGTGGGCATAGGCAGATGTAGCCATCGGCACGGTTTGCGAAGCAGACTCCACCATTGGCACAGCTGACCAGGTCACATACACTGTCGCTGCACTCACCTGGCACACAGTGGCAAGGAGATATGAGCCAACAGTCAACATAATAAGAAATACAAAAACGTCTTCTTGCAACTAATAGGTTAGGCTCTCACTGCATTTAGGAAATAATGTGTGGCTACCAGGTGCTTTAACCAAAGGACAATAGGTGTCATCCAAATTCAAACAGAACCTCTAGCCTAAGAAAAATAACACTCATTACACAAACTCACACACATACTGTATGCTTTCTCACCTATGTCAGCTCCACTCAGAGCTCGGCCCAGAGGCCAGGGTCTGATGTCTGTGGCCTTGTTGTTGACGGTCAGACTCTGAATGCAGCCGACAAAGCCACGATTTGTCCCTGTCGCCCTGACCAGCCAATAAGCACTCGGTGATCCACCCACATACAATGGGGAGCGGAACGTGATCTTAGTGTACTGGCCCTAAAAGAACAAAATGTGCTTTATTCTTTATTACTGTAAAAACATTCATCATTACTTGGACTGTGGCTGGTCAGCTACCTGAATGGACTAAAGGGAATATTTTTAGCAATATATCTACTGTTTTAATAAAACCAACACTGGCATCCATAAGAGATCCATAAATTACCATTTAAAAGAAAATATATCCAGTACATTGTGTATTTTGCAGTGTTTGAAACTTGATCTTATCCCTCGTATGTTTTATGGTCACCTGTGAGCGTCCAGAAATGGGGTTATCGTTGTCCATGCGCAGCCAGCCGCTCATGCCATCTCTGAAGGCGGTGACTGTGTGCCACTGACCAACAACAACACGACTCTCACTGACTATCTGAGCTGCTCCTGTACCACAGTTAAACCTGAGGGACAACAGTTGTTACATACTGTATGCTGACATGTAAAAAAAAAATGCTGTGAAAAGCATATTTTTCCTATTTAACTCTAGTTTAGTCCTTAACGGACCAGCGTGTAAGATTCAGTGGCATTGAGCGGTGAAGTTGCAGATTGCAACTTGAAATACAGCTCAATCTTACAAGTGTGTAGGTAAAAACGCAAAAGCCCTATCTAGAACCAGTGTTTGGTAAAAACATGGCAGACTCCATGGAAGAGGACCTGCTCCCTCTGTATATAAAAACGGCTTATTCTAAGGTAACAAAAATGCGATGAATATACACTAATGAAATAATATCAATGAATATTACATTCTATTTCTGCCAATAGAGCCTCCTAAATGTCACACACTGGACCTTTAAATTCCTCTCTTTAAATTTAAACAGCTTTTTCAGCACTAAATCACATATGTATTGCCTATCTGCTTGTTCTAACACTGAAAGCTGAAAATAAATTCAAGGCCCAATTTTTTTATGGCTGCACCATTAAATCAAATGGAAAAACAGTATTATAGCCATAAATACATCAGCCATCCTTTATAAACTGGCTCTTACAAGCAGTTCATCAGTTTTCCTCTTTGATGCTTTTGAAGAATTGTTTTCCAGCATTCATGAAACTCTTGTTTTCTCCAAAACACATATTTTACATTTTAAAGCCAAACTATTGAAAATGTAAACCCATGAATGAGTCACTGTTTTCTTCACCTGTAGTGCAGTTTGCCTCGCACCAGAGCCAAAGAGGTAAAGTCTCCACGGCCATGTTCATTCTCTCCACAGTATAGCAACAAGCCATCCTCGGAGTCTGCCTGTACCACAAAGAAACTGTTAACCCTCTTTTCACCCTTTTGAATGACAGTGGGAAAAGAAAACTACATGTTGCCTTTACCTTGAACTCCAAAGTGATCTGAAATGTCTGGTAAGAATTCTTCAAGGGTTCAAAGGTGATGTGAGAGTAGCCATAGAACCTGGGAAAGTTCACAGGTACCACTGAAGAAGAACAAAGGATACAATCATGATAAATGTCTGTAGGTACAAAAATGTTGGAGTGCAACCACAAAGAACTGTGATCCCACAGCTATTTTACTGAAGCTTAGAACTAACTACACTTCTCTTACCCTCAGAGCAAGTGTCCCCTCTTCGCCCGAGGTTACAGTGGCAGCGCGAGCCTCCACTGTCGTAATCACTAAGACAGAAGCTGTCAGGGGGGCACACAGTGTCATCGCATGTCAGGTCGTACACACGAGGTACCTCACCTTTCCAGGGGGACATGGTTGGGGTGGTGGTGGTGGTGGGCACAGTGACGCTAATGTGGATCAGAAGGCGAAGAAAGATAAGAAGGATTAGTGCTCAATGTTCTGACAAAACAAGGTTTTCACAGTGCATAGTCAGTGATTTAGTTAATAACTATGTTTCACTTTCAAATGCAGTTTTGTATTTGTATTTATTGCATGATCCGTTCTGTCCTCAGGTTCATCTAAAGGTAAAATTTGAATTTCTAAATTGTCCCTTTTCCTTGAAGATACATTTTTCTTCTGTTTTTTATGAGAAGAATCAAATAGATCAAGCAGCAAAAAGCAAAGTTTTCACCCAAATTCAATAGAACTGTAGTTAGACCTCCCTGTATTTTCTGCAGTTAATGACATACTGAACATTACAACTGGAACGACAGCCTAAATTTTTGTGACATTTTACTGCTCCAGTCTCCATCTGTATCAAATAATTAAGTGGCAGAGCATAAAAAAAGATAAATTGTGGGTGGCTTCTAGTGGAAAGCAGAAAGCCGGAAGAGACGGCAATCTAGCAATCACAGAGCAAGAGGGACAGAATAAGAATGGTGATTTTGTTGAGAATTAAAAAAAAAAAAAACTTCTCGATACACCTTTTTTTTTTCTTCATAGAAAGGAAACACCTGTACTGGACATGTTTTACTTCTTACTGTTGTTGACAAACAGCAGTTAAGGCTTATCAATCTAAACCAGATTCCTTTGGTAAAACAAATGTCAAGGTAAATCAAGGTTTTTAAGGAACATCTTACCTGGTAGTGGTGAGTGGGGCAGAAGTGGTGGTGTCCATAGTGGTACTCGACTCTAAGGTGGTTGGGAATACCAGATCTGTGAAGTCTGGAAAGATGGACGAGGACGAAGCTGGAGGGGCAGTAACGTTGGGAGGAGCAATGGTGTTCATACGGTAAACAACGTTCCGACCAGACGGCGGACCAGAGCGTGAGCGGAGCTGAGACTTTCTGTTGTCCTCATTGATACCAGGGAATGGCTTCAACTAGGTAGCAAAAGAATAGAGGAAAGAAATAAACAGATGTGGGTGATGAAGTATACTTTGCATTTGTGTTGATTGATTGTCCAATGATGTGTTCACGTGTTAAATTAGATTAAGAAGATTAAATACACCTAAAATCTTTATTGCAGAATGTAAAAACCCACCTCTTCAATAAAGATATCATAATCAGAGTCGTCAATGTCGAAGCCATCTTCATCTTTGATCTTTGAATCTGTGATGTAACGCCCGTAATCACCACTGCCAACATCTGATGGACCTGTTCAGAATGTCAATAAAAATACAGGATGTCTATTACATGCTTTTAAAGGTTTAATCCTTTAAAAACAGTTCAAGTGAAATGGTTGAAAGGTCAAACAAAGTTGGTCGAATGATGAAATACAAGGCAGCAGTTAAAGGACCAGTGTGTAGGATTTGGTGGCATCTAGCGGTGAAGTTGCAGATTACAACCAACTAAA
>NW_023339718.1:10246593-10294212 GCF_004916995.1 Morone saxatilis
CTGTAGAAACATGGAAGACTCTGTGGTAGAGGACCCGCTCCCTCTGTAGATAAAAATGAATTCTTGTAAGATAACAAAACACAACTGTTATTTTCAGGTGATTATACACTAATGAAAACATACTATTCCATTTTTGCCAATAGATCATTGTTACACAAGTTACTTTTAATTAATATGCAAACAAGAAGCAATGGGAATGACACTAATATATTGTAAAGTCCAAATCCCCTTTATATTTACGTTGTAGCATGAAATGTCCACAGAGTTGAGGGCCAAAAGGCTACTTACACTGGCTGCTTGATATATCTGCAACAGGGACATTTACTGTCCTATAAAAATGTTGCTGTTAGAATTTATATAAATCTACTAGTTATGACTTGACTGTGGAGGAACGTTGTAAAGGAAATAATTTCAACACAAGTGTCTGCTCTTGTACAAGGCAGTGTTTTCTCTGACACAGGTGGTCCCTTATTTGCTGTGCCAAAATCCACAAATTTCCTTTGTGTATCACCAGCAAATTTGTCTACTAGATTTTCTAAAGAGGTTTTTATTTCTACTTGGAAGACAGATGTGAATGCAGCATCACACATGATATTTTACAGGCAAATAATGATGACGATGGAAAGGGACCCAACCACAAACAACAACGGTGTCCGATTCATGTGAAAGTTGTACAGATGGAAAGACTAAATAGTGATGGCTGGCCTGGTTATACAGTGGATATGATCATGGGCTGGGAAATTTGATAACATTTCACTGATGAAGTATTGATAATGACATACATTAACACAGAGACATTCAAAATTGGTAGCAGCTTCTGGCCCAGTGGGTCTACCTGTAAGCCTGTACCCAGGCCACTGCAGCACGTACTGAAACGTGTCTCCTCGATACACAACGGCAGCTCATAGTGTACAAAGATAAAGCCAGACAGTCAATATACTGTAAAGAGCAAACTTTTTGGTTAGCTACTACAACTGCATCTGCAAAAATATTATGCATTTCACCAGCCTGCTAAATGAATCAGTTAGTTTTTCCAATAGAAATAGTTATTTCCATCTTGTAGTTTTTCCCTTCATTTGAACATACTGTTGATTCAGAAAGACCATTCAGACCAGTATATGATACTTTCTGGTCCTAGACTTACATAAATGTGTGTTTGGACAATAGAATATAATAGAATATAATATATACAAATTACATGTGAATCTTATGTATGATGTACATATAGGTAACGTAATTTTCTTGGTAAAAATATGGAAAAACAGTGTTCAATGTGACAGCTCCCTACCATTCACTCTACCTTGAGAAAGCTTAATCTTAGCTTACATAACAGCATCCTCCCCCTTCCTGTCTTCTTGGTCTTCCACAGTATTAAATAGTGGAAGTTCACCATGTTGTTAGGCAAGTGAGGAAATTGAAACACTGATATTAGACAGCTTATATGAATAGAAACCTATTTAAATCATCTCTTAGAAACTTGACTCTTAAGCCTAAATGGATGTCAAGATTTAAAGTACTAATTAGTACAACCTAATAACATTAAATCTGAGTTCTGGCATACAAGGAGGGGTAGGGTTGCCCCAAAAAATCCCTCAACTAATCTTCTGTTGTGTAACAATCCCCCTCAAGCCACACCACCCTGTTTCCAACTGCTATAAACACATACACACACACACACACACACACTGTCACAGAGAGAGCGACAAGAAAAGTATGTCAGTCAGTCAAGCCCACCCCCGCTGTTCACTCAAGCAGCGGTGCATTGTGTGTGTGCATGTGTGTGTGTGCATCCATCAGGGGTGAGGATGGGCAGAGAAGGGGTCTGGCATCCCGTCCTTAATCCTGTCTGATGAGACTCGAACGTAACCCGCTTTTATCCCCTGCTAAGAAACCACGCTCCTCTATCTCTTCGTTTCTGTCCGTCTGTCCCTCTGCGTCTGTAGAACTGGCTCATTTTATCTTGTGTCATGTAACTATTATTGATATTATTCCTAACAGCTTCTTTCTAAATTATCTGTTCATCTATCTGTCTTCTGGATCAGTGGATTAATACAGTCAGAGCTGTTTGACAGCAAAAGCTGCTTGTCCACATGGCTTTCTGGAGTCAGCGGTGTGGTGTGTAGGTCACAGAAAAAAGTCTGCATAATGTGATTATATCTATATGGCTGTTTGATTTTAATAGTCATACATAATCATACTCCTAAAGCCTGAAAGCATCCACGCACACACACACACGAGCATGCCCACAAATCTGTAGGTAAATGATTTGAATGTCATAGACCTTGATCCATTAAGACATTGCTATCACTGCATGTGTGTGGCACACACCTATGTGAGTGTTTGTGTGTTTTAATATCAATCAGTCCTGACCAGACCCCTCCCCCCATGTACCACCAGCAGCCGACTACATCAAAAATAATAAAGTAAATTACTCTGTTGCTCTATATCTCTCTCATCCAAGGATCCAGTGACACACTGCCAGGTGTTGTCCTACATTCAAGCAAACGCTGAGAGAGGCAAACTGTCACTCTGTACACAGTGTTTCTGTGTCAAACCTAAAATAAATTCTATCTACTCTTGATTGATTCATGGTTTGAGGAGATTGAGCCTCCCAAAGACCAACAAAACAGAGAAAATGATGTGTGCACATTATATAAAGGACATTTTATAACGGGAAAAATATCTCCAAACCACAAATGAACAGCTTAAAATGTTAATTTATAGAAGTAGACTATGATCTGGCAGGTGATCTTAATATCTCAATATAATAAAGTTAGCAAATTATGCAGAATGAAGCTCTAATGCTCATCTTTACATGTTGGTGTTCTCTATAAATGATGCCTCTACTATAACTGAGAAACTTTGAAATACAGTTCATTGCTTCACAGTGCTGGGAGAAAAAATGTGACTGTCTCCATAGTAACACAGGGATTTATACAGTGCGGTTAAACATGGTAAATGTTTTATTGTGATGATAACTTTGGTGATGCAAAAAATAAGCATACTTTGTTTAGATCTGTGTGGGTGTATTGTTGAAACTAAACTGAAACTGACTTTGTTTTGAAATGTGGTTGAAACCAGACTAACGAGGGAGTTGAGACCGAGCTTTGTTGGCTGTCACATCACAGCATGTTAGCTTGGAGATCAATGTTTTGGTCTTACCGAGAGTGCGCACAGGGTTGTTGATGTGGCTGGGTGGGCTGGCTCCATGTACGTTGACCGCCCTGACAACAAACTGATACTCTGTTTCCGGTAATAACCCCTTCAAAACCATGGAGTTAGTCACAATGGGCTCCCGAATATACGTCCACTCCGTGTCCATTTCTGGCCTGTGGAAAGACAAGACACACAAGCGATGCTTTTTAGGTCTGTTTTTTTTTGGTATGTCAATGTTTTCCTTTCATTTTCCTTCCTTACGTCTTCAAAACAATGGTTCAATATTTTGATGTGATCTTTCACATGATTCTGCAAAGTTATTGCAAAGAGTACAATTACAATACTGTAGCTATGAATAACTCACAAAAATACAGAATAACTTTTCAGACAAAACTAAAGGAACAATCAATTGAGATGTTTTTCGTTATGTTACTATTTTGACGGCCTTTACTTCTTTTACTCTAAGTCTTAACGCATTATTTTCTGCTTTAATCAGAGTTTTGGTTTGAAAACAGAGTGATGAACTCCTGAACTTTAATTTTTTTTCTGCCTATCATCTCCCGCTTCCATCTCATGATGCCATATTTGTGTGCTGAATCTGGGCGCCTGGAGCCACAACTATCTGTTGAATAGGGTCATCTTCACCACCACTCAATGTCTGTCTTCAGCAAGGCCTCTTTTGATATAAGTGAAGAAAGATTTGCCTCTGAGATGGCCCTTTTGTGTGGAAAATACCCTTGCATGCAAAAGCAGACACTGATTCGTGTCTGCTCTGTCACAGTAAGTAACAGTTTCTCTGCTTCAGTTTCTCTCACTTTGCTCAGTTTCGGGGTATTAACTCAGCACCGCATGAAGTACAACACTACTGTGGTTTTTTTAAGCTAGTTTCTTTTTTATCTCTAAAACGTTCTTTTAAACAATTATTACGGGGACATTTTTAAATTCTATCTGGCTTTTTTTTATTTGTGTCTGGCAAATCTTCAAAGGACAATTTATTTCTGACCTTAGGACTCCTTTAGACATTGGACATTCTTTGTGTGTGTGTGTGTGTGTGTGTGCGCATATACTGTTTACGTGTGAGTGAGACTGGACATTTCTAAGCAGAGAATGAAATCAATTATTTCTCAAGTACCAAATGACCCTCAAGTCAAAACAAAAATGGTTACATGCTGCAGACCAACAAAGGCCTCATGAAACTCACTGTAAAAGAGAGCTGCGTATTCTGTATCATTGTAATGAGACGATGAGTGGATGCAGAGGATCTGATAAAGGGAGGCCCAATGTGCAGCTGCATATACACACATTAATGTGCACAGATAAAAGTTAGAAAAGAACTGTTAAAAACTGATTTTCTCTTACGATGCTTCCTCTGTGTTTTGTTACAATGCCAATAAAGCACTCACATTTTACTTGAAAAAGAAAAAAAACATCATGCTGAAAAGCCTCATTTTTTATTCTGCCTCTTCTTGTTCCTTGTTCTATGCTTGTACATGAGGAAATTAATTAGTTAGATGAGAAGATCGATAGCACTCTCATATCTGCTTAACAACTTTAGACTCAACTGGAAGCAGCAGGAAACAGCTAGCCTGGCTCACTCCAATGGTTCAAAAGCTCACTAGCACCTCTATAACTCACAAATGTTGTATCTGTAAAGTGAAATATAAAAGCAACAAGCACCATAAGAGAGCACATAACTCCTTATGAAACCACAACTTGTTGTTTTAATCTTTCAGTTTGTGCATAGATTAAACAAAGAAGTCCTAATTTGTGAATTTTATAGGTGCTGATAGGTGGATTTTTTAACCTTCATACATAGCCAGGCTAGCCCCTGCTTCTAGTCTGTATGCTAAGCTAAGCTAACCAGCTTCTGGCTCCAGCTACATATTTCAACAAATTAAGCAAGTAAGTGAATCAATGTATTTCCCAAAATCTCAAACTGTTTTAAGATAACATTATTTTTCTGGCTGCAACCATACACCAGAAGCTGCACCAATCTTCAGCATCATCTTCAGAAAATTTCTTTGTAAATCTTTCACATTCGTGGATTGCTGACTAGAATTTGGGCTTGATCAATGCTTTGCCCTACAAAAAACATTTGTGGACCCATGAAGCACTCTGTGTGGTTATAGATGATACATGGAAGCAGTGTTTTAGAAAAAAGCTCTCTAAATTGTCTCTGAAGGACAGACGTCTTATCAATTAAGAGAACAGGAAGCCAATAAAACCAGTCAGCCTTTTCCCTTTCCTCACACTGCCAGTGATGGAACATGGGTTTTCACTTAGGCTTGTTCTCTCCCTCCATGGCGTGGCCACTTCAGGCTGCTCGTCACCTGAAAAGTGTCTATGTGGACTGGTTTGATGCTTGTATGTGTGTGACCTCTGTGTAATCGAGTGTGTGTGCAAATGTATATACCTGTAAATGTGTGTCTGTGTATTGGGAGCAACGCTGTGCTGGCGAGGTCACAAAAGGGCGGTTTAATAAATGTAAAGCTGATCAATCAATTATGACAGACCTGATGTAAGCCACCAGGAAGTGAAGGACAGGTGCACTTCCCTCACTCTCTCCTTGCTGCCATGACAACGCCAGCTCTGTGTCAGATACCGCCATGACGACAGGCGTGGTGGGGGGTGAAGGGGGCATGCACATTTCTGATGGCACAGAAAGAAATTGAAGTAAGTGAAAGATATTAACAATACTACGGTAGAAACAAAAGCATTCACTGTATTACTCACATATTCTTACCATGTGAAGCAGTGCCGATGTCTCTGGGCATGCTGGGTCTACCCTCCCCTGCCCAACCATATGCTCCAACACTGACTCTGTACTTGGTGTTCATCTTTAAGTTAGCAATGTCCACATCCTAGAAGACAGCATACGGGGGAGTGGGGGATTGAGATACAGATAGATATGGAAAAATAAGCAAGACAGTACATCAGCAAGGATGGTTGAAGCGAAATAAGATGGAAAAAAAGACAGAAGGCAATAAGAAAAATGAGAAAAGACAGTGGAAGAAGATTTAGTTACTGATTAGGGATTCTTTCTGAATGTAAGTGGGAAATAAGTCATATCCAGCTATAAATGTCAACTGTGATATGAAAGCAGTGATAGGGTCGTCTTCAGTAAAAAAGGACTAGAAGATGATACTCACAAAGCTTGCTTGTCCATCGAATTGCCCCTTTGAGAACATAAGAGCAGAGGTATCGATAAATGTTTGAGTATCACAGCGTGCACATTGTTATTGTTAGTCGATACACTGTCAATAATGTAGTTTTACATGTTATAGACTGATTTTCTAAAATCTTGCAAGATTCGATGACTTAACTTGATTTAACGGTCATTGTCTCAGAATATTAAAGGATAAGGCTTCAGTTATTCAGTTTCGTATTGTCAACAAAACCCATGTAAAGTAAAAAAAATATATTGCCAGCCTCGTCTTCTAAATGTTTGGTTTTTATTTATTTTCAGGCTAATGCTAATAATGTTTTTCTGTGTAGTGATAAATCAGCCCTGCAAAGACTTTGCTGGCGATCACAGCTGAGATTTCCCACAATGCCAAAATTGGATGTTAGAGGCAAGTTTGATGGTGATTTTAATGGAAATAATTCCATCGTATTCCAACAAATCAGCACAGTTAGAAGTCAGTGTACTCACAGTGGTTAGCATGTCCAAGCTTAGAGGCACCTCCATCAAAGACGCTGCACCCAATGGACGGCCATTCCTCACCTCTGTATAGAAGACCTGAAAAGCATACAGTCAAAGAGAGACACATTCAAGCACATATTTATATGATTTATACAAAAAAGTGTTAGATTCTTTCAGTAAAAGAAGCTGGGGTTGGCCACAGGGGTGGATCTAAAAAAATGCTTGGCCAATGCAGCTGCCACCCCAGGTTTGTGTCAAATGCTGTCAAATCTATTACTTTAATTTAGATAAATGTTTAAAAACAGAAAGTAATTAAATTACCTGTTATGGCACATGAAAAAAGATAAGAAAAGGATCTTTAATCCCACCTTTAAATATTTCTGCTTAATGCTGTGCATGTAATGTTTTTGCATTAAAATATCTTCATTTGAAGGCTTCACCAAGCAAATATTTGTGAAATATATATGATTGTTAGCAATTAAAACAGCATATATTTCTGCCACTACTTAAGGCCTTCATGCCACCCTCTTATCACCCCATGAACATTTCTCTAGATCTGGCTGTTTGGCAGGCGTAAATGTCATGTTCGTTATGCTGGATTACAGCACCACTTCTTAACCTTTCAGCTCTTACATTATCAATGTAAACACGGCATAATGAGGAGGAAATACTATGAGACAAACAGGATTACATATGAACTTCCAAAGTGATTGGCCAAATGAACACACATGTTTATCTGTGAGTCGTCGGGAAGCTAGGTATCTGACTAATCCTCTTAGTGCGGACATATGGTCAAAAGCAGAGCACACACAGTCATACTGATCCACACTTAATGGTTGACTCAAAACAAACACACGAGAGGAAGGAAGTAGGAAAAGAGGAAGGAGGGAAGAAAGGACGGAAGGAAACTAGGTTCTGGTAAGATATTATATCTCATTCAAAAAAATCTTAAAAACGTTTTGTCAGAATGAAAAAAGAAAGGAAAAGATTTCAGCATCCAGTAAACTTCCAAACATACAAACCAAAAATTACATAAATGTCTGTCCATTATGTTCTACCAAGAAAAAAAATATCTAACTTTAGTTCTCAAAGTGCGCCTAGAGTGAAGAAAAAAATCTGTTGACAAGCCACTAATAATTTGTGACCACATCCTTCAGAGACATATTGCCTTTGAAAAAGCATACATTTGGCAGTGAAGGGGTTCTGTTAAAATACCAGAAAAAACACCTTCAAGGCCACCCTGCTGGACAGCGAGTTTGACGGGCACTTTAAAAGCAGGAAAAAAACTATGCCGCCTGCCGAGGAAAGTGGGCATCCTTTCAGAAAAAGGAGAATAAATATGATTAATGACACATCTGAGAATTTTTTTTTTATGTTTGCCAGGTTGAAAACTTTAACCTAAAAAGAGTTCTCAAAAGGTGTAGGTGTGTGTTTTTAAGTTTGCTGAATATTTTTTTTTTCTCTTGGTTTTGAGCAGTTTGGGTTTTTTTTTTTTTCAAAACAGTTTAACATTACATTTACAATCATCAATGATATAGACTGTGTGGAGCATCTTACCTTAATATCAACACTATGTGGACAACTAGAACTTGTATTCCATTACATATGTCACTGAAAGATCCTGTTTCTGTACTGCTGTGTAAACTCACCAAATTCTGCTTGAATATATCAATAAAATAAAATTGGAAAATAATTGTGAGACAATCTGCCATACACCCTTTTTTCACTGACGTGAATCTAATATTGATAGTGACTGATAACCACAGCTTGTTAATATTGATCACACATTTAGCCGTCACTCTGATATCTAAACAGTACACACAGTATTTCTACATATGTGTTATTATTTAAAGGTCCAGTGTTTAACATTTAGGAGGATGTTTTAGCAGAAATTGAATATAATAATTATATGTATGTTTTCATTAGTGTATAATGACCTGAAAATAAGAATAGTTTTTATTTACAGAGGGAGTGCGTCCTCATCCACGTAGTCCGCCATGCTTCTACAGTAGCCCAGAACGGACAAACCAAACACTGGCTCTAGATAAGAAGTTTCATGACCAAAATAGTTTCACTCGGAAGGCTGAATTGTATTCCGTTCACCGCTCAATGCCACTAAATCCTACATACTGGTCCTTTAATGTAAAATTACTTTGTGGCTACCTTGTATCCAGTGATGGTGCTAACGTGTCGCCGGGGCATCTTCCATCGTACACTAAAGGCGGTGCAGTTGATTGTCTCCAGCTGGATGTCCAATGGGGGACTCAGGCGATCTGAAACACAAACACAGAGAGACATAATCAGTGAGCGAAACAGAAGATATACAAGGGGCAAAGTGCACTGTGCGTTAGGCAGCCACCAACTGTTTATTAGCTGTGATAGATTATTGATCCTGATTAATGTTAAATGTACATGGCAGCTTGTGACCAGTATATACAACGTTATGAGATTCTTTAGCATCTCAGTATCTTACAATGTTGTTTTTTGGCAAAATAGCCACTATTAGCACCAAACAGCAGACTGACAAAGTTAGTGAGAGTGAACACAGTGAAGCTTTGGTGTTGGTGGAACCAAAACTTTACATTCACCAGGCGGCTAGATATTAAACTCGACATGAATGTTAATGTTACTCTGTATATGGTGAATGTTTAAATAATTAAACTTTTTTGCTAACATTCATGAATTAAAATATGTCAGGGTTGTTTTTACAGCTTGTTTTCGATGCCCCCGTTATTATTTTTGTTTAATAAAGACAAAATACAGCAACCTTTTTGAACGCACCTTTACAACTTTAATCCTACAACTTCGTCCATGTCAAGCTTATTTTTGAGATAAAGAATAAGATAAAGAGTATAAATAGAAAGCAACTTTTAGTTTTCAGAATAAGTAGTTACAATTGCCAGATTATTACATATAAACGCTTTGTCAATGCTTTTAACAAAAGCAAATCTTTACAAATAGCCATCAAAATAGAATCTACACTATTTCACCTTAGTCTATTTGAGTGTGTTAAGAGTGTAAAAAGAACCATATGAAATTACATAACCTGTAGCTCGATAATATCAACTGACTGATTTCAAATGTCATTATTTTTATGGTCTGAGTTATTAAATCCTGGGTGCTTCTGTGACACTTCAAGAGATTGTGACTGCACATCCAGTGTCCAACTGTGGCCTGAAAACACTTGAGAAGCCTCTTATAGAAGAAAGACAGAGATCGAGCTATAGAGGTATAACTCATCAACACCCCTGATGACCTACTGTATATGAATTATCTGCCTTTAATGGAGAAACAGAAGCAGACAAGGACCCTTACGGCCTCAAGTCATACAATTTATGCCATTACATCTACACAAAGTAAAAGATTGTTACATTCAAACCATCAAAGAGCTCAGTAAAAGGCAGAATATCAAGATACAATTGCTATTTACAAATTATTTATTTGCAATTTATGAGTAGAGTCTGAAAAAGGTGTATTATCTCGGCACAGTGCACGGTTAAGGTAAAGAAGAGCTGCACTCAGCTGGGATTTAGTTCAAAATATTAGCCATAATTGACCTTCCCTTTTTAAAGCGACATAAGGGTAGAATTCCCTGGCATAGACCAACACGGGGATCAGACAAAAGTTAGTATAGCAAAGCAGATCTGTGTAAATTGAAATCTCATGTAGCTACAGCACTGCTCTTTTCCACTTCCTTTTTCTCTCCTCTTTATTTCTTGTGACTGCCCTCATCCACTTCCTGTGTCGACCTCTCTCCTGTCCTCCTGAATCCTCTCCTGTCGGCATCTCCCCTGCTTTCGCAAACCCTTCACCCTGCTCTTTCATCCGAGCGGGTAATTCAGTATGTCAGCTGAATTCCCTGATCGTCCATATCTCCCCAGGGGTGTGGCCCGGTGAACACACGGGTGAGCTGAACTCACAGAATTAGAGCAGATAGAGAAGGGACTTCTTAAATCATCATCTTTATGTCCATCAGCATACTGAAGCTTACAGAGGTGCTTCATGTGTAAGGAAGAAGTGAAACTGATATCTCTAATCAACCCAAATCCTGAATATCTTGACATAAATCCCTGAAACTGGTGGATTATTTTTGACAGGTATAACTAGTCTGTTGTGTCTCCTCCTTCCAGAAGCTTTTCTTAAGCAAACTGCATATTTTGAGCAACATTTCCCTGAAGCTGGAGTTTGTACACTTTTAATATTGTGAAAACACAACCTTCCAAACCAATTGGCAAGATACTCTGTGACCAGTGTAACTCTATAGCTCTGGGTGTATCCCCAAAAGAAGGAAAGTGGTGTCTGTATTTAAATACACTCCAGAATCACTTGGCTCCAACTCACCTAGAGCTGGAGATTAAATCTAGTGATGAAGCTCAGAAAAATTTTAAAAAATGTAACTGGATACAGGGGGCACATCAGCTACTGTGACTTCCACTGAAACTCCATTAGACTGGGCTGGTTGGCAATTCAATTTCAGGCGTTGCCCACTCTATACATTAATGGGAGATGTGAGGCCAGATTTCCCAGGTTAGATCAGGGGCAAATGGCTGCAAGGTACACTGGAGACCACTATTCAGAAAAAGGCCACAAGAGGCCACAATGTCCCAAAACCATGCGCTCTCATAAAGCCGAAACTCCATCATCTCATATAGTACACATCAAGGAACAGACTTTTTTTCTCAGGAAATTGCCAAAATTGCTCTCTAATCTGACACTTTTTGGCATTTCTCTTCTGCAACTGCCTGTAACTTATTGACTGCTATATAGACTCCAATAACAACATACTGTAAGACACTAATGTATTAACCGAAGATCTGTTTGTCAGTTTAAAACATGCAAATACAGACCCTCTTTAAATTTTTTCATGGGGTATTTACAAGAGAGGACACTAACCTTTTAATTTATTTTGAGATTTCAGTACTTTTCGGACATCTATGGCAAACAAAAAGGTGCTCTTATAATACTCACTTGATCAACAATTACCCAATCTTAAATTCAGATGTCTTCTTTCAGAACAAACCACCTGTTCTATCACTCTGATTCTATGTCTCCACTTTCATTGTCAGTCGTGTAGAAGTGCTGCTTTTTCCAGGTCTGAGTCATCCAAAAGTGAATGACCACTAAGACGCATGCTGTCGGGCTGCTCTTCAGCACGGCTTAGGGAATAATATATAAACACTGAATCTGAAAGGGGGGAGAGTCTTTATCATACTGGTTATATTTTCATTGTATTTCATAACAATATCGATGGTACTGAGTGACATGATAGAAAGGGTTATTTAAAATGCATGAATTTCCTAACATTTTATAGCAAGTGTAAGAAATAAAGCTACTGAATCTCTCTATAAATAATTCAGTTACTGATTCTAACTGGCCATAAAGCTGTCAAAACCCTGAAAAGAGTAAGACCACCTTGGGGAGAGACGTCTTTCAATCTTAACTCTTTCCTTGTACTATCAGCTTTGTTTTGTAAAGACTGATGTGATTCATCTAGACATGGAGCACTGTTGACATTCCCTCAGAATGAGGCCTGAAAGACCTCAAAACAGAAAAACAAGTACAAATGTCACTGGCAGTCATGAAGACTGAACTACAGCCGCCCTCTGTGTGGCAGTCCCAACTGTGGTGAGTTTTCTTGTGCTGACAGACAGATGTAATAGTTGGCCTGCTATGGCCTGCGGGTCCGAAAGAGTGAGGGAGGGAGAAATACGACAGACAGTCAGAGAGACTGACAGCGGGAGAAAAAGGAAGTGATGGAAAGAGAGAAAGAGGAGGAAAACGGAAGAAACTGGGACGGAAAAAGTGTTCAGGGTGACAGGACATCAAAGAAAGATAGAGAAAGGGGGAGAGAGAGAGAGTAGAGACTGAGGAGGTGACAAACTCAGCATCCAGGGACTTTCTGCCCTAAGGAGCACTTTGCCGAATTTGCTGATGGGTTTGCTGCTGGTCTACAGCTGAATATTTCCCTTTCTGTCTCTCTTTCTTTGACACATATTTATATATTTTGTAATTTCATTATATGAACTGTTTTTATCAACACAAACATTGTTTCCTCTTAGCCATGGAAGTCCTGCCTAAAATGTATCTGTATTTTTTAAGTGTTAAAATTACAGTTACTGTGGACAATTTGCAGCTCACTGATTCTGGGTAAAATGCAGT
This sequence comes from Morone saxatilis, assembly GCF_004916995.1. NCBI lineage: Eukaryota > Metazoa > Chordata > Actinopteri > Moronidae > Morone > Morone saxatilis. Next base: position 10,259,552 of record NW_023339718.1, read on the forward strand.
TTTGTGCTGCTGCTCAGTGACTCAAAGCACCATAAAGAAAGAGAGGTGGGGGCCTTTTTTTTAAACGGTCTGTTAACATGTTGCTCAGTAGCTTTTGCTGCAGAATAATCACTCTTAGGTTGTATAAACAGGGATACAGTGGAGATTACATGATGATGATGATGATGATGATAATGATGGTAGTGTGTTTTCCTTTTGATGCACATCCATCAACCAATTTTCTTGCATTTATCTTCTCATACTGGAGCTTTAATGACTTTACAAGTTTAAAACTGTCACTTACATTGCTGTGATCTCTGTTTAAGGTGAATTAATGTTTGAAAGCAGGCTTAATGATGTTTGTGTAATCAAACAAATGGAAAGATAAGCACACTCAAACGCTGCCCTTATGCACAATCTTTCAATATAAACTATTGTCATTGTTATTACTTGTCAAATCTGGTATAAAGGTCAGTGGGTGAACTTACCAGATCTCCGAACATTTGATCTTCTTGCACAAAAGCAAACGCTGGCTGTGCATATCGCAAAGAGAAGTAAGTATAAAAGACTCCTTTCTTTACATGTAGGTTCCATGTCTTCTTCTGGTCGAAAGTTTAAAACGGTCAGATGTTCATTTTATCACACATTAAAACGCGCTTCTAGCTGTAAATGCAACTAATACCTTTGCTGACAAAATTCTTATCTAATAAAAATCGTTCTTTTATCCAAATTTTGGCGCAAACGCCATCCAAAGACAGGCAGAAACTGCCCGAGAGGAAAGGGCAGCTACGGTTTGACACTGATAAGATTACAGTCTGCAAAAGATCAGTGGGTTGGACACATTAACGGACGGACAGACAGCCACTGTGCCCCAACAGGCGCGCTGATAGACGATGGAGAGGGTTGTACCGACAATTCGCGCGTAATGCGCAACGAGCAACAACTACAACAACTGAATGGTGAATGGCACGATCATTTTTGCGCATAAATCTCGCTTTCGTGTCACGCTCCGGTCCGCGTCTCAGACAGCAGATGAGACGGACAGCGAAGTGCAGGAACGTGGGGCCATTTAGAGCTAAGAGGATAATAAGCCTCTAATCCGCACACTGGACACAGATGGAGAGCGTGTCTTGACGCAGAAGCAGGGGAGCCGCTCAAGCAACAGACATCCATAAAAGTATACATCGTGTGTGTGTGTGTGTGTGATTGACTGACTGTGTGTACAACAATGGCTAAAGGGGGCAAACAATTAATCCAGTAATTAATGTCCCCCGAAAGCAACTGTTAATATGTGACTAACCTCCCAGCTGATTGTGTATTATTTAGTGTGGTCTCAACATGAAAAAAAGTACACTGTCAATCCAATATTTCTTAATAAAAGAAGTAAGTTATGATAACTTAATCCCCCCAAAACGTTTGAATCACTCATTCTCATTAACTAAACCCAACTAAAAAATGAATTGTCGAAGTAATAACTCAGTTGTTTTGTGTGAACTTAAATTTGTGCCATATTTTAAGTATATCATGTATATACATATACATATATGTATAAGTATGTCAAGTATAACTGTAAGCCCTAAAGCCCCAACATTAATTGGCTACTGATAGAAAAATGCTGACTTCATAGTGCTCATGTAACTCTGATGATTTTGTACCTTGTTTTGCAGAAAAATGCAAAAAATGGTCATAATCGAGTAATTACTAAAAAAGTAATAGTTTGCTTTAGTGGTAGAAAACTGCATGACTTCAATTTAAGTGGTAACATTTCTATAAAGAAGATGCATTTATGTTAGCCTTACTTTATTCAGACAGATACATTCTGTTAACACATTTTAAATAAGTCTGGAGAAATGCTGCATGTGATCGTAATGTACAACCAGTTTGAGTTGAACTAACTCATCAGCTTTTACAGTGTACAGTTTGGGGCAATTTTCTTATTAAGGAGAACTATGAAAAACAATGTAGGCACAAATAGTAGCAGGCACTATTAACACTGATAAAGTAAAAATTCTGAGTTGAAGAGCCTTCACTATGATGGACTTGATGAACATGCAGTTTTATCTATTACATGTTCTGCACAAATCAGCGTCAAACAGTGCTGTAGCCAGTAATTTCCCCCAAACTTTTCCTCTAGGTCACATTTTCAACGTTTTTCTGAATTATTATATCACATTAGAAGCACCGTGGCAGAAAAATCTAACCAGCAGCCAGGAACCAGGCTGATTTGTTACTTCATTTTCATTTTCACTCTGCTGGTTACCCACTTAGACCTAATTTTCTGAGCCAGGCATATTCTACCTTCATGCAAAATGAGAATGTAAAATCCAGCAGTTACTCAAGCCATCAATTTGCACGGAATAATTTGAAAAACCTTTTATCTAATTCTGATCCAATGTTTTTTTTCCCTGACCCCTACAGCACAAAACATCTTTCCAAGGAGAGATTTTCAAATCTTTATGGTCTGCAATAACGGCACAGTAGCACACCACCCATTCACGAAAGCCTTACAGACAGCGTGAATTGCGAAGGTAGAATACTGTTATTAAACTGAGGCCAAGAAAGATTGGAGGTGAATATCTGAGCTGTAATGATGAGATGTCTGCATGAGTTAGGGCATGACATGACAGCTCTCTTTTTTCCATATGACCACTGACACTATGTTTTAATGGTAAATGGCTTTGCAATTTTCCTCTTATTCACACTCAGCAAGCTATCATGCAAGGTGTGTTTATAAGCAGTATATAAACATTTAATGTACTGGTCAACATTGCTAATGGTGCAGAAACAGGTGACAATACAATGACAATACAATATAACACACGTAACCATGTAAAAATGTCTTAAGAAAAGTTATAGTAGTTGATAAATATTGTACATCAATAAATACTTAAATGTCCTTTTATCTGCACACAACTACGTTATAGTCCATTTTAAACAATTAAATGTTAATATACTATATATGAATGCTAAATGAGGAGCTGAAATAAAATGCTCCAATTATCGTTGGATTCTGTAAAAGTTGGCCTCAAAAGTCTGGTATCAGCTGAGCTATAAGTATCTGAAAAGTGCAAAAACAGAAACATTTAGAGTAAGTAGTAGCCTGGGTAAGTAGAGATAAAATCTAATCAGAAACCACCAACACTTTTTATTTTTTAAATATTTATCAGTTTTCTGGTGTTGTCCTCCTTTATGATATGCAGCCATCAGTTCACCAAAAGAAAATCAACACTGCCAATCATAATACAAGACCTACAAGATGAACACATCATCAGATCAGTCTTACTGAGAGAGCAAGAGTTAATTTCTGTTCCACTTTCTTTCATTCTTTTCCACATTCACATGTGCCACTTCTATTAATCATATGCTCTCTGGGTCACAGAGGCAAGATGTGAACTGATTATTCCAGTTTCTTCACCTGCTATTATCAACCAATCTCAAAATATCACACAAACAGCCAGAGCAGAGGGTGAAGGGAGTGAAATATCACCACTGTTTTGGAGAAACTCTAAAGACTACAGGAAGCTGATTTTATGCAAAGATAACCCTATATTTTAGACTTGGTATACAAATATTTTTTCTTTGTAAATGAAATGATCAGATCAAATGTTTGTGTTCTTGTGTCCTTTTCTTACCCATTAACATCTCTTCTCAAATTTTTATGAAATCCCCTTTTCTGCTTTGATTACCGGTTTTTATAACCTTTATGTAATGTATAAATTTGATGAAAATTAATTCTCTGTTATATGTTTTCATTGTGTTATTTAACGTAACAGTGCTCAGTAGACTTACCTGGTCCCCCTTGGATAGTGTTGTCCTTATATTTTTATTTTACACTCTACCAGGATTCAGTTTGTGGGTTGAAAATAAATATTGGACTCATAAAATGCCAGGTCCAAGGTTGGCAACTGAAGCTTGTGAGACACCTGAAAGAGATTCAGTAGTAATGGCTCCAATGGTGTGTTATAAGGTCACATTATCATATGTTTACACACATTCAGATTCTAGTAGTTATTTTAGGTAAACACTGATCCTGTGTATACTGTATTTTTTATAAATCATCGTCCATCATAAAAAGAAAAGAAAAGAAAATGTCTGCTACTAACAATAAATATAGAAAAAAGTGAGATAAACCAAAATGAGTTGTATGTCTGTTTAAGTGAATACCAAAATTATAACAAAACTTCCTACACTCCATAATGTAACAACTGAGGATGATTATGAGGTTTAGTATGATAATAAGCGTGTGTCCGAGATGATGGTCACTGTGTTGCATGAATGGCGAACCCAACTCACTGGTTCCATCTCCTGGACAAACACAAACACACAAGACATAATGGAGAGACTGAAGGGAGAACAGCAACACAAACAGAAACGATGCACTGGCAGGCGCATACATAACCCCAAAAGAACCCCACATCTCTACACATATAACTGACACACAAACAACTAGCACATCTATCTCTATAACATAAATAATAAGCTAACAAAACAGAGCTAACTTAACCAAGAGGGAAATTAAAAGGTAGCTTTCAAATTAGACTCTTCCAAGTAAAGACATTAATTATTTTTCAGTTCAATAAAAATCAAGCAAATAAGCCAGACTAGTGGTTCAGAAAATTGTTTCCCTCAATAAGAAAAACAACAGCCTGTAGTCAAAAGCATGCAGCTTGATTTGTCAGATGTTTGGAGAGCTAATTTGTTCTTTCCCATCAGACTACGAAGATCATTAGAAATATGATGATACATTGATTTCAGTCTCAATTTCAATCAGTAGTTCTCTCAAACCTCAAAAGCTTTTATATCCATATATCCACATTCACATTCTGAAGACATATTTCATGTTAACACATTGTATATGGATCATAATCATAACAATTGATTAAAAAGAAATAATACAGCATTAAGTTGAAGTCTGTAAATCATTGTATTTAAACAAGAGATAAAGAATCAGACCTCACCACTGTGTTGTTTTATGCTGTAAATGTGTAACACACATTGGTATTAACAGTGGTGAACAGCGTCCACTAGTGGCAGAATCTAAGCCCTACATGCACGTGTGTGTGAGCAGTCAACACATCTGGAGGTTCACTGTTTTCAACCCGGTTTCTAATCTGCATTAGAAATTACTGAATGTAGTGTTCACCACCTGTAATTCCTCAAATCAGACCAGATCAAATCATTTTGGTTTTACAGTCACCCCAGCAGGCAATAATGTCACACTTATTACAAAACTGGGGACAAACATGGAGTAAATTGTCTATTTGCTTAAACATCCTAACAGTAATTGACCCCATTTTAACATTTCTGAGCCGACTCCCAGCGGGTCAGCTCAGCAGACGGCATCCACTCTCACCCTGAGGCTCCAGCAGCACCAGAATACATATGGTGTGGATTACTTTCTAAGCACCACTGTGGGTCCCTGTGGAGGTGATTTTTACCATGAATACAATCATCCTATCCAACACCCAAATCTATGAATAGTGATAAAATCATCAACAAGAAAACTTCTTGAGCTCAAACGAACAATAATTCAATGATTTCGTGCAACACGCATGACAGTTAATGTATATCACTCCCTATGCTGAAAAAGTGTATATCATACTGCTACGAGTACAGTGACAAAGGAATTCACGGTTATAGACCAGTTGATTTCCTAATAACTGGGCAAACATTTCAGATTATTTCCTTATTCTTGGCAACTTTCCATTTTAAATGCTAATGTAATGCACATCCTGAATTAAATTAATCCAAAGTGACTTGAGTGCATCATGCTTAAAGTCGACTTTAAGGGCTAAAAGGTGATCAGTTTCCCCTGCCCCTGTGCCATAACCCAGGCAGCTGCTTGGGGATATATACAAGCTGGCTGTACAATGGCTAATGTCAGCATGCTAACATTTGTAACACAAAGGCTGACGGGAATGTCGATAATTTTGCAGGTATTTGGTCATAATCAAATGATTGGAAAAATGTACCTATTTGACTTGATGATGACCTGAGGGGGACATGAATGTGCGTACAAAATTTCATGGCAATCCTTCTAATAGTTGTTGAAACATTTCATTCAATAACACAAATGTAAGGCTCATGATGGTGCTAGATGAAGTCAGTAAGTAAGTGACAACTTTGACCCGCCGTTGGTGCTAGAGGAAACGTAAGGGGATCACCAAAGTCATTAGGGTTCATCCTCTGGGGACCATGAATGTCTGGACCAGATTTAATGGCAATCCATTTAGTAGTTGCCATCCCTACAACCAGCTAAAAACAAGCACAGATTCTCCTCCAACTATGAGATTAAAATACACATAAATGTAGAAAACAGGACAACAGGACACATTATCACGATCTCCCCACTCCTCCTGTCAGTGTGGAGAGCCAGGATGTTATTTTTTCTGCTAATTACTACACTGCCATGTCCCAAATCAGACGTCCATTCCAGCTGTCAACTCCTCCCTCCCATAAGTCGATCTGGGGAAGCAGTTTCATGTTGGCCGATAATGAGGGGTGAAATGACCCGTGCAATTAGCCCGTTACATGTGAGACAAAATCAGCCTCAAATATGGCTGACAGATTAAATTGCAGATCAGTCCCCGATTAGCCCTCAGTCCTTTTAAGTAGGGAAACGGACATCTGTTCGGTGTATTTGTTGTAATTGCTTGAGGATGCTGTATTTCCATACAGTTAAGTGAGCAAGTCAGTGGAATGGGAAGCCTCTTCTGAGTGATTACTAAAAAGACAACTGTTGCACTGTATGACATATATTTGGAGCATATTTGGCTGCTCTAATGGTTTTTGCATGTCCAGTGTAGTCAAGTGATTACAATACAATGTGGCCAACATGTGTGCATGCACTGACACAAACATGATTCTTCATGAAACATTACACTTCAAGGGTTGCATGGACGTGTATGTGTGTTTTTGGATGTGCATGGATACACAGTATGTATTTAACATTCAACCTTGTAAAGAGGAAACAGCTTTATTCAGGTCAGCTGGAGAGCAAATATGAACATTTCTAATCTTTCTGGAAAGATTTTGCTGGGGGAAAAAAATGTTTGTGTGTATAGTGGTACATTTTATTCACAATAGTCACTGCAGAAGAAAACAGAAAGTGAAGGATAGTCCTGCTTCTTAATAACACATGTGACTTCTTCTTGTTAATAATAATGAACAATACAGTAGAGAAAGATTGGCACATTTGCAGGGATTCAATATGCCTGAGTGCATAAAGTCTTTGGTGGGCAAACCATGGGTGGTCGTACTGGGGTCGAAGTATGAGTGATAGTCAAATGCAGCTGGTTGGCTATTTGTTCTCTAAAAATACCAATATTTAAGCACCTTGGTTGCTCAATTCTTAGAGCTGGCACCCCATGTACCAGGACTGAGTCATTGCTGCAGCGGCCTTGAGTTCAAATCTGACCTGTTGCACTTTGATGTATGTTGTCCGCTCTCTCTCTCTCTTTCCCTTTTCTGTCCATCTCTCCCACTCATATTATGTATATGGGGCGGTGGGTGGGGGCCAGTAGGGTGGCCAACAATTGAGTCAGCGAGGTGGTGCCCCCGAATGAAACACTCCAATGCATCAGTGATTGCAGTGACGGTATAGTCACTTGCTTGGTCATCTCCATATAACTGAACTGGACCTTGTTCCATCTGGACCTTGAATGGTTTACATTATCATAGATGTATGCACTATTTGCTTTGCTTACCCTGAACAAAAACTCTTAAAACATTACAGCTGTAGAGTGCAGTTAGTTTTACTGTGGCGTAGACTAGGGTCAAATAAACAACTTTTAACTACTATTGGAAGGAAAGCACTTGACACGCAGGCACATAAACTCCTCAGATCACTTTCACTCATCTTTGCTCTGGTTTCAATCATCAAACACAGTTTCGCTCCTAAACCGCTGCCTTGTTATGTTCACCAATAAAGATTATGATGGAATTTTCTTTACAGTCTCATTGATATTATTTCACATGAGTACAGAGGGAGCAGTGGAGTTGAGGTCACAATGTGACAACAGAATGATTAGATCTTTTGCATAATTCAATGTAAAGTTTTCAGTTTCTTATTGACACTCACTATGGCTGGGTTACAGCCCGGGCTCCCAACGGCAGTTTGCAGTTGTTTAATGTGTTTAACAGGATCACTCAAAAAAAAACACATGTGCAGTAAGCTGATCCATATACAGTTTGTTGTGTGTCTTAGCAACATTATATCATAGAATTCTACTTATAAAAACAGGCAAATAACCAAATTTCAAACATGGAATTATTACCCAACAAAAATTGTAGAAAAATTGACACTTCGACTGATTTTAATACAAATGTCTTTAAAATGTTCTTTCGCACCTTATGAGCCTGTGGTTTTTGCATAAACTTGAGCCAAAAGAAATACTAACACTTTGCTCTGATTATGCAAAACTCTGCAACCAAAATAACGTATACTCAAGTTAAACATTGAGTTCCTGTAATGGATATCAGCTCAGACTCCCTCGATGTTAAACGTCATCTGCTCATCAACTGCAAAACAGCGGGATTTCCATCGCACTGTGGTTATAAGTAGCAACACAATCTATTCAGTCTGTTATGACTGGCTGATTAGAAACACATTTGCCATCCAATATCAACCAAACACAAAAAGCAGGCCGGGGGAATCAGGACCATTGTTAGTGGAAAGTGTGAAACTTCTCTCTCCCTCTCAGCCATCTGAGCCTCTTTCATAACAGACCTCCTCTACCCTCATCAACTCTGGACCTCAAGTTCAATCATGAGTTTGGACTTCATCCCTCTGTGTGTGTGCAGTCTGCATGGGTGGAGACAGGAAGAAACAGAGGATGGACCATCACACGTCACCACCACTCCCCATCTCCCCTGTTAGACCTCTCTTTCTCCTCCTCACGGCTCAGTCAGGATTGATGGTGAGAGGGGATGAACGGGAGTGAATGCATTGTGAAACCGGTTGAAGGACTATAAACTGGGAGTGAATTTTGTCTTCCAAGCGTCGTTGTATCCGTCGGTTTGCAAACAACTTCATAAGGAAGTCTGCTTGGCTTTGCATTGTGCGCTCCTGCCTTTGATTTCGTGCCTCTTTGGATGTTGCGCCACGCTGCACAGCATTTGCCAGCTGACATGTGAGTGATAGCGTGCAGTATACAGTACGCAGACAATAACTCATTGATCCTCAGCGTTTTCAGTGCCAGGAACCCGAGCTGATGAGTGCGCCCCACCTCTTCCTCTCCAAATATTAATCTTCAGTATGTTGTTTACCGCGTTTGCCAGATGATACCTGTTGATTTTGCATCGCGCCATGTCCTTCTGTCGGACTGAAGTGGACAATGAAGTTATGGGATAGCCTAACCACTTGTTTGATACTGCTGAGTGCCGTGCACGCCAGCTCGCTGCTCCGGAGCCTACAGCAGTCCACGTCCACCACCAAGAGGAGAGGGCGCGCCGCCGAGAGTCCCCTGGAGCTCCCGCCGGTTCAGATCCGCCTGTCTGTCACTTCCCCGGGCATCAGCCGTGCTCAGGCGGATACAGCAGACTGGGAAGAGAGGCTGGCTGGAGGAGAACAATGTAAGAGCCAGTGGTTTAATATGGAGTGCCCAAAGTGCCAAAAAAAAACACCCTGTAGTAATTTGCTCTCAGCAGGCTTTCTGTGTCTTGAATTCTTTGTACTTCTTAAACAAATAATGACATTGCTAAGTGTCCAATAGAAGTAATAAAATAGAGTGCATGATTGAGTGGAATCTCATAAAACATGCTTATTAGTCTGTGAAAGAATGATCAACTAAAGATTATTTTTATTATCGATTAATCTAATGATTATTTCTCATCGTTTAGTTATTAAAAGGTACCTGTAGCAATTCCTAGAGCTGATGGTGGCATCTTCAAATTGCTTGTTTTATCTGTCTGCAACTTAATTATACTCAGTTTACTGTCACGAAGGACAAAGAAAAGCAGCAGTCCTCACAAGTAAGAAGTTGGAACCAATTTTTGCAAAAGATTACTTCACAATTAAGTGATTGTCACAATAGTTGCTAATTAATTTTCTGTCAAATTCACCAATTGATTATTTATTTTAGCTCCAGAGCCATGTGCCAAGAGGGTAGCCTACATAGTGGCTGCTGTGTCTTTAATACACTCAACAACTGTCTTTAAGAATTAAGAATGGGATCCATTTGTAACTTGGATGAATCAGTTCAAAAGGAATTCCTTTGCAGAAAAAAAAAACGTGTACTATTTCTACATTTGTGTGTGTATTTTCTGACACAACACTACATCTGTCCAATAGCCAGTGTGGTGTGTTCAAGTGAAACAATGTGTGCTGTCCACTATGATACATCCTTGTAAGAGTGCCATTACTCTTAATGTGTTTCAGACACCATGGAGGAGCTCTCCCTAAACAAGTTTGAAGATGTGGTGGACTTCATAAAAGTGACCATTAGTAGAATACGGCGCTCCTCCTCATCCACCGTGTCCTCATCTACCTCCTCCACCACCTCCTCCCCATCCAAAGAAAACTTGAGCAGCCGGACTCGACGAAGAAGGGAGAGGAAGAAGGGAGCTAGTCAACAGAGTGGTAATGGTGGAAGAGGAGGAGCTAGAGGGGGAGAGGCAGGGAGGAAGAGTAGGGGAAGAGGAGGAAATGGACGAGGACAGGGCTGTGTGCTCAAACAGATCCACCTCAATGTGTCGGACCTTGACCTGGGCTATCGCTCCAGCGAGGAAATGATATTCAGGTACTGCTCTGGACCCTGTAGGAAGTCTGAAACCAACTACGACAAAATCCTTTACAACCTCGCTCACAACAGGAGGCTTCCACCAAAAGACACGCCCCCTCAGGCTTGCTGTCGGCCAATAGCTTTTGACGATGACCTCTCGTTTCTGGACGACAACCTTGTCTACCACACCGTGAGGAAGCACTCTGCGAGGAGGTGTGGCTGTGTGTAGGGAGTGTGAGCTGGTGTCAGGCCTTGTGTAATTTCACATTCACTCCCTCTTAGAAGTGTGATGTTGAGTGTTTTTCCTTCTCATTATTTTCGCTGTGAGGAAACTTTCTGGCATTTCGTGGTCAGTAATTAAGGACAGGAAGTGTCATCATTACAGTTTAAACCCCAAAGTAATGATTCCTAATGGTCTTCTTCTTCTCATAATTGGCTCAGTCACAATATCCACAGTTTCCTTCATACCATGTTTTCAGTGTGATCTTAAATGTTTCCATGGATGCTCAATCTGAAAGGACTGAAATCAATCAGACACAACGGATTCAGCAGACTCACTCTGTCTACTGTATAGCACATGTGTAATATGGAAAAATGTATAAACATGTGAAATGTATTTATGAAATCTTGAATGAATTAACTTATTGATATTTATTTTGTTTTTATAAAAGGAATACATGTTATTTATTACTGTAATGTGATATCTCAGAGTGTGCCAAAGGTTTAAATCAAGTTTGATTTATTTCCATATCAAAGCAGTAAAAGACTGGGTTTACATTGCAAAATGATCTTTTACACATCAGGAACTTATGTTAAAGGTGCCTGTGGAGTTGTCTTGTAAACAAAGTTATATTTGTGCATTCAGTGTTTATTACCAAAACACATTGTGTGTATTCTAATCCTAACAAATGTGTTCTTCCTCATAAAAAGCAAATCAAAGCAGATTTTTAATATTTTAAATCTCTGTAAAGGTTTATCTAATCACCCACATGCTAACACACATGCATGTGCATCCTCAAACAACAAGGGGACCCACTCTTAAAAACATGGCTCCATAGCTTCTAGTGGTCAAAAACTCCACAGGACACCTAAATTCTCCCTGAGTATCTTAAAGGTGTCCTGTGGCGCAAACAATGTTGGATTCAGTGTTTCTCACCAAAACACATTATGTGTATTCTTGAGATCGAACAAACAAGTTGAATACATTTTTTCCTCATCAAACATTAACAAAGCCGATTTAATAAAATATTTTAAGTTGTGCATTGTTCAAATCCATGTTCATTAGCTTGCAGTCTTCTTCTTTGCCTTTATTGCCACATTACTACGATTATTTGCTTGTTACAGCCACCAGTTCAGCAGAATATCTGGAACTGGCAGAAAGTGTATGCCTGTGTGGGGACCCAGTCTTAAAAGCATTGCTGCTGGTGGTCAGAAACTCCACAGTGAACCTTTAAATTTGAAAACCTTCCATACTATCTTAATGTTTACAATGTGCTACAATTTTAATGTCATTTGGCTGCATTGTTTCCTGTTTATTTTATTAATGAGGTGATAAAAGCTATATTTCAAAACATTTTGTTCTTATGATTAGAAGAATAGTTGTTATTCACTGCTAATTTCATGTCCTCCTCTCAGATGTCCTCCTTGCAGCTTTATTTTTATACGGTATTCACTTTTAAATTGTCCCATTTAGTTGTTAATAAATGCATTCTAAACAGTGTAGTGTATTCTGCATCTAATTACTGACAGGATTTGAACAGGATTTAGTGTTTCTAACATTACTCCATGTGGTTATTACGTAAACTTAATAACAAAAATAAGCTGAGGTGAAAACTGAACCTTGAACCTGAATGGTATAGCACAAATTAATCATTGTATTTCTGCCACTTTTTGTGTAAAAGAGGCAGAGGAACAAAAGCTTAATAGTGCATTAGGGATGGACTCGTCTATTGAGTCCTTTGTAGTGTATAAAAAGATGAACAGAATCTGATGTTATCAAATGACAGTAACAGACATTGAACACAAAGAAAATGCAGTATCCATACATGCAGTACAGCACAGCACCTATAGTATAAGGATAAAAAGAAGGTGAAGTGGACAATGAGGTATGGAAGATAGATGAATGAAAGACGAGAGTGAAAAGATCTTACAACATAAAGAAAACCACATGGAAGAATTGAGTTAAGAGCTAAAGTATATGTTGAAAGAGAGAGGGAGGACAATGAAAAGACCGTATGATTAAAAGGTGGCGAATATCCAGAGAAGACAATGATGTAGGAGTTAGAGAACATGAGAAGAAAAGATGTGTCTTGCTTAACTAATGTGTGTGGTCGATATCTGATCCATCCCCTGCTCTCTCACATTTCACACCCCTCCGTCTCCTGAGCTGTGAGTCAGTGCAGCCTGGTTCAACAACTACAGGGCAAAACTGTGCAAGCCGAGTCTGTTTTTTTTTTCATATGCAACTCATTATCTCTATGAACGACACTGTGATTCTCTACACCAGTCATGCTCAGAGTCTGTGATTAATACAGTTTGACAGTAAGGGTTTCACTGATAGATATATTCAGCTCTCCCATCTGCTCTGTGGGCATTATAAGATATTTAAATGTTAAACATATCCCTATGATAACATTATGATAGTAGGTGTCTATAGATAGAAACGGGTCATTCTAAGGTAACAAAATCACGATTCCTATATTCAGGTGATTTTACACTAATGAAAACATACTTATGAATATTTTTACCTTAAATTAAAATGAGCGTCAAGTTGAATTTTATTTTGAGCTTCCTTACTTTTTGGTCCATTTAGAAATACAGTACACATAGAGTGAGTCAACACTTTTCCACAGCCATTACTTCTATTTCTCCTACTCATTATTTTACTTTCCAAGCCACAGATGATGCAGTTGTACTGAAGAATTAGAGTCAAAAACTTAATGCATAAACATTTTTTAAAAACACAACACCCACAGTGTGGCTTGGCCAAATGTAATCTGTAGTCTAAAAGGCTACCATGGGACCAATTAAATATATTCTTGAGTTAACCATGACGGTGCCGAATGGTTACCGGTCCCAATGTGGAAAATACACACAACAAGCTCAGCAGCTTTAGCTTGAAACCATTAGAGCCAGCTGACAGTCAGAGGATAGCGTCATTAGTTATATGAGTCTTCGTCTCTTTTGTTCAAGGTGTGAGAGGAGCTTGTAATGAAGGATAATGTTGCACCGGAGTGTAATACAACACAAGTGCTAGCGGTTAAAGGGGTGGTGTTCCTAACAGGTGGTAAATACTGGCAGAACTGTACGTGTTGACACACTGATGATACATTAAGAAAGAGTTCAAAGGGTTGGTTCACCTAAATTACAAAATAACAGTTTCTCTTTTACCTGTGGTGTTGTCTGAATTCATTCATGTTCATTGTCTCCAAAATCTCAGAAGAGCGTATATGGATATCTCCAAAAAATTGCAAATAAAAAACATTTCTAATTTGTCAAACGTTTTGTAATTTAGGTGAACTGACGCTGAGCTTAAAACAGCCAACCAATTCTTCATTAAAGGTCCACTGTGTAGGATTTAGTGGCATCTAGCGTTGTAATTGCATATCACTTCACCCTCCCCTTCTAAGCACGAAGGAGAAATTACGGTGGCCATGAAAAATGTGAACGCCTCTATCTACAGCCACTGTTTGGTTTGTCCGTTCTGGGCTACTGTTGGCGATGCAAAGTGACCCATATCTGTAGATAAAAATGTCTCATTCTAAGGTAACAAAAACATAACGATTGCTATATTCAGGTGATTATATACTAATGAAAACATAGCTGTGGATATTATATTCCCCTTATGACAATGTATCATCCTAAATGTTTCACATTGGACCTTCAAGCATTAAACAAAAGCTTGTAAAAAATGTGAATTAATGAAAGTAAAGAATAACAAGATGAAAGCTTTAAATTATTATATTATATGAAAGGCTTATATGGATATTTTCCATATGGATATTTTTACTGAGTAACTGCTACAGCAGCTGAGCAGTCAAAGTCCTTTTGTAGTAGTTATTTAGAGTAAAGAGGGCATGTGAAGTTCATTTCTCCCATGATTTCTAAACCAATCTGGTGACACTGCAGTTAACAGTCGACCTCTCAGACTTTCAGGAGAAAAGCCAGCTTCTTTTGCCTCTAAACCTCTAGGTTCATGATGGTTTCAAGCTTTATATTATAAGTTCTATGTGGGAGCTCAAATTCTCATCATTCAATTCAAATCAGTGACCAGCTTGTTTACAAGAGGAAGCAATTGTGGGCAGATCCTTGTCCACCACCATTGTGCCAGCTGGCGTGAGAAAAGATACAAATGATAACTGAAATGTAATTACGGTTGTATCAGACATGTCGTGGGTCTTCTTGAGAGATCTGTCAAACCACAAGAAACTCTTTGTACGACTCTTCTGGAATCTGTCAGTATGACTCAGGCTATATGACGAGTCAATTGTAAAGACAACCACAGAAAGAGGAAGGATTGGCATCACAGATGAAAATAATACAGCAATTCAAGACGTATGACGACAAAACAATACTGATGCTGTCTCACCCTGTTTTTAAGATCAAAAGAAGCTCCAAGATCTGTTATCTTCTTACATTCACAACTGATAAAAGTCATTTTTCTTTTCATGAGGTTTTTTAATCAGAAATTCTCCTTATCTTTAAAAGCCTGAAGGTTGTAAAATGTAAATAAAAAAGGAGAGAGGTTTGGTGCCAAAGTTCTGCTATATTATAATACACAGTTTAAAGTATAAAGATAACACTAGCATTTTTATAATTCATACAAGAAACAGGCCCACGACCCGTTCAGTGCTCTAAGTCATAGTTTAAGAAACACTGCTGTACTGTCATTGGTCTGGCTGCAACACAAAGCAGAGGCAGAGGGGATTAACATGGAGTTGTAACCGCAATACACTGATCACCGACAACTGGCCTATCGCCAGACCACTAGTCTGGACCACCATCCGCAGGCTCCCCACTCATCACTTTTACCACACACACATAGACACGTGGTATCAGTCATCACTAGTGAACTCGAGATGGAATATACACTGATTCACCCAATGGCCAGAGAGACGGAAAGAGAAAACAATTAATACCCTCATAAAACACTACAACATCAGTCTAATGTTTACCAAATTCCTCTATTCTTAAAATGTCAGCTTCTCTTGAAAATGTTTTGAATTTGTTATGAAACAGTCTCAGTTTAATACTGATGCTTCTGTATGATCCACATAAGCACACCAGACCATCAGCGAGTGAAGATTGGCTATTTCTTACCCTCAATGCCTTCCACTGGGTCAGATTCATACAGACTCCCCTTGAAATCAATGAAACAAGGCGGTGAAAACACTACCGCTTTTGTCCACAGGGGCCGCCATAATCAACACAAAATAAAGTTCCTGTAATTCATTACACTACTTGTTACATTACTTCTGCATTACTCCAAAATACCACCTAAGATCAAGTAATATGCTGCATTTGACGAGCCATACAAACTCACTCGAGTTGTTTGCACACCAAACTATGGCTTTATAGTAGACTATTCTAGCATATTTGACGTGTTTATCACTAAAGCAGTGGTTATACCTAATGAGGAGGAGTCTCTCTAGTCGTAGACAACCTGTTCCTTTAATGTGTTACATTACTGTGTTACAGATAAATGTAATGTGATTACAGTAACGTGTTGCACCCATCACTGGATGCAGGAAACAGTGATAGTGGTGAAATTTAACAATGCAACGATACGCAGATACGTCTGCAGCTTATACATATGATCATAAGTCATTTGAACTTCAGTTAACTTGTGTAAGCCTGACCCAGATCAGACACAAATAGGCCTTTGGTGGATGCAATATTTTGGCATGACTTCTAGTGCTGCAGGAGGAAATTGCAAGAGGTGCAAATGTAACACTATCGCCTGCGTGCTGGTGTGTGAGAGGTGTTAGCTCAGGTGTTTAAATATTCAGGTGCAACCTGAATATGTGCATTACAACGTTCTGTGTCAGCCTCACACCTGTGGTACACGTGTGTTTGTATGTATTCATACAAGTGTACATTTCTAGCATTGTGGCAGATGAGATGTCCATTTTTACTTTAGCTTAAATACATTTTATTATATACATTTGCCATTTCAACTTCTTTTAGTTGCCTCTGAAATGAACATGTGACTTTCTATTGTTCTAGCTGAACAAACAGTAATGTAAAACTAGCATGTCCTTCACAACTTTGAACTTTTTGCTGTTCTGCTTTGCCGGAAATGCCCTCGGGAGTTCATGTGTGTAAACCCTTTTCTGAACGAATGCCGTCGCACTGAATTGAGAAAGCTGAAGATTTTTAGACAGAGTGAAAGGCTTGTTGATGACGTGATTTTACGTCAGCTTCTGTCTGTGTAATGGGTGTAATGGTAAGAAAAACCAAACCGGACAATGGTCCTGCTGGAGTGGAAGCTGTCTGCTCCAATGTGACACACTACATTAAGCAGAGGGAACTGCTGAGATGATGTGACAGCCTGCTTGAAAGGGGTGTGATCCTGAATGACACCACCATAGACACACAAGCTCAGACTTTATATTCGACCTACTTGAAATTACGTCAGTGAAATATGTATTTCTTTTAACACAAGTTGCTTAAAATATTGATTGTTAGACTGACATATTGCATGAACATTTCTACTTTGCTAATTTTTTTTAGCAATGAGACAATGTTTTGTCCGAGACAAAACATTTGAGAATTTATACCCCTTGTTTTTTAGTTTTAAAGGTCCAGTGTGTATAATTTAGTGGCATCTAGTGGTGAAATTTCAGATTGCAACTAACTGAACACCACTCACATCTGTATTTGACGACCTGAGAAGCGTGTAGGAGGTTAGCTTTACTCATAGCTTAAGCATGATAATAACATAAAGCTGTTATTGGTTAGCTTAGCTGCTAAATTAAACTGTTACCTAACCTTGCACCAGCTAAAACTAAAGGACCAGTGTGCATGATTTAGTGGCATCTATAGTTGAAGTTGCAGACTGCAACCAACTGAATATCACTGGCCTCTAAAGAGTGCTGGCAAAAGTAAGGACTACAAACCTCACAAAAACGAGAAAGGCTGTATCTAGAGCCAGTGTTTGGTTTGTCGATAATAATATACTTTGATAGCCAAAATTAAGTGATTACTCCAATACAGTTAAACCACTGTCATACCAACAAATGGTACCGCTGTGATTTATCATAGTACCTATAAAGTGGTGCCCAGTGTGAGGCATATTACTGTTTTTATTTATTCTCAATTGTGCAATATTAATATTTCACACAATATGTCAGTCTAACAATCAATATATTAAGCAACTTGTGTTATAAATACGTATTTCTGTGACGTAAATCCAAGTGGGTCGAATATAAACCACCGGGCTGGCAGTGATCAAATTTTATATCACATCCTACAAAAAAAGGAAGACTATGTGATATGATAATTTTTGTACAATGTTGTACTGTTAACAGCCATCATATTTTTGCAAGATAATTAAAACTGGCCTTTAATCATGTCTTTTGCTCGCTCCATAAGGGAACCAATGTCATGTAACATAAAAAAATTTGGGAGTAACATGACAACAGCTGTTCCCTCAGGGGTTAAAACGGTTATAAATATTACAGAAATGTACATAGCATACATTGTCAATACATCAGTGTACATTCCTCTCATCATTTACACACATGGCTCTGCTACGCTGAGGTACAGAGTGGAACTTCTCTAATCTCTTTTATAAACACAGTAGTGGTGTGTGTGTGTCCATGTGTTTCTAGTACTCCAGGAGGCAAACCAGACCACTAACTCACCATTCATTCTCCCCTTATGAGGAAACAGCCGACCTCCCTTTATCCCTTTCTCGCTTGTCACAATCCTTCCATCCTCCTTGTATCTTTCACTACCTCCTACATCTCTACATACCCTCCCACCTCTTCCCCCTTCCTCATGTCCCCCTGCGTTTTGATGTCCCCTAGCTTTAGCTTCATTCATTAATGTCTCCAGCCCTCCGGCCTTCTGTTTTCTTGTTCTCTTTTACCCCTTGTGAATAAACACAGGACTTGGCTTGCTGTCTGCAGCCTCCTGTGTTTGTGCGTGTAAATCTGTGTGTGTAGTGTCTGTATATTCCCTGGTGTTAAAGGGAGGAACCTCTCACTTCCTCCATAAACACCTCAGTGGTATGCAAAGGATCTGTAGCGAGGACTTCTGACTCCTTCACCCTCTGTAACTGCAGTTATGCCTCATAAATAAGACACATCAAAAGATATTGAAATGTCTTAAATCTGTACTTTGGGAAAATTCGGTCAAGCTCTTGGCCCGGCATGAAAAGAGAAGAAAAGCAAGGAAAATTCATTCATTCAAGAACGAAAGAAAATAATTTGAGCTTTAGTAATCTTCCCTGAATGTTTGACAGAGAGGGTCACTTGTTAGACTTTATGCTGAATTGTCCTTAATAAATATACTCTGACCTATAGCAATTAATAAACAATTCCATTTAAATCTTACCAGATTTTGTGACTTTCCATACTGGTTTCATTCAATACATGAGAGTTAAGAACAAACTTAAAAATCTGACTTTGGTAATCCATTTTCAGATAGCTCTGCTTTTTAACATACATAAAAAAAACATTTCTCATCACTTTAACCATCTCCTTTTCTTTAGCATGAGCATTTTGACATGTTAAATAGCAGTGAAGGCTAACTGTTAGTAGAATGTACTAACTAGATACTATAGTACAGTATGTACCAAGATAGAACCTAAAAAAGTTCAATATTGGATATTGAATATATTGGATATATTGCGCTGTCTCTTGCTAGTTTCCACAACAATACTTACCTGTCATTTATTATTGTCATTTTTACTAACTAAGTAAGAGTTTCATGAAGTTTCATGTCTTTCTTTCTTTTCTCTTCATCTGAAAAGGAGATGCAGAACTGTGTGTGTGTGTGTGTCTGCCTCAAAATGCCATGAATCTTATGTGGACATAACTCTGGTATTAAAGCAAGAAGTACCATATTACACAGGTGGGCTTTAGGGTCTAACTGATAATATAACATACACACAGACAAACAGACACATAAGCACTGTGTCCTTATCATCTAACACAAACCACATCCATGCTCTAAACTCGAGCCAAATGGAAAGAACAACATTGCATTGTGCCAAGAATTCACATACCACCAAACCATGTGTGTACACATAAATCTACCGCTCATCAGGACACTAAAATAATATGTGCTTCCCAACCAAGTAAGCAAGGTTTCCTCTGTGATAGCTCTAGCATTACACAAGTGTTTCCTCATCTTCGTCCTATAATGAAAACTCACAGCATGAAAACTAAAATATAAGGATTGTTTTAAGTCAGAAAACAGATTTACGCCTAAATGAAATCTAAACATCTGAGCACAGTTTCACTGTTTATGACCGTGTTCATAATATTTTTGCTATACCCGATTCAGTAGAGATGTTCCAGAGGAGAAAGGCTTCAAAGTGACGTACAGAGCATGCGCCTCATTTAGACTCACAACAATGACATTACATATCCAGGAAAAATTGTCACCAAACTTTTCAGCTATTAGCAACTGATCAAATCACACTGGTGTGTAAGATGCCCAAAATATCTACACAAGTATTTACAAGCCTCTGATCCCCTAACTGACATCTGTTTCCCCCCTGAGGTGAATGGACCCTGAAATGGATCCTACTAAGCCAGAAAATGACTCACAGAGCAAAAGCAGGGAGCAAACAGTTCAAACCTCTGACTCACAGCCCCTTTATAACCCCTCTATAACCTTTCATAGTCTAGAATGACCTTATTATGACCCCTCGTAGTGTCTTAATAACCCCCATCCAGGCCTGAGTGAGCAGAGACAGAACTGATGGAAATTTGATATCTCATGCTCAGGTACCCTGTAATTCACTCACACACATCATCTAGCAATGACAAATATCCACATGCAACTATAATCTGCTTTCAAACATGCAGACTCTGAACACACACACACACATGCGCACACACATGCGCACACACACAGACAGACACACAGTGACTGATGTCTAACTAACTGTCGCAGGTTTGAAGGCTACTTTTTACTGTGATCTAACAAAACGTGGATAATGACATGCCATATTTATTTGCCCTTTGATACATTTAAGTTATGCCATATGGTGGAAAGTGCCCTACAACACTGCAAAGTAGACACAGAGATTACCAGAACAGGAAATAAAACAATGACCTCTGTAATGTTTCTGCCATGTTCTAACCTTTGAGGTACACAGAACAACAGCAACGGCCTAAAAAAAACAACTCCTCTCTGCTCTGGATGGAAAAACAAAATCCCTACTAAAGGCTACACGCCAAACATAGAGCTAATAACTTTAATTCATACAGCCTTTTTATTTTTTTCATTTTCCTGCACTCTCCAAAAGACATTTAACCTAATAGCACTTAATTTTCAAGATGTGCAACACTTCAGCAGTTACAATAAAGTGTCTCAAATCTGCAAACCAGAGAACCATGATTATAACTATATTTTAAAGCAATAATTACATATTAGATGAGAAGATCTGAAGCTACAGCCAGCAGCTGGTTAGCGTAGCTTAGCATAAAGACTGGAAATAGGGGAACAGGTAGCCTTCTTCTGTCAAAAGGTAACAAAATTCACCAACAAGCTCCTCTCAAACTACATGAACACCTAATGCAACAATTTCATCTTGTCGCCATCATCAGCGGAGACTCATTTTTCATATAGAAAATAACTCTATGATCCAGTGTTTTAGAGCTTGAAATATATTATCCTAAAAGTCAAGATATCTCAGCTTCAGCAGGTTTGATTTTGATTTTCTTGTTTAAATCTGACTCTTGCACATGCACTACACTTTACTGAAGTGTAATACTAAATCGCTGGATTACCCCTTTAAAAAACAGCTGAAGTCTGTTTTGTGTTTTGAACTCTTTCTCAAATGGCTGTTTTTAGCATAGAGCACTAACAGCAAATAGGAGAGTTGATAGTTTTAGTAGGCCTATATGATTTAAATATGTATACCATATGTTTTATCATTTTAATATGTTTTATGTACCTTATGTTCAAGCTTGTGTTCATTCTATGTTTCAGATGGCCACAACATAAATTTGAATTTGGGGACATTAAAGTTAAAGTTGAATTTGGAGAAACACGGACCTGCAGTATTTGTCTTCATATGTCTTCATATTAACTTGGATTGTGTATGTACTTGTCTTCATATTAAAATGAGCTTTTGATCTTGGGGGTAAACCACAAAACATGCTCTAATCCCCACAAATCCACCATGTGTAAAGTCCAAGTAGGTTCCCAGCTGTTTTTTCTTCATTTTTTGTGGAGCTCTACGTGACTGTGGCATCACTGTGGGACCCGCTTTCTGTGTTGTTTTCTGGCTGTGGTGGATCTTTCATACTGTGGAGATTCTGTGGATAAATTGTCCTGACACAAAAGAATAACATTTGAGAAACTGTTATGTTTCATGCCTTTGCTGAATTATGAGCAAGCTGAAATGGAAAAACCTGCTGTGTGTAAGCCAGTCACTCACTGAATCTATTATTCAACAAAAGATGCCCTGATTACAGCACTTCGCACTGAGGCTGAACACACAGGAAACTGTCAACATGCACTGAAGTCACACAGGAAGCTGCCGTAAAGTCAACACTGCACACTGTCATCAAAGGAACCATAACAAGAGGGAACCACCGGCCTCACGCATGCATCAGGAGCAGTGGGAAGTGGACACACACACTTGTGGTGACAGAAGTAGACGCTTCACACTACCACAGTTCAGACTTGGATGAAAGGCTCCCAAAGGCTTTATTCAGGAGCTTGTTTATGACACCCACAATGCTGAGCTGAGGACAGCTTTAAATATTACATTTTTAAAGGGGTAATCCAGTGATTCAGTACTGCACTTCCTTAAAGTTGACTTTTAGTTCCTACTACGGGTCAACCTCCAAAAACACCGTTCCCATAATGAAACCCAATTCATCGATCTTTCTATTGCCCAAATATTTCTCTATACCACAGTTTGTAATTTAAGCTTTCTGTCCTAAATTTGTAGTAGTCGAAATAGCCCTGATGACATTCACTATGATATTATCAGGGTTATTCTCAGATTCAACAAAGCTCGCCTAGAGCAACGTAGGACATGCGACTGTTTTCAAGGGCTGAGTAATACTTCCCATGATGAGTAAGCTGATCTTTATGTGTGAAATCAGTGGAGTGTCCCTTTAATGGATGAACGAGCAGTGATTGTGGTGAGAACAGTAGAGCAGCAGTCTCTGAAGAGGCTCCACAGAGACTTTGTTGTATCACCACTTGTGGTCTGAGAAAGTCCAGAATCCAGTTACAGACCAAGATCAGCTGTTTTTTTATAACTAGCTAAATGCTAGCTTTTTACTCAGCACATTATTTCCTGAGGAAGACACAGAATCATCAGGGAACACCCCATATGCAATATTTAAAGGATTATTTTTTACATGTTTTGACCATAAAAAGCATATATTCAACACAAAATAACCTGTGAAAATCATAGTCAGATGACAAATTATGTAATTCAGTTGATGCACAATTAAAGATTTCAGTCAAGAAACCAAAGCTAGCCAGCTATAGCTATTCTACAACTGCTTTAGGTTGACTCCATATGTTGTCTGATGAAGACAGTAGAGTTGAAACGTCTGTTTGCGCAGTTAAAGGCCTCCTCCCTTTTCTCTGCTAGCCACCTACAGGACACTGCACAATATAATCAGATGATCAGTATGGAAAATAAAAATGTTTCCTTACAAATTGCTGCAGCAAGAGTTGAGCTAAGATGATCTTTTTCAATGTAAACTTGCATATCTGATGTGTCTTGCGTTACATATTTTCATATTTTGCACACAAAGCTCTCTGATTGACAATATTTCTGTTTGTAAGTACTCACCTTTAATTAATTTTAAAATCTGTGTATGCAGATGTTGCCTATTCTCAAGCACACAAAAAATAAACTAAAGTAAGTGAATCCTGCACAAAACTTCAGCTTCAACATCAGCAACACATTAGACACCAGCTCAAATGAGCTATTTGCAAAGAGCAGACGTTGCAGTCCATCAGAAACTGACAGTCACATAAGGATTATTTCTGTAATTGTTGTTTTATTGTTATTAATTACTGCGCTGAAGTCCAAATGTCAACTATTGTCTCTCGGGTGCAAGATGGACAGTAAGGTTTTTCAAATCTGAATCTTATTACAACAGTTGCGTCATTTCTCTGCGTGTTTGCACCACAGCTATAGCAGAAGTTCATTTGTCTTCTAAATCTGGAGACAATTAGATGCTGGAACAGAAATCAAAATGCCAGAGCTAGAATAATGTAGGTCTAAGGAAGACAGATTTCAGCTACACAATGGTATTTTGACAGGGAGCTGAAAGAAAGAAAATAGTAGAGAGCATGGAATTATAAGACAGAGCTCTCTCTTCCTCTCTCTCTCTGTCTCCCCCCATTTCCCACATCTGTAGAACAGCTTATTCTAGTGGCGGATGGGTGAGATTAACCCCTAATAAGACTCCACATTAACACCTCGCTGCTCTACTGTGTCTGCCTGTCTCTGCTATGACAGATTAGCTGCTGAAAGCCTTGCGGTGCACGGTAAAGCAACAACACACCTTCTTCAGGTCACAGAGCAGGGAAGAAGATAACCTTTGTATTTTAGCTTTGTTTTTACATCTTGGGTTTTTCCTTGGCACCCAAGTCTCTGTCTCATGTGCATGCCACACTTGCACACCATCACATATCCTCCTCCTTACATCTCTCTTCTAATGAGAGGCCCCTTGAGAGTTACACACACACGCACATACACAATCCCTGGAAGAGTTAGGCCGCCCTCAGCCGGGACACACTGACCTCCCCTGTGTGAGAGCAGGGACATACAGTGTTTTAAGAATTCATGGTGCATGGCTTTGAATGCAGTGATCCATGATAAAACAGGTCCATGTGGGCTGAGGGCGACAGGGAAAACAGGGGAACACACATTCAGATACACTCAAGAAAGAACCACAACATGTAAAGAAGCATGGAAACAAGGCAGAAAGACAAATACAAACACAGGTTTATAGAAAAAATGAACATGCAAATTCTTCTACAAGGAGTCACACCACCATGCACATGCCTCTGGGGGTTCAAAGATTCACAAATCATGACATTCATTTTCTCTCACACACATGCAGTCTGAAGTCTTCTAAAATGGCTTTTATGCATGCCTCCTGTCCATATGGGATCTGATAAACACACCAAGGTCTGTCCTGTTTAGTTGAATTAAGTCTCTGTATCTGTTAACACATGGTACCAGCCTTTCTCCTTTCATTTACTTCCTGCACAACCCCTCCTCTCGTCTACTCTACACCACCCCTCCAACACACACACACACACTCAGAGAGGGGTTGCCTCTGCTAGTGGTGGAAGTTATCCATCACATGTTTCATTCCCTCTCTCCGTGGAGCCCCTCACAATCACCTCATCTCTCCTCATCACATCTGCCAAAACATTTCTCTCACGCTTGCAGCACTGACGGTTTTCAAACGTTCCCCTTGTAAAAAACTTCTTTGACTTCACTGTATTGACATGATGTGTGCACTTTTGGGATCCAGCCATCGCCCCAAATCCCAGGATGACACTTCAGCATCATTTGCAATGCTCTTGAACAAAAGGCTCTGGTAAATATCATAAGTCTACGATGGTGGAAGAATTGAAACTAATGATTATTTTCATCATTATTATTATTATTATCATCAAATCAAATGTCTTTTTCAAATTCTCATGTTTGCAAGTGTCTGAAAATGACTCTGTTATATCAGTTTCTGTCAGTTGACTAATCAATTAACCAACTAATTGTTTCATCACTAAAGTGTTTTACCGTTCTGTTGTATAAACTAGCCATTATTCTACTTAATTTGTTTCTAATTTGGACAGTGATCTGCTACTATATTTCCCACAAACAGAAAACTAAAGCTGTTAAAGTGACAATTGAAGCAATTTAGTGCAACTCTTAGATTCAAGACTTCAGACTTTTATGATGCTTACTGAAGGTCTGACATCAACAAATTGCTGCAACAAAATAATATCTCTATGTTGATGCATCAAGTCATGTACATTTTGACATTTTTCAACAGGAATTTGAAAAATACACAACCAAAATAAATAAAAAAATAGAATGAACTCAGAAATGATGACTACAACTGTACAGTTTTATCAGTGTTAGGGTTTAGGGTGGATTCGCCTGTTACAGTGACATGAGTGAATTGGAAAAAGATGCACTTCTATGAAATCATAAATCAACACCACTGTGTCCAGCAAGAGCAGCTGAATAAGAAAACAGATATCTTTTTTTGAAAAAGATCCATTGGGTCTGTGAACCCTAAAGCTTCATAAGACAACATTGGATCAAGGCCGATATTATAAGATACAGAAAGATTTAAAGCTTCTCAAAATATGTTTTTGAAAACCTTACGTAAACCCAAACTGTGGTTTGAATTGTTTACAGACTGCCACAAGATATCTGGACTCAATCTCTGGACTGAATATAAATGCAAAAAATATTAATAGCGAAGGCCAAGCATGCAAAGTTCACTGGAAACAGGTACGATGTTGACCATGACATGGTAAATTCCTTTTCTGAGTTGCCTCGGCCAAATAATTTGCAATAAATGCTCCTGCCAGAGGTGCAAAAAACACAAAATCCTAAAATAAACGCTTCATTTGCTAATGAGGCAGTCAGTTTTATGGGTTTTGGCTGATATGTGGAACTTAAACGCTCTAATGTGCTCAGTAAAAATAAGATAAATGAGACAGACAAATGGAAACTATGCCTGACATTTATTTTTGTGCCAGTGTTTGCCTGAACTAACATCTAACATTCATAAATCCACAGCCTATTGGGTAAGTAAGTATAGTGAAAGTGTCTCACACTCCTTATCATATATTATCAAGACTGTATTAACAATGTCTGACATTTAGAGTTAAATTTAACTATCTTCAGTCACAGAAGTATTAAATTGGATTAATTTTGGACTGATGGCAGTGCTGCAATGTTGTATTGACTCCAGCCAGTTAGTTAATACTTAAAGATCAAGAGTTATTGCAAAGCTTCTGTTAATGCTTGAATACTTTAATGAACCAGGAAGCTATTGAAGAAACGTATTATGCAATATTAACAAATAGTTCCCAGAAGAATAATTAAACAGAACATAACAGAAAAGTCATACTTACGTTGTCACCCAACAAGCAACCAGAGCAGTTTTAGCAGCCAGTGGTGTGTGCTGCCCTCTAGTGGCTTCAATACAACACAAACATCTAATGAGCAGAATGAACAGTGAGAAAGGACAGAGCCACAAACACAAACGAGGGAGGATTTGTGAGCAATATATTGACTGTTCCACAATAATGGATTAAAATGTTTATGTGAAATACATGTTTTTATAACTATTTTCCTCAAACCATTTTAAAGAGAAACTGGATGGTTTTAAAGTCGTTTTTATTTTGCATGCAAATGTTTATTGATAGAAGAAAAAAAATAAGTCTTGACAGAACGACACAAAACAAAAACACAAAAACATGAAAATCTTGGAGTCTGTTATACATGCAACCTACAAGCACATGCCATCAAAACTTCCATCTTAATGCAACTACTTTGTATTTACAATGTTTCTGAAGGCAAAAACACACTGCTGTTATACTTAGAATAATTTATACACAGAAAACTGAGTGACCAAAAATGCTCTCTTCTTTTATTGTTAATCTAAGGTTATAAGTCAAATGATAGGTTTCCAAAAAATGTTAAGAACAAATGCATGAAAATCACTAGGTGATTAATTTCTTTATTTGCAAGATGGTACGAAACTTAAAACACAAATGACGGGAACATCCCGGAGATCCTTCCTCCTCGCTTTATGAACTGTTCGCCTTGGATATGAAGCTCTTCAAAGTGTCCCTCAGCGTTTGTACAACGGCCTCATCCTCTTCCACAGCCTTGGAGCAGACACGCTGCACTCTGCTGTGCAGATCCTCCAGGCACTTCTGTTGTACATGAAGCACAGGAGTTAATGGGTTATAGATGAGAATCATAAATACACATACAGATACAGCATGAGTAATGCTGCTATCAGGCCAGGCATGCTTAGGAACAGCAAGAACAATATGTTAAATATGTTTAGACTAAGATAGTTATTATAGTGTACTACTAAATCTTTTCTGCATATAAAGCCTAAAGATATTAAGTCAATGATGGCTACAGTGACATCTGAAACAGTGAAATACTTCTTTTATGAGTCCTGTGCTTGTGATGTTTGCCCTGGAAAATAAACTAACTCTACTGAATTTGGGACATTCGTTTATTTGCATTTAGAGAACTCAGTGCAGTTCATTTAAGTAAATGTATTTCTTCTTTGAAGTACACTTGAGATGTAGATTCTTCCTTACACTACGAGGGGCAGATTCAGAGCTGTAAGAAAGTTACCTCTGTAATTGACAAGTGGTTGGTCGCTGTGGTAAACACAGACGCAAGGTTGTTAGCGACTGTTCGTCTCTCCTCATTGGTCTCCTGCAGCACCAGATGGTACCTGAGGAAGAGACCACGAGGGTTTTATTGTAAAAGAGTCATCGCTTACACTGACAGAAACAGAGACGTTGAGACATGAGGCCACATTGGAAGCAGCAAATGAAGCACAGCTATTGAGCAGTATTTTCAGGGCCATTTAAGAATCATTTGTTTAAATATAGTCCTAATAAATATAGTTAATAAATATACAATAGTCACTCACTGCTGCTGCGCTGCCTTCAGTTGTTGCACAGCCTCGTCGTAACCATAATTAACCTTCTTCTCGAGAAGCTTACGATGGTTCTCCACTGACTCCATCTCTTCTGCCCAGTCCCCTTCCTCTCGAGCCAGCTCCTAAACAGACACAAACACACAGCAAACTGTTGTTGGTACATGTATGACACAACTGTGTATTTGCTGTATGTGATGGTAAAATATTTACTTCCTACATTCCTGTTTTTTTAGCTTAGACGACAGAAGTTTCGATCAGTAC
Source organism: Morone saxatilis (assembly GCF_004916995.1). Taxonomy (NCBI): domain Eukaryota; kingdom Metazoa; phylum Chordata; class Actinopteri; family Moronidae; genus Morone; species Morone saxatilis. The sequence goes on from NW_023339718.1 coordinate 10,288,392, forward strand.
TAAACTGACTATTATTAGAGGAAAATTGGCTTTATTAATCCCCAATGGGGATATTCTTTTTTTACTCTGGCAACTCTCCAGCCACCAGTCCACACTACATACAATGGTCTGTGCTGGACTTGAACCCTACCTTCCTGTTCCAAAGCCAGGTCTCTACAGACTGAGCTACGTTCACTCCCATCTTGTCTCAATCTGGTTAATTCTGCTCCATGTGTGCCAGCTGGTGTATGTAGTAATCTGGCATTTTATACAAACATCAAGCAGACTGAACTGTATGGACTATACCTGCATGTCGCAATCCAACCGTTCATCCAGCTTGCGAATCTGCTCTTTCAGCTGCTTTATGTCATTGGACTTGTCCATGATGTTGGAATTCACCTTAAAAGACAGAAAGACACACACACACACACACACACACACACACAACCATTAAATATGCCGCATTACAAGCAGACTAGATGATGATGAGTATTTATGATCTCAAACTATGACCGATTTTTGTCAAATTCAACTTTTCAAATAAAATCAATAAAAAAAAATGACAATTGTGATTTTAACAGAGATGCACTTGTGAGAACCTAATGAGAAAAATCTATAATTTTGTTACCTGTTCACAAGACTCCTCCAGGCTGAGTTTCATGTTGGCTAATCGACTGTTCTCCTCCTCCACATCACTGACCAGCTTTCTCAGGAGCATCTACAACACAGCAGAGATCAGAGCAAGCACACTGAATAACAAAATCTACTACACACAATAAAAACAAAATCTAATGTCCTACAAAATGTTAAATCGATATAAAAAGATGCATTTCCAAAGCTATAAGTAACTACATGGAGATGAGCTAAGCACTGGGATAGTAAGCTAGTCTTGTTCATACTGAACTAATATGAAAGTCTGCTCTTACACAAACGGTTGTGTGAACAGGATTATTAGCTGGAAATACCTGTATCTGTGTTCTATTCTGAACCATGCCGGATCCACATTCGAACGGCCTGATCTCAAAATCGTGACCACAGGCGTTCTCTGCAGACAGGGGTATCAGCTTCAGTTTACGAGCCAGTTTATGGTACTCTGTTAGCTTCAGCTCCGCCTGGGATTGAGGAAAATACAGGACGGAAAAGGACACAAGTCAAATCAACAGTCAAAATGTGTGACACTGGATTAAGAACATCTGCTTGCAGTAATGTATACTGACTAAAACTGGGTAGCAAAAACACACCGACACTATTAAATATTAGTTTAATCCCAGCTATTAAGAAGAAAATGATATCATGTCAAGAAGAACATTATGATAATCAAATGGTACTGTTGCTGCTCCTCTTTGCATACATACTAGATGTACATACAGTACCTTCTCTTTCACTTTGGCCAGAGCAATCTCCTCATTCCACTTATGCTGTTCAGCATCTTCAAGAGACTTGCTGAGACTGGAGATGGTCTGCTGGAGCTCCCTCTTCTCTCTGTTGATCCTCTCTACGTCAGCTGGAGTAAACTTCTGATTCTGCAGCCGGAGTTGCAGCTCATCTCGCTCATGTTTTAGAGACTCCAGATGACTGACTGCAGAAAGATGGAGAGGAAAAAACACCATGAATATAAAACGAGATCCAATCTGAGGTTCTGATTCGAAAGAGACGTTCAAAACTATTGTAGAAGATCCAATAAGCCCATTTGTAACCCAATAGCTGCTGCCATGTACCACTTTGAACCTGAATACAGTTTAGAGCTTTGTTGCTTAGCAGCTTTTTACTTGCACTGACTGACAGTAAGAAACTGAATATTGGCACTAGCAGTTTTACAAACACTGTAACTTATGGTCTCTGGTGGCTTATTAATTAAAACAGGAATGTGAAATGTTTTAAAATAGAATCTCAGCCTCAGTCGAGACACTAGTCTTGTTAACCCATAATAACAAGAATCCTCATGAGTGTGTGTATGTGGAAATGTGTAATTCCAGTTACTTCGTGAGTAGTAATTAGCAGTAGCACAGGCGTCTACATGGAGACTGACTCCTCAGATCCACACATGAGATTCCCACAGGATCCAGAGAATCCTGCTAAGGAACTGGCTGACTGACATGGTTACATGGTCACTGCCCTATTTACCAGTGTTCTCCAGCTCATCAGTCAATTCTGAAGCTTTGTTCTCGAGGTTGGCTTGAAAGGTATCCAGGCTGCTTCGATAACTCTGGAGTTTCTTCAGGTCTATCTGCAGCTTTCCCTTCTCCATCCTCTTGGTCGTTAGACGGTCCTGTCAAGGAGTAGGAGACAGAGAATGATCAGTCATCAGTTCCTTTTGTGCAGTCATTTACTTGTTTGACGGTGTCAAGTTTTCAAACTTTACACTTACAATTAGTGCAGTACAATTGCCCTCACTGTATATAATAAAATCAAAGTCTAATCTGTAATTATAGGGGTGTGTCAATGTAAAAGTCTTCTGACCATCTGGCTCTCCTTCTCCAGTCGTTCAACCTCATCAGTGAGCATTCTGTGCTTCTCCTCCATCGCAGTCAGCAGGGCTTCATCAACGTTGTAGAGCTTCTCTATGAGGAAAAACACACACATACACATGCCTCTTTATTGATTTTTCCAATATAAAAAGTTTTATTGGGAATTTTAACTTGAAAATCAAAACCTGAATTGAAACAACTAAATTAACATTGTGCTCAAATACACAAAAAAACAATTAATTATTAAAAAAGTAATACATTTCATAGAGACGCTGTGCTTACTGAGTTTAGTGAGGAATAGGTCATCCTCATCCTCAAATGTGTCATCGCCCTGCATGAACTTGGAGTATGTCTCAGCTGTGTAGTCCAGGAAGAGCTGCACAGGAACAAAGTGAAAGAGAAAATAAGAAAAAGAAAAAAAAAAACAACACACAACACAAAAGTAACTGTATGATGTTTGAGGACGTTGACTCTGGTCAAGTACCTTGTTATATTCCGCTCCTTCCTCGATATTGTCACTGTCCTCACCAAAGTCACTGAACAGCAGCTCCTGTTTACTCAAACTCCAGTTGATCTGTGACAGAATAAGCACAACACTGCTTTTAACCAATTTCATGATAACAATAATTCCTGTTAAAAAGCGTTGTTTGCTTCCCACCTTAACGTTATCAATGAGCCACATGAGAGCACCGAGGGCCTGTGGCCAGGTATGGGGAGCTCCAACAGAATACATTGAACACTTGGAGAGAACAAATGGATACCTTAAACCAGAATAAGGGAGAGAAATAAAGACAGAAATTGTCATCAGTGTTTCCCAACCTACAGACAAACAACATACTTATTAACACTAAAAGATTTCATTTCACCTCAGGGCTTTTAGGATAGCTGGAACCTCCTCCTCAACTTTTAAGTTTGGCATCTCAAAGGTTGGGTCTAGCTGGCGGTAGATGAACTCAAACATCTTCACAAACTCTTTGGTAGAGGGAGACTGAAGGGTCTTGGATGACAAAGTGCCTGGATAACCCTGCTCAGTCAAGAACTAGAAAAACGAGAGTCATCAGTCAGACCAACATCTATGTTACTTTTTGGTTAAGTTACAATTAAATTCCAAACAGTAGATATCAGTAGAAATAATGATATTTAATCAGTTCAAATGTAAAAATACAAATAAATAAATAAAACATCAGCTAATTTTAGTATAGTGGTGAGACTGTAAATGTAGACGAAGCACAACTGGATAAATATATAACTCATATGTGAATGTGTGGTAAATGTGCCCATCACACAAACACAAAAAAGGGGTGTTAATCAGTTAAATGAAATGAGATGTATATTGCAGTCTGCCACAGTGACTTTTTGGAAACAAAGATTTTCATATCGCACACAGTGGGTTTAATGTACTGAACATAAATGGCGTAGCAGTGTTAAAACAGACTTTTTGTGATTATATAAATTATACCGGCTGAGAAATTAAATATTTTCACCTCATGCAGCTGTCTGATACATTGCTGCACAAAGGATTTATCATGAAGAGGTCTGGTGTCTTTGATCTTCTCACTTCCTCCAAACCCTGACATGGTGCTGTTGCGAGGCATGCTGGCTCCACTAGTCCTGCAGTCAAAGTATTAACAAACCACAGCATCAAATATCAGTTTAGATTGGTATTGAAATTGAAAAAAAGTGTATGGGTTACAATGATATTACGCAGAATCACCTTTAAGTACGCTTTATATTCTCTTACTACTTCTGTAATTGTGCTGGTGCAATATGTGTTAAATTTAATGTATATACACTGTATGTTACCGGTCTTACAGCAGTTTGTACACTTCCACTATGTGAGGAACACAGTTTCTGAAATATTATTCACGTACCGGCCACCAAAGAAGCTGGTTCGTCTCTCAGAGGTCACAGACTGGGGTTTGGGTATGTTCAACTTTCCAAATGAAGGTTGTTTACTGCAAAGAAACAAAACTGTAAACAAACGGATGTGTTCCACTTGCCAACTCACAATCTCCCAGTACAAATCCATTCCTCATCTTTCTTCACCAATAATGTCTCTACATACAAACCACGGCAAAAACAGAATAAGTCTATGCAGCCTCTATTTAAAAAAAATGTGTTTGTGTGTTTGTTAGTTTTGTGTCCCAGTTTGTCTTTACACATGGAGGAAATCACATTAAATTACACCATTTTACAGTCTACAGTATAGTCAACACTGAGCTATCTCTGTGTCGTATTCTGGACAACCCTTTACTAGAAGCAGTCAGAGAGTGAAGTGTATGTTGCATGGGTGTGGTTAACAACATCAGGTAACACATATGAGCCGAATACAAGAGCGGACACACCGCACGGTTGTGGGAAAACAGTATAGCTGACTACGCACAATGTGTGAATGTATTCAGTTTCTTTGAGCTCCTTGAAACCAACCTCTGGGGCGTTGTATACACCATGCTCATCCTGTTGCTGTCTTGCACTCGCATTGGCAGCTCCGACGGTCTGCCTGTTACCCGACTCATCCTTCCACTGGACACGAGTTAGAGCGAAAAACAAACAAGATTGCGTTTGATTTAATAGCGTTATTGTAGTGTTCATAAGTGCCCTCCCCAAAAAAAACATAAACCTGCATTTTAGTGTAATGTTGGCAACGTAAAGTCTGTCAGTGTATGTGCATTAGCTTAGCTCGGATAGCTAATTAAATGACTAACGTAACTAGAGACAGCTAAAAAAAAACCTACTTAATCGTATTCTAGCTAAATAAATAAAAAATAATTTTCCAGTTGACGTTAACCGATTATTATCACGGTTGGTAACATCGTTTAAATGAACGATAGCTTGCGTATGCTAACTGTGGCTAACGTCAAATCACAATAAGCTCGACCGGCAAGTTACCAAAACCATAAACGTTACATTTAGTCAGAAGTGTAGTTTGATAGTTATCTATTATAAGTCATCCAATATAACTTCAACTGGTGTTTCTAGCCAGTTTCGGACGTACCGCTCCATTTCTCGTTAGGTGGAAAAGCCCAATGTTTACTAAATAAATCCGACAATCCGAGCGGATCCAGTTGAAAACCCCGCCAAAAGTACCGGACGGCGGTGACGTCATTAGAGTACGGCGAGCAACGGAGTCCAAAAAGGCTCCGCTACGCCGCTCTCTACAAACAATATGGCTTTAACGTCTCGCAAACTCATAAGAAACAATCATTGGAAAAGGAGATTATTACACTTTTGTTTCGCGTGTAAAATCTCTCATCTAGTATTTGTACTTTTGTACGGATCAGAACGGCTAAAGAGGGAAAAAATAGGTTAATTACTTCACCCACAATTAGAATATTTAAAATGCTGAAAAGTCCTCTGGCAACACAAAACAACCC
>NW_023339718.1:10294224-10294344 GCF_004916995.1 Morone saxatilis
GAATGTTTATGAAACAAGAGTAACATTTGCAGTTACTGATGTCTGATTCGCTGCCACAATTTGCTCCCGACAAACAAAACATAAACAAAATATTTGTATAGTATAAATATAAATATATAG
>NW_023339718.1:10294444-10307247 GCF_004916995.1 Morone saxatilis
TATAGTATAAATATAAATATATAGTATATTCAAATACTATTGAAACAATCAATATCCACACATTACCATACTTTCGTTTTGAAATCTATGTACAGAAAATAGTAATAAAAAGGAGACACAACAAAAACCACACACCTATCTATATTGATGGATCTGCTGTTGAGGGTCAAGTCTTAAATTCACATAACCCAAGATTTATCACCAACAATCCCACTTTCTGAGGCTGAACAAAATGAAGCTGCAATCTCAGGTCCTGAATAACTTCTACTCATATTTTGACTTGTGTTTTTGTATTTTTGCATCTAAAACTGTCTTTAAAGCGTCTCTTACTGTGTCAGGGTCCGCACTATGCTCTTATGTTGCGCCAAAGAGACTGGCGAACAAGACTTTGTCATACTGGACTGGTGTGATGACAATACATTGAATTAAAAAAGGGTTGTCTGGCATCATTTTGTAGGCACTCTCCCTTGTGTAAATAATATCAACCCTCTTACAGGCCTGTCTGTGCTTTAGCAGTATCCAGGTCCTATACTATTCTTCATTTGCAAAATGAAAAGATCAGATTAACACTTTGAGCAGACAAGTGACAAAGAGAAGTAGAAAATTTATTGCAGTATTTGTTCCACCGAAAGGGTATGAATCCCCTTTCCTCTTATTACTAGGGTGACCTAATACAACAAAATCTACATTTACAAAATATCCTCCTGCAATAGGCCACATATACTGCATGCGTAGTTCGAAATAGAATAAATTATATTCAGAGGACTCTGCCATTGTACAGCATGGACAAATAAAAGTGAACAAAAATAAAAATTCTTATTTTTTTCTTTTTTCGTCTTTTTCCTTCAAATATCTAAAAGCTAAAAGGAAAAACCATCAGGGTGCTAGTAGTATAATAAACTCCAAAAACACTTTAATAAGAACATCAAAAAGACTAATTTCCAACATTCACTTAAGGTTTTATTCTTTTTTTACAGCTTTTTTGTCTTCAGAGATATAAACATTTTAGTTTTTTGTCGTGTTAAACTATGATACAGTGGGAGTAGAAATGAGCGACTAGAATCTGCTGCACAACAGCGAAGGAGCTCCCACAACAATGTTGACAAAACATTTCCCTCCAGGTCTCTTTTCTGATAGCCTTTTTAAGGGATAATTTGGGTGAATTATTCCTTTAATGCCTTCTGGATTCTATCCTCTGCACTTGTACACAAACAAAACATGAGCAGTCCCTCTAATATAATAAGTCTTATGTTTTGTGTCATTTTCATTTTTGCAAGAATAACTCATGTAAAAGTATGTAGTGTCAAATATTCTTGCTCTCTCGTGTTTTCTTACAAAAATGAGGAAAGAGAGGAGGAGGGTAGGAATCCAGTGAAGTTTGGCTGTGTTGTTGGAGGTGGCAGGTTGAGGAGGAGGAGTAGGAGCAGGGAAGAGGAGGATTTTGATAAAGTAGAAATGGAGCAGGGGGAGCCAAAAAAAAAAAAAAAGAAAGAAAAAAAAAATAAAACACCACACGGGAGCCATTAGCTAGCCCCTCCTTCCCGCGCTGCATACAGTGAGCGTAAAGTCTGTACTACTTTGTTGCTCAGTTTGTGGTTGCTGGTCAAGGCAATCTTCTTGTAAATGATGTCCGACTCCTTAATAGTGTCCACCCAAGGCACCTGTTTGCGACCATCGCGTTTCTTGGCCTCTGCCCAGGGCCCCGAGTAGGAGCCGGCCATCCAGTGGATGCTGTATCCGTTGGAGGTCCTCTGGATGACTCGAGCGATCTGTGGTCGGTCCTTGTATTTCGGGCAGCAGAGGGCAATCACATCCATAGCATCCACTGTCTCGCTCATACGGCCAGGGTCCGAGGGGTCACCGGCTCGCCTTGACTTTCGAGAGGACTGCAGAGAAAACAAAAGAAAAAAGGTTGCACTATTTCCCCCCACTTTTTTTAACTTGTCTTTTATAAATAGCATGCGTCTCTATCTATCTCACCCCTGGGGTCCTTTCGTCACCATCACTGTCATCGTCATCTGTCTCTGGTCCTGCCTGATTGCGCGGACTGGGCCCTGACAAGGCGCCAGAGCCTCCCAGTAGGGCGTTTATGGCTTTGTTTCTGATGTTGGCGCTGGCAGACGCTTCTCCCTCCTCGTCCTCCTCGTCTGGGTCCAGATGTTCCATCAGAACCTTGAACTGTGTGGAGTGAAAAGACAACGTTTCACACCCAGAAGCAGCATCGACCTCTAAGAATTGAATGTGTGTAGAGTTGGGGTATGACCAATAATTGATTTGAAGGGCAAAACTTTCGACAGTACAATGTAGATGTAAAATAATCCTAACCCTGCAGATAATTAGGACAGAAAATAATACAATCCAAAAACCACAGAAAGATTAACTTCTGCTTCATTACTTACATCTAGGTACTGTCTGACTATCCGCCTCTTGACATCATGTGTCAGACTGGCGTGAGCCATGTTGTTGGAGATGAAGTCGATGGTTTGTCGTGGGTGGAAGTGAATGTTGTTTTTTCTGTTCACTGCCTTATCGTACACCTTGGCTGACTCTGTTGGAGAGTACTTCTGAATTTTACTGTTGGAGGACAAAAAAAAGTTTTAACTTAGAGGTCGTGGCTGAAGGTCTGAACTGGTCAAAATAATTCTCACAGAAAACTTTTGATGTATTAATTTAGATTAGATTAAAGCTATGTAGATCTCACCTGTCAGAGAATCCATACTGGTTCTTCAGATGCTGTTTGAGCACCAGTAGCAACAGGATGCCCTGAACAGCATTAGCGAAGTCCAAGAGACCTGTGGGATTGTCTGGGAGGAGCCTCATTACTTTTTCCACATCCTCCAAATCTAAATCATCCAGATCAGACTCTGACTCTGAGCTGTCTGCAACAGGTTTTCTGGCCTTTTTAGGCCGCCGTACCACATTCTCATCATTGTCGTCACCACTGTTGCGGATTTCTTCCTCATCGCTCCTCGGAGAATCGCAGTTCATCTTTTCCTCTTCATCCTCCCCATCTGACATGTTCTTCCACTCCTTCTTTACCTTCTTCTCCTTCTTCTCCTTACGCCTCGGCTCCTTTAGCAGAAGCTGGACAGGAGAAATTTACAAAAAACTTAACTGAAGTCCACATAAATACCTATTACTGTAAACATTATACCTATAAAACCTATAAACATTTTACATCCAAACTACTTGCTATCCTTGTCCTACCTCTTTGAAGGTTTGCAACAAGTTGCTGCCAGAGACAGACAGGGTGATGTCTATGTGGTGCATGATAAAGAGAGGCTCCTCCTGGCTCTGGTATGGGAAACAGGCGAGGTTGTCGGCTATAAACAACAGCATGTTTACTTCCGTCTTCTGCAGAAAGTAAAAAAAAAAAAGAGCACGATTGAGAGTTAGTGCCAGGTTCAAACTCACATAACAGTGTTCTCTTATAAGAAGTATTCATATATGGTCAAAATGTGTAAGACAGTAAAATAGTGATCTAACACACATTTTAACTATACAGTGTTTGTCATCTCTTTATAAAAGGTACTGCTTTAAAGTCAATGGTATGGTCTGTTTCCCTAAGATTTGTATAAAACACGTCTTGCTAAAACACACTGCTGGCAAATGTGTAAAAAACACAAAGCAGATGTTCACTTGGCATGCAGTTAATGAGGGAATTCCACTTTAAACCGAGAAGTGCAAAGACATGTTAAGATGAGCGCAGGTTTACTCACCGCACTGTCATCGAAGAGGTTCAGCAGCGAGATGAGGAAAGCCCTCCGGTGCTGCCGGTTCCCCCGGATCATAGTGAAGAGGTGGGAGCAGAGTGCCGAGTGGGTCTCGTCCTGTCTGAAGCCTCTTATGATGGTCTTACGAGACATATCGATGGCCTGCTGCAAATTGTACGACATCTTCATCCCAGCAACTGCCTTCATCTGTGAACAAATATGTTGAAAGAGAAGTTACAATTTGTCATTTTTTCAGTCAACTGTTGAGACAGCTGCAACCATGACAATGTGCCAATAAAATAATGAGACTAAACTCCATGTTGTAGTATTTATCCAGTACTAAAAAACTTTACATTGTAAAAAAGGCAATACAATTTTATGTGGAATCTGGCTGTGATGCATTAAAATGCGTAATCCTGGTGTTAGTGCTGGTCTCAGGAGTCAATGGAGGAATAAAATTAAACCACTAGCCTGTGAATGCAGTAAAGCAACTATGGAACATGACAGAAGTGATCTGTTTTGGCCTTTATTATATGATAATAGCATGGATGCACTCTCAGATCTCAGTTGATTTTATACATTTTAAAGTCACATCACTGTAAGTCATCTTGCACATTTGTGTTACAAGTGTTAAGATGATGCTAGATGACGGAGTGACTGTCTGTTGATCATTCTGTGCTGAAGATTATTAGAGGAGCACTAAAAGGCTAAGTTGGAATTCCTTCTCCAGGTACAAATAGCTGAACTAGCTCAAGTCATCAAGTAACAAGATGAGTCATAACTGAATTAATGAAACTTCACAACACTGCAAGCCCACTCACATGGATGAATCCTGTGTACTTCTTGTCAATCTCCACCAGCTGCTGGTCGGCTTTGTTCCTCATGCTGGGCTCTGGGTCTGTTCCCATTGCAATGAGGTAGGGTACACACTGCAAAGACGGGACAAAAAAAGATGTTATGTTCTTGTGCATAAGTACACAGGGGAATAACCGTACTACAGCACATGAAATGATCTTGGAGTTAGGGTTATTTTCAGGCTATAAGATGCTTACACACAAAACATTTTAGGAAAGAAAATCAAAAATACAAACAGAAATCTATGAGCCTAATTCTATCCTCAAGATGTTTTATTAAACTTGTACTTCATTATCTATGAATTATTGGAGGTTTGACAGGTTCTGGCTCTAACGTCTTACCTGTACAGGATGGATGAGACCCTGGTTGAGTGTGAGAGCTATGACGTTGAGAGCAAAGTGCCGTACACTGGACTGGGTGTGGAAGAACGCCTCCAACACCTGTTTTAGATAAAGCTGCATAATGGAGCTGCTCATCCCTGAAGAGATATCTCCCATCTCCTTCAGATCCTCCTGTTTGGAAAGTTTCTTCCCTGCAAAGACACAAAATATGACGTGTTGATTATCTATTCTATTACTACATATATATAGAGCTGATGTAACACAATGTATTTTTGGTACAGGCAAACAATTTATTAATCACTGAGCATTGTTCAAAGTGCCAATAACAATCTGTGTGACATCAGAGGACGTAACACTGGAGTGTTGAACTAAAAAGCTGCTTTACTTACATTCTCTGTCTGCTTCCTGCATCCGCGTGTCCTCCTCCTGAAGGTATGTCTGGAGGTTTTTGAGGATCTGGATTTTAAGGTTAATGGAGGAGGAGCTGTCAGCCAGGATGCCGTTGTACAAGGACTTCACCTCCTGCATAAACATCTGGCTGGGATGCATGATCACAAGGAAGCCTGAACAATAAACAGCAAAGACGCGTAAGAATAATTCAACAATACAGTCATCTCCCGCTGGGGCAAGAAACTGAGCTGGAGCTTCTCTGGCTTTACTATTGGTGTCCTGACACTGAAGGTCAGTGACTCAGTAATGTAACATCCCACACTGTCAAGCTTTGGACTCAGTAGCTAACGTTTTTGCACACAAACACAAATAGGGTGACCTTTGTCTAAACTAATAGTATTTTTAAAAAGTAGTGTTCTTGCCTAAGCCGATGATGGCTTTGGTTTTGACTTCCTCGTCCTCATGTTTGGTGAAGTACAGCAGCAGCTCGAGAACTTTCTCCTTGATAACAACCTGTATACAACATGCACAGACACACAGTTGTGAAACGGCATCCATTTAATCTTTTTTTTTTATAAGAAGCAATAAAAGGTGGCAGAGCAATGGCTTTGGTTTCACATGAAAGCTCTAATTTAGGTTGCACTAATATTTTTCTAGCAGTGTCTGAGCACAAAAAAAGATCAATTGCAATCCTACCTTGTTGGTGCCCTTGAACTCCTCCAGATCAAAATCAAAGTGCCGGGCCAGGGCACCCACAGTGAACAGTGATCGCAGCAAGAAAGGCTTATTTGCTACCAACGTTGTGCTGTTAGGATCCTCGTGATGCTGAATCTTCAGCTTGTTAAGTGCACCTAGAAAACAAAGATAAAGAATTGAAAGTTTTTCTAAAACCTAGATTATACTATGTTTTTCTCTGCCTTTTGCAGTTTTCATGTCTTTTCTCTAGCACTAGGTCAAACTCTACAACTCTCTTCCAAAGGAATACTGGGATACACTACATTTATGGAGCTGTGTGGAAAGTTGAAATACAAGTTACATTTTAATGTCTTGGAATGTGACACTTCAAAGCTCAACATTACAAAATGATGTTACCCTTGCAAAAATAGTGCATACAAAAGGTGACTAAATGTGTATCTCACCATAGAATCTGTTGAAACAAGCCCAGACAAACTTGTAGTTGTGCGTGACTTTGTTGACAACAGCTCCAAGACAGCTCACACAGTGCTGGACCACCTAGAGAAAAAAAGAAAAACCATAATGTAACTCTGATCTCAAAGCAAACCAGGTTCTATAGAAGTGTATACTGTATACTTTAAAACACTGTCACACACCGTCATGCCGTATTTGATGATGAGCTTCATGAGGTCTTCTTCAATGGTGGCAAGGAAAGTTTCACTGGGGTGCTCCATTAGCGGTACCACAAGCTCCAAGATCTTTGCCACATTACAGATGACCATGAAGTCATTGGCAGTCTGCAGGGGAAGCAATATAACGGTAATTACAGAAAGAAACTGACAGATCGGTGCCAACAATGACTCGATTGAGGGTCATTAGATTCACCAATCAGAAAAATCATTGCAAAAAATAAAGAAATAAGCACTATGTTTTCACTGCTAAATATGTGGATTAGGCAGTTAATTCTCTATGTTAGTTTCACCACGCTAATGTAAAAGATCATCAATTATCCCACAAGAATAATTCATTTTCTTTTTGAAATAAACTCAACTTACGTTACACTTTGTGGTCAGGTAGGGTTGCATGGTCATGGCATGTTTGACCATGAGCTGGGCCCTGATCTTGCTGAACAAGTACAAGGTGGTGATACAAGCGACTAGCCGTGTTGAGTTTACACCCTTGTTCTCTACAGAGGAAAGAGGAAATAAAAAATACACAAAGTGTTGTTTTTATATATAAATATACATTTATAAGTTTTCTCCTTTATCAAAGAGAAAATTGTGGCAGTTTAAATTGACGTCATACCTGCAAGAGACTCCTCGTATTTGAGGATGTGCTCGACCAGATTGTCAACTAGCTGAACACAGGCCTTCTTGGCTGGCTTATACGATGCATCCTCTTCAGACTTGAGAAGCTAGCGCAATAGAGACAACAATCGTTTTCAAAAGGTTTCAAACAAATGTATTCCCCGCCAGGTGAAGCCCTCAACACAAAATCAAATACTTACATTCTGAAGAAGCTGCTCAAACCAGTCATAGCCGGTGTCTCGACACGCTGCCACCTGCAGAAGAATTAGACATGAGAATTAAAAATACACCATAAATGAGACAGGGTGAGGGCTAATGAGAGGTTTTTACATTTTGTTGAAGTATATCATTTTTATTACTGAATACAACAAATTGGTAGGTCGCTTAAACTTACCACATCAGTGATGTTGAGGATCTTTCTGGTCATGGTCTCTTTGTCATGGGCTGGAGTCGGAGTAAACCACAACTTCTGGAATGTCTCATTCACCAATTTCTATAAAGAATACAACATGTGTCATTAGTTGCACAACTCTTTCAAACTTTTTTGTGATGAATAGATTGCAATATAGAGAGATTTGTCTAAAAATAAGCATGAGAAATGAATAGAATTTATGAAAAAAATAATTGAAAAAGACAACAAGTGCAGTTAATCCATACCTTGATACCTTCCTCATCATTGACCCTGCGGATCATCCTTACACACATCTCAGTAATCTTACTGAAGGTTGGCTGCTCCAGACAGATGTCTCTGAGGATCTTGATCACCCGTTTTCTTACGCTGATACCAGTGTCCTGTAGAGCAAAACCAATTAAATTCATGAAGGCTTTGCAATATTTTGCAAGCATAATATCAAAAACAAGGCTCTTGTTTTCATTTATAAACAGCTGCATGGATTGCAATAGCATTTTTCTACCAACAGGTGGCAGTATAAGACCGTAACGAAGAGTGAACTTCTCATGAACCCTCCTCAACATTTCCATGACAACAGGCACAACAATTTCAATGTTCAATTCTCAGATGCTGAGGACAAAGCGTAAGTACAAAGCTTCTGTGCTGGACTGCATTTCAGCATCGATAGCTTATATTAACACAGTCTGCATGCTGTTGTTAAACTGGCTCCTTATTGAACCATTTCAATCACATAATTGCAAACTTGAAACATCCTAAATGAACATTTTTTAGTAACTTTTTTTCCAACTCAACCTTGCAATGCTTTTATGTAAACTCAGGGACGAGAAAAAAAAAACAGCAATCCTGCTCAAATAGAAGAAGTGGCCCCACTCACACCATTTGCATATGTGATAAACACATGCATGCAACAACAGCTGCATTTTCACACTAGTTTTGAATGAAGAGTTAAACCAAGAATGGGTGTTTTAAGAGTTTTGAAGTGCAAATTAAAAGCTGTTTTTCCACTGGTGACAATCTTAAAAGGTGAACAATGAATGGATCACAACTCAAAGATACTTGCTTGCTATGTAGGAGGCTCTTGATAAATGAACAAGGGAGATATCAGGTGATTTAGGCAATAATGGTCTACTGCCAGGGCACAGTATGATTAAGATCACAACATAGTAGTGGAGTGCAAAGACAATTTCAATGCAACAGGTCACATGCTGAGAAACAGCAGGGGATATCTATGACTCAGGGTGTGGCGTAAATATTATGACAAAATTGATCCAACATGCATGAGCACAACATGCAGCATTCAACATCATTGCAAGCAAGACTCATCCATTCATCCAGCCAGTACTCAATAGTTGTCAATTTTTCTCATACCTTCATGTACGTAATCATATAGACAGTTCATATTGATTGGATTGTAAGACCTGCCAATTCACGAATGTGTCTACAGTGAGTGAGTCTGATTGGGCAACTTACCAGTATCCTCTCTATGAGCATGTCGTAGTACTGCTCAGTGAGTTGGGGTCTGCTGAGCACAAATCTGCCCAGCAGCTCTACTGCCGCTTCTCTCACACTGGTTGAGTTGTCCATCAAACGACCGTGGACGCCGCGCTGCATGTCAGACTGCGGAAGTAGAGAAGAGAGTGTCAGTATATACACTGGGGAAGAAAAGACAACAATATGTATTGCATACACAACAGAAAAGCATATGACAGAAAGAGAACAGACATTAAGACAGCCTACATCATGCAGTGTGTGAAACTAATGTAAGATTCAGGCATGACAAATTGTTGTCAGCTGCTCACATACCCTTGCCAGTATGCTGGGGTCCACAGCCACAACCTCAGACAGACATTTCATGGCTTTAGTCCTTACAGCGATGGCACTTTCCCCAAGGACTCGCAAGATCTATAAAAGTAAAATAAAAAAATACACCAGCCTATGATTTAACAAACTGATGCTTTTTCAGTTCAACAGTTTTCAAGACAAAGACAAATATCACCTGTATTATAATGTGTGGATGATTTATAGATTATTATTAGACACATATGGTGGAATATTCAAATCTTACCTGTGTTAAATAAATATCAAAGCTCTGGGCAAACGGCCTCATGGAGGCCAAATAACGCACGATCAGACAGGAGTCCTCATAGTCCACAGTGTCAGAGTTCATTCTGGGGAGAAGGGCAAAGAGGAAGAATGTTATAGGATTATTCAGTCATACAACTGGCAGTGAGATTGCAACTGACAGGAGGCTGTGACAATTAACAAGAAACAGAGATAGTACGATTATGAAAGGCAGGAATAATCAAAACATTTATGATTATGATTGAGTACATTGCAAAAATATTCACACATCCTTACTTCAGCGTGGCAAAATGAGCCGGCATGGTCTTGATGATGTTGCGCAGGAACTTCTTGCGCTTTTCAGCACGCTGCATAATTTCACCGGTGGTCTCGATCTCCTTGGCATGTTGTGGTCCGTCCGATGAGTCCTCATCCTTCGGATTCTGGTTCCTCATGGACTTCTCAGCCTCTGTGGTGGCGTCCCGGAACCACTGAGCAATGTAGAACTTTCTAGCAAACTATTGGACAAAGAAGATCTCAGTATCAGATTTAGCGGAGAGTAAGAAATTAATTAAACAACTTCCATAACACAGTGATATTATAAGCCAATATTATGTGTGGCTTTAATGTAGCCCTTTAATTCTCAAGAATTTAGGGAGTTTAAGGCAAATAATTTTAATGATCTTCTGTAATTTTAATGATCTTCTGCCCCATGTAAGCGTTCGCTTACATGGGGCAGTTACCTATATCAAGCTGCTTCCATAAGTGGTTAAATAGCCAGTTTAAAGTAAAAAACTAAAACATGACAGATATCTAAAGCTCTGACAGTCTGTCTTATAGAAACCCACCACCAGTGAGGCATCAGTGTCAGCATTCTCTTCCAAGTAGTCCAGTAGAGCCTTCTGCAGCTGTTGGGTCTCATCACTACCTGGAGCCTATATAAATCAGAGAGAAAGATCAAAACAAGTGCCACTCATACCAATCCAAATCACTAAATCCAAATTTAGCAAAAAGGTTTTGATGCAAATCTTCAAGCAAAAGAGAAACTCATTTCAAAAATGTTCTGCTTGTCCCATTTAACTCCTATTTGTCACTATAAACATGAACTTATAGTTCAAGAGACAGTGAGGTCACCAAATATAAAGTTGGTCTTCTACCTCTTGTAGGATACGATCAATCGACCTCTGGTCCATCTTGCTGGTGACTGCGTCCTTCCTCAGACGGGCAGCCACTGTGCCCAGGTAGTCTAGAGATGCAACTCTTAGAGCCATCTCTGTCTGCTTATTACTGAACTGGTGTACCTGATGGAAGCACAGAAAGAGAGAGAGAGAGAGAGAGAGAAAGAAACAGAGAATATAAGAGCAGATGGTCAGCAAGAAATGCGCTGTTGTGACAGTGTTATCATATTACATTTAGGACCAAGACTGGCTGTCATTTACACGCTAAATGACAAGTTGAATTACTTTCTACTTTAGAGCATCTAAGTGTTTAAATACTTTATCTTTTTACTATACTTTTATGCATACAATCAGATGATGTATTTTCCAAATAACGCCTTGCAATCTCCATGTCTCAGCATTATTCCCCTGCTAGTAATCTGGATCATCTATTCTTAAAAACACACTTTCACACAAACACAAACAGTTAGATTTCCAGTTTAAAGAAAGAGCTCTGTCATACTAACCAGTAGTCTACCAAGCAGACTGAGCAGCAGCTCTGCAGCAGGCCATTCTGGTTTGTTTACTGTTGAGAGAAGGTCCTGGACAAAGTTCTCAAACAATGGCCGGTAATCTTCTTCTCCTTGCTTACTGCCACACCTGAGGGACGGGATAGACAAAGAAAGTGGCAGAGGAGGAAAAGGGGCAAAAAAGGGGACAAAGGGAAAGCATAAGGAGAAAAGATTAATGTTAGCAATACCAATCAGGGGCAGAGGGCTATGAAGCAACCAGAAAATTGCGACTAAATTTGTTGGCAGACAAGTCCATCAAACCAAGTGTATCATACAACAGCATGCACATGAGGAAAACATGCGCACCACGGCGATGATGGTGGTTCGATACATATTTCTACGATTACACAGGCCATAAACGCTCCAAGAGAGAAAAAGTAGTTCTTCAGCCCTTCTCTTTGGCACTAATCTGCACTGTATGCATGTTAATAAATATTTAAGAAGACAGAGTACAACTTTGTAATGAAAAAGTACACAGAAGGCAGTATAAAGTGGAATGGTAATTACTTTTTGAGGAAGACTGAGAGGAAGTTTTGTGCTGTTCTCATTGCCGTCTCATAAGAGTTGGTTATCAACACATCTTGATCCACCTGAAAAAAGAAAAAGGACTTGTGAGAAAAGTGTGTGTGCGTGTGTGTTTGCATTTGTATACATTTTATATTTGCTTGCTTTTCCGGTTGGCTTGCTCTCCTACCTTGTCACACTCTTCAAACATGTCCTTGTCGTTTGGGAGATGGACCACACACTGGATCAGCTGCAGCACCAGAGCCGTCACCATTTGGATGTACATCGGCTCTCCATCCTTGTCTGAGCTGTTCAGCCTGAGGACACAAGATGTCAGGACACATGATATATTACTATCATGGGTATTATCCAAGAAAATAATATGTTTTTTTACACCGAGAAATGTTTACCTCTGCCTCTGCTATTACTGTTCTACATTGACGGTCGGACAATAATCATATCCCTTGTTTGTTGCATTATCCCTGCTACACCTAATGGCCATACATCACTTTGAATTCAAATAAAACAAATTACCTGAAATTCCTGAGGGAGCGTTTGCTGGTGGGCAGTCTGGCCAAAGACGTAAAGATCTCCTCCAAGATCAGCTGCCGATGCTTCTCATAACGCGAGAACACCTGGAGACAGGAAACAATAAGTTTGGTAACAACAGTAAAAACACATGCAAGCATAATACACAAATGGATGTACACAACAGTCAGAAGGGGGGAAACTGGCAATGTAGTATACCAGAAAACAAAGACTTACTGCTGTAACTAATTTAATGGCACACAGCTGCAGCTCACTGACATTCTCCAC
>NW_023339718.1:10307267-10308098 GCF_004916995.1 Morone saxatilis
AAAAAAAAAAAAAAAAAGAGAATGGCATGAAACCAAAGTTTGCAATGCAATTTTTTACTTGTACTTATAACTGCAGTCTATCACTGTTTTTGTTTTTAAGTACATGAAGTTTTTACCTGGAGGATGGTGGTGTCTGTAAGCAGCTGGATCTCTAAGAGCTCAGAGATGTTGCTGACAATGTCGCACACCTTGTTGTACAACATGATAATCACACGTTGCTTGTGTGTGGAGCATTTCGCACGCTTTGCCTTAGAGCTCAACAGGCCACCTAGAAGGACAAGAGTAATCCAGTTAAATACTTTTCTCTAAGTGTGTTTTTGATCATAAACCGTGATAATAAATATTTAGCAGGCACTTAAATTAAACTGAACTTGAATTACAGGGACTTTGTTGTATACAATAACAGAGCTAACAGATTAATAAACACATTTATTGAATGTAATTTAGGTCATTATACAAATAAATCTCCAGCCAAAGTGTAAAGTTATTATTATGTTCACCGTGAAGCTCAGTTTATAACAGCTGTAATTTCTGCTAAAGCTAATACTATTTGTGCATAAGGCATATACTGCCATGTAGGAGGAGTCTATAAAGTCAGTAAAAGAGAAAATTATATTTTCAAGTGATAACCCTGTAACATCCAGAAATCAGGGATCAATTGCTGACTAATTTCTCCATCTCTCAGCTTAATTCTTGGATAGTTTTTCATTCATTTATTCACCACAAAACTGGTGAAAGGTTCTCACACAATGGGCCACAATCCAAAACTCATCTATTTAGTTTCACTCAGATCACAATTGTATAAAGGCCAGGGGTCTCATTTATAACCGT
>NW_023339718.1:10308198-10320560 GCF_004916995.1 Morone saxatilis
GGATCCAGCTTCGAAACCTCCGTGAATTTTCACTTTTTTGCTTTTCCTCAGTCCTTCTGCTAGGTTGGTTGCCGACAAGACATAATACTTTGCATCTGAGTCTGGTTTATATGCAGATCGCCATTCATCGAGGTCGTTTGCATTTTGACCATTTTATGGCTTAAAAATGGGGCATTTGTACAGGAAGGGAAACGTGGAAGCTGATTCAGTGCGCACACTTGGGTAAGGCACTCTGTGATTTTATAAAGCAAATTGCTTACAGGGTGTGCGCTTACGCAGGGGGTTTTATAAAGTCTGAATATTTTTTGGCGCACGCAAAACTTGGCTTTTGGCCGTTACGTACCTTTTAGTAACGATCCACGCACATAGTTTTATAAATGAGACCCCTGGGCTTTTTGTTTATCCCTACCTCCATGTGGGTCCACCCTGTAGACCGGGTCGTATTGTGGATACAGTGTGTTCTGAAGATGGAACTTGGTGTATTGTAGCACCCGCTCTATGACGTCTTCTATGTAGACAGCCTTCGGCATGTTTGTCGAGGTCATGATGTGAAGAGCCGTCAGACATGCGTCTGCTGACTTTGTGACTCTCTCCATTATCAGGTCTCTCCAGAGCTTCTCCTCATCTTCAGCATCATGGTCCTGAGGTTAGAAAGGAAATAACTAAAATAAATACAGAAATAAACCACTATCTGGAGGCGGAAGGTTTTTAAGTCAGTCTAGCAAAGAAATCTTTTGTAGCATTTTAACAATTAATGTTCTGCTTTTGCTGCCAGTGACAGTATCTTTTGATTTCTGCACATGGATAATGTTTGCATTTCCGCAGTTAGTTAAATATCACTGCAACAAATATTTAACACAGAAATAGGGAGGAAGGGAGCTCACATGGTTCATCAGGGTGGAGAGCTTGGACCCATCCTGGATATTCTTTTCCAGTATGTTTAGCAGCTTCACCAGCTTGTCTGATGGAATCTACAACAACAACAAAGATCATTATTTTACATTATTTAATTTGATCTGAAGCAGCATCACACTTCCACATCAGTCAAACTAAAGTCTAACCCCATACCCTGCTGGAGATGCCCATGGCCTTAATCTTGGCGGACTCGCTGCCCAGTTCATTCAACTGGTGTTTACCAAGCAGCAGTTCCTGAGGTATCTCATCATCATCTGCTGTTGGGGGGGGAAAAAACCCGTAACATTAGACAATATCACAATAAAATACAGCGAGGTTGCTGCATATCTATTTTCAAAATGGACTATAGTGGCAGTTTGAAAGCCAATCAACGCTGATATTTACCCATGGTAGTGAAATCCACATCTTCCAGATTCTCCAGTATGTTGTCAATGCTTGTTAAGAACCTCTTGAATGTGGAAGAGTCCATCAGCTCTTCTTGAGTCAGCTTGGGTTCATATGCTTTCCGTTTCTTCTGCTTTTCCTTTATCTTCATTTTTCTGGCAACTGGGTGAGAGAAATTTCATCTTAATTTTCGTTGTCATGTTTTCATTCTGTGTGCCAGATACCAAACACTGTCTCTTCATTATTTTAAGAATCTTTTTTCAGCTCTCTGGGTTTCAATTTCTCACATTAACCTGGCACTGACAAGTAAAAAATATATATATGCATTTCCTTGCCTTCTAGTCTGTCATACCATGTCATTTATCAATTTATTTTTCTGTATATGGACATCAGAACATTACTCCCCAATCTAATGGGGTATTAGATTTCACTGTGAAGGCCAAATAAAGACATTCTTTGCTCTTCTATCACTGTCACACACATATCAAAAGAAAGAGAAACATAATTCGAAATGGTGTGGCACACCACTTGAATACAGACCGTCACTTATGCTGGGTGGTGGTGAATCTTCCTCGGAGGAGTCTCTGTAGCGGCTCCCTGAGCCTCGTCGGCTGTCCCGGTGCCCACTTTTCCGATGTTCCCCTGAGCCACGACGCTCCCTTTCCTCAAAGTCCCAGGCTCTGTCTTTCTCTCGGCGCTGCCGCTTCCTTGCGGCTGTAGAGATTAGAAATAAAGAAATCAGGCACTAAAGTCTAAAAAAAACTGTTATATGAGAATAACACTAACAAAAAGTAATCTCAACAGGATTCCACTGTCAGCTCGTGACATTTTCAGAATATTTCACAAGTCAAATGATCAAACCTTGCATGAAGATTTGCAGCAGGAACTAACACGAATCCAATAATTTGACTCACACTCTCCATTTGCATCAAAGTCTTCATCCGAGCTGACCTCAGCATATTTGGGCTTCTCATTTACAGTGCTTCGTTTCCTCTTGTTCATCTTTACCCGTTCACACAGGGGCATGGTTGACTCAATCTCTGCCAGCAGCTCTGGGGGAAGCTCGTTCAGAACTGCTGGGTCCATGCCACCTGAAAATTGGACAAAAAAAGATTTTCAGGTTATGAACAAAAAGGCAATTCCATTTTTTTCTTTCATCTTCATGTAAGAACATAGTACACAGAGATAGAACATGCTGTAGTTAGTTGAATGAAAGGAGCAAAACTGCTTCTTGTTCTTACTTTTGCCAGATTTTCCTGACGAGATCCTGTTCTTTCCAGACTTGCTGTGCCGGATGATCCTCTGGATCTGGTCAATGGAGAGCTTTTTCACAAGGACTACAGGCTTGGGCCTCTTCTCAAAGTCCTTCACCAAACCTAGCCTCTCCAGTTTAACCTTAGGCTGGCCCCACACTTGACTTTCAGTTGACCCACTGCCATCCTTATCACGTTTGATCTGAAAAAAACAAAACAAAACAAAGGAGTCAGGAAAGCCCTCTGCGATTGTCGTGTTTGAAGTTCAAAGTTCAATAAATTTCACACTTTGAAGTTTTGGACAGAAAAACATGACCTTTGTTTACAGAAAAGAAAATAGGATAATAAAATGTAAACAATGGATCAAACTGATTGACATGAGATTAGATTTTGATGTTAGTTTCCAGTATAGTTTTCCAGACTTGAAGGAATGCTCCCCCCACCATTTTTCAAACATTATCTCCATATCTTAAATTGTGAGAGTAATGGTCAATGCATAGTGCACTGTCAACACTGCAGTGTTGGCAGCAACTCCTCCCAGCCACTAGGGGTGATGGGCCAAAACTGGAGATGCCGGTTGTGGACCTTTGCACTCGTCAACAAAGTAACACTTCAATGTTTCTCGGCAATATCAGCACGACAAAGTTTATGTCCAAGTACTGCACATCTAACAAGTACACAATACACTGCACAGACAGAAACTCTGGTTACACTAACAAGGACTTTATACCTCTCTTCTGCCTGTTGCTTTCTGTTGGTTCACCTCTGAGCTAGAAGCACTGGCTAAGCTAGTTGGCAAGTCATTAATATCTAAAAACGACTGATCAGCAGCGCAGCATAGACTGGTATCTCACTGGACAACGCTGCAGGTTTGTTCTGCTAAAGGCTGAAAATCTTACATTTGTGTATAACACATTGAGTATGTGATTCAATCCAATCCAGCACAGAAAAGTCAAACACCAATGCCACACTTTTTCACATCACAATGTCCTACACACTGATGACTAACAAACACTGACGATCAAAAATTTAACCAAAACTTGGCTCTGCTGAGAAGAATAGAGTGGAGCTCTCACAATAAATAAAGATTGTTATTGTGGTCCCATTCATTTGACCTATGCCAGTAACCTTGTAACCGATCAGTTGGACCTAACCCTGCAGAAGCTGCATAGCTGGTTTAGTCCTGCCAGGGTGACTCTTAACCATTTCTATGCAAACTTCAGCTTAACAAGACATAAATAGTAAACAGCCATGTTTTCAGTAGACAAGCTATTCATTACAGGTACACTATCAACTCTGATTGCAACAACTGGCAGTATAATCTAGGAGCA
Source organism: Morone saxatilis (assembly GCF_004916995.1). NCBI lineage: Eukaryota > Metazoa > Chordata > Actinopteri > Moronidae > Morone > Morone saxatilis. The sequence goes on from NW_023339718.1 coordinate 10,312,082, forward strand.
TGTAACTGTAACTGCGTCACGGCAAGTGGCTGCGGGTTGCTTTTCTGAACAATGTCTTGCCAATAGATATTGTAAGCTTGACTGTCAAGGCAAAATTTGCTTTTTCAGTCCAATTGTTTGAGATGTCGGCAGCAAGTGCATTCATTAGATTTTTACCAACAGGCAACAGCTGAGAAACAGCAGTGGAGCATTTCTTTAAGTTATTTGCTTTTGTTTACATACAGGACAAAAAAAAACTTAAATTAAACAAAACAACAGGAACTACTTTTAACAAATGGTTAGGTGTAGGTTAATGTGTTAACGTAACTCTTTATGGCCACTCCCAGGAATAAACAAAAGGCTTACAAATGGGAAAATAAAATTGTAAACAAAAGTGAGCAGTGGTGAGATTGGTTTTGTGAGATTGCAGGCAGTGACAGCTGAATGATTGGTAGGTGGGTAGATATTTGGTTTGGGTCAACCCAGATCACCTTAGGGATCTGGAAGTTCTTCAGTGCACCACTATGGCCTCCCAGGAGATGAGCAGGGAAAGAATCTGGAAGTTTAGCACCAGAAGCAGAAGAAGCCGGTTTGGAACCATCTGGCCTATTGCTCCGACCAGGCTCTCCAGTGGAAGAAGCCCGATAGCCGGACCTATCTCGGTCACTTCGGCAGCGAGAGTCGGGGGAGCGTCTGTCTCGACCACCTGTCTCGCTCCGATGCCGCCTATCTCGGTCAGATTCTCGGTCCCTGTCACGTCCATGTTCCCCTCGGTTTGATGACTTTGGCATGTCTCCCCGTCTGTCTGAGGACTTCTCATCGTGTCGGTGCTTTGACGACTCCCGACCCTCTCTCCTGCTGTCATGTTTATCAACCCTGTTCTTGATGACTTCCGGTCGACCATCTGGTTTCAACCGCAAAGCCGTGTCAGAACCTTCCACTGCAGCCGGACCACTAGCTGGTTCTTCAGGCCAGCGTTGGGCCTCAAGGGCTGGAATAGGGGCAGCCAGACAGGGGTCGAGCTGGCCATCAGCTCGGCCTGCCTGCTGGAGGTCGATGCTCACCATGAGGGGAGGGCGGCTGGCACCGTTCCCAGCTGCAGTGGCCTCTTGTGGGGTCAGTTTGCCTGCATTGCCCCCTCCTGTTGATCCACTGCCTGGGGCACCCGTGGGACCACCTGGTCCTCCCGCACCTGGCTCCAAGGGGAAAGAGTCCTGTTTTCTCTTCTTCAGAGGCTTGTCTGTAAAGAGAGAGACATGAAGATAAAACTTGTAAAACCTCTTAAGTTGTACATTCCAAAATACGTCATAATACGTCATATTTAGAGTTATCCTACACACCTTTATCTTGAACCTCCTTTGAGCACTTCTCACTGGCCGCCTCTCGTTCTATCCTTTCAATTTCAGCGAGGGCATCCAGCTCTGCCTCGTCGTAAGGGGAACTGGGAGGCTGGAAACCACTGGCACCACCTGCTTGCTGGGAGAGCTGCTGCTGTTGCAGCCGGGCTCCTAGATTTTGTTGGAGAACAGGCACCTGCTGAAAGCCCAGTTCTGCCTCCATATTGTCAGAGTTCTGGTCCATGCCTGGCATTACCTCACCTGAGATATTAACAAAAAACACTTTTACAGGGTTGTACTTAATTAACAGGGCTGATGGTTTCCAGTACTTTCCAGAGTTCTGATGGACAAGATTTATTTTTCGTTCCTAAATGAGATATAAGCACAGCATACCTCTTTTAGTGTATTGGAGGTGGCGGAAACTGAGTAACAAAATTATGGGAATACAGCTAAGACTGAGATGATCAAAAAGCTTTACTTACCTGGGGTATCGGACTCATTTGACTTGACCCTGGATAGCTTAAGGGTGAGTTTTGTAGAGTCCTTGTTTGGAGAGCTTACGATGTCGTACATATCTTTCTCCTCTTTCACCGCTGGGGCTTTCTTCCTTTGCTGGAGCTGCTGTTTCTGGTCAGGTCCTCCTTCCCTTGGTGAGGGCGCATAAGGAGGTGGTGACTGCAGAATCAGCGGGGGACGAGAGCCCGCTGTGAGGAAGTAACACCAAATAGAGAAGGACGTTATTTTTTTAAAAGACACGTGAAAATAAAATGACATAGTACTATGATGAAAACCGACAGAGCTGCGTCTACAAAAGGCATTCCACTCTACTAATGTGCAATGCTATATAGGAAGACGGCCACTAAGACTGGAAAGAAAATCACTGTGGCCTTGTATCACTATTGAGGGATAATGACCTCAAATTATTCTGTTGCTGTGAAATTCAAATTATGAGTATTACAGAGCCGGAAGCAGCTGTTCCCTAAATGAAAAAAGGGTAGGCAGGGTGAATGCACTGTAGTGCCTCCTTTCTTCTTCCAGTGTCCTTACGTTTGGGCGTTCCTTCACTCCCTGCTGGGGAGCAGCCAGACTGTGGAGACCTCAGAGGGAAAGAAGGATTCCTCATGGTGGAGTCACCCTCCTGGACAACACACAGACAAGACAGGTGTAAGCTGCCAGGTATGAACTTTACACTGCAACTTCAACCAAAAATTTACTGGAGAAATAGCTTGACAACAGTTAAATTTTTGTTGCTAACGAAGCTCTTCTGAGGGATTACTGACTCCAGCCTGTGAGTACCTCTCCATTGTATTAACACAACTAATGGAAATAACTGGAATTTGACATAAATGCTCTCCCACAATTGAAAATCGTAATGCTGAGTATATTTTATACCAAACATTTCAGTAAAACCTCCTTACTATGTGCACATTATTCTGCATACCTATGTTTTCCCTAACTATCTCTCACTTTCTCATGTGCATCCTCCCTCGATGGGTGAAAAAAGCCAGTGAGATTCCACCTCAAACCCAATGTCAATGTTAATTGAAAATATAAATGGAAAATCCATTTCAAAATTATGTTTATTCTCTTTAGCATCTTTACTTCCTTAAATATTGTAATGTAATTCTGTCTCAATCTGGTTGTGCACAGTTGTCAATTGCACAATAGATATTTATCAATTTAGCAATGTTTTCCATTTGCATTGGTTGGGTAGTAAACATATCTCATGTCTTTCCAGTCGTACCTCATTGCTCAATCGGTGTACAATATTCAGGTAGTCCTCAGTGCCGTGTCTGTCTGAGTGGTGGTTGGCAGCGTTGGCCATCTGCCCCGATACTTTGCCCTCATGGATATTTCGTATGCCACCAGGAACCATGGGACTGGTCACAGACACTGCCAGATAAAAGAAGGAAGATGTTAATTTTATATAAAAATTGAATAATTAAACTGAAAAACACAAATACAACTAATATTAAGCTCAATTTATGACAAAAATAAAAAAAATAAATAAACAAATAAATAAGCTTATCAAACATTTACTGCACTGAAATTTCTTTTAGTAAATAAGTGAGTACTGACTGATAATATCAACCCTGGGCTAAAGTCATGAAATAGTCATATACTACTGAACACTGAATCAAATTATTTAATATTAAACTATTCTATTTCATTTTACCATATTTTATCCATTTCTTGCTTAAAGAGTTTTTTTATAGGTTCCCTGTTTTGAAGCATGGGACACTCTTATGTTTTATTCTGAAAATATTCTTGTTACTAGGGCCCGAGCAGCAAAGCATTTTTTATTCCCCAATGAATTACATATTTGGCTGCTGCAACATGCTTGGAAACTCATGAAATGTGGCACAAAAAAAGTGGTGGTGAAAATGAATGAATGATGTGGCTCTTGTAAGTGGGCGTGGCAAAATTACTTGACCACGCCCCCTAATAGCTGCCCCCGAGGCACGTTTTACTGATATGTATGAAATATGAAAAGCTGTACACACGTGTATTGTTCAAATTTGGACAGTGCAATCATCATCATTAAAAGTATTAGATTTCCATGACATTTCCACAGCACGTTCTACACAGGATCTGTTGTTTTATAACACAACCGCAGCACACCCTGACGTGCGGATCGTGAGGGCCCAATCCTCACTGTTGCAGCTTTCATTTTTATAATATATTCCGAAAATCCCTGGTTAAACATATAAACTATGTGAATCGCAACAAATATATTAAAACAATAAAGCAACGAGGCAACAGTGGAGGGATTTTACTGTGAAGAAATGGTAGAACAAAGGGACAAAAAATTTGTCCACATATTTGTCTACAAAACCACAGCTGCTAATCACATGCGACATGTGCTGAGGTCTTGCAATGAAAAATACAGATCGTCAGCCAGCTACACAGACAGACGCAAGAAAGCACTGATCCACATTTCGGACCTCTGTCTCCTCATACACGCACAAAAAACATGCAACACACAAACTCACACTCACCTTGTTGTATCTGTTGGTGTTGGTTATAGCTGGGTGGTTGTTGGTGGGGATACGGCTGTATGTAACCGGGGGCAGGGCTCTGAGGAGTGTATGGGCTCGGTACTGGACTGTTCTGCTGGCCCATATAACGACTACTTGAACCGGTCTGGGGTGACACAAACCGGCTGGACAAAGTAGAAGGAAGTTGCATGATTATTAGTCAACATAATAAGGTTGTATAACGTAAAGACAATATCTTTCTTTCAATTAATCTGATATATATTCATACAGTAATTCAGCCAAATTAGATAATAATATCAAATATTGTAATGCAACTGAGAAACACCAAACAGGAGAAAATATGTAAACAACAATTACACATAGAAGTGTATATAAATCAGCTCCTTTTTGCAGCCTGACTCACCTTGGTGGATTGGGAGAAATTGCAGCCGGCTGGAAGTTTGCAGACTGGGCAGGGCTATGCATGGAATTTTGGGTGATCTTGTACGGCGGTACCATTGGCTGCTGCATTACATCTGTTCAGAATGAAAATACGGCAAATATCAACACGAAGCTCATCTTTACGGCTGCATGCTTTCGTGACGTGACGTGCAACAGGTAAGCATCTCCGTACTTTTCTCCCTGAAGATGCCAGGGTTCCTGGTCAGCATGGTCTGCAACAGCAGTGGTGCATCTCCCTCTGGCTCATCGCTACCCAGGTTGTCCTTTAGCTCTCTGAAACCACACAAACAACAAGTTCAGTCACATAAAATGGTGAGAGCAAGTTGAGCACACTTTGTGGCAAAAACTAAAATCTAAAACATGCATGAATGCAAACATTTATTGATTGCATTATTTAAATGTACATTTGATTTATTTCATAAATATATAACCTATAATTCAGGGTTGTGAGATTTAACAGAAGGACAGCCATCCCTTTGATATTTTCTGCTGTATTAGGACTTATTTTGTGCCCCCAAATAAAAGTGACCTGACCATTAAAGTTAAATAGCAATTTTTAAACCATAATTTTAATACACAACATGTAGCTCTTGACTTTTTAATATGTAGTATTTGCATCTAGCAGATTTTCCCACAGGTAAAACATTAACATTTATTCCAGCTTCTAAGTGTTAAGTCTTCCATGTCTCCATCTCATTAAAAATGTATCTTTTTGCATTTCAATTAGTAAAGAAACCTAAGCAACATCTCCATCTGCATAAGTCAGTGGCATCCCTTATGTTATGTTATGTCAGACCCCAAGATCTAACACTGACAGCCCAACCACTTTCAGGCAAACCGGTTGCCTCAGATAGGGCCTGTCTCTCTCTTAAGGCTCAGGAGACAATTTTGCCATATAGACACTTTCATACTCACATGTGCTCTGTGGAGACCTGGTTGAGGCCATGGGCTAGCTGGGAGGCCAGATTCTCATCCCGACAGCCCAATAGGCAGGTAACTTCCTCTGCGATCCTTCCATTGTATAGGAGGCTCTTAGTGGTGGTGGCCGGGAGAGGGGAAGGGAGGGGCAGCTGGTTCAACACTGAGACGAAAAAGAGTGAAGACAGACAGGGTGAGCAACAAGCGTGACCAACACGGGACACAAAAGCAGAGAAAAAACAGAAACACAATTGTAAATTTACAATCTGTTCAGACAGCTTGGCATTTTACACTAGAACAGAAAACAGAAACAAAACTGTGAAACTGTGTTTCAAACACGGCTGTGTGTCACTCACAGTCTGTGAGGCTAGCGATCCCAGCAAGAGTGGTGATGGGAACATGAGGCATATCCCCATTCATGCTGAAGGTGAGGGTGGGGGAGTGTATTGATACACAGGTAGATCAGGGGGTCGATGGACGACACCCGTCCTCACATCTCCTGACACCTAGGTGAGAGGAAGGTTAGTCAGGGGGGAGAGAAAGACCAAAAACAGCATAAGTGATGGACAAGAGAAGGACCGAGAAAGAGGGCAAGACTTACAAGATTTACAAAATGAGTAAAAAGGAGGCAGAGAAAAGAGGATACAATGAAAGGAACAAAAACTGAAAATGAAACAAATAATCATGATTGTATTTAGACATGTGGAATCAAATGAACAGCGACTGTAGAAGCATTTGCCGTGTGTATGTCTGCCCTGACGCTGTTTTGAAAAGGAGAAGTGGTGTCTGCTGCATCATCTGTAAGCCACAAATAAATGTGTCTTATAAGATCTTGTCAATCAAGATAAACTGTCACGTTCTTTACTGTATAGTTAAGCAGGATCTCTCCCTTTTCGCTTGTATGTCTAGTATATCATTATCCGTGTATGTAACCGATCCATAAGGGGGAATCCTCAGTGCGCTCTGTTTGGGATGCAGGGACACAGCTTCAGGAATGTCACGCTCTTACTCAAAGAAATGTTCAACAGGTAGAAATGCACAGAGGACTAAATCCAGGCTTTACGATTCAATCACTAACTATTAGACCACGCTGCCATCGATGATAGTATGTTCTCTGACCGGTACATATTATGAGCAGCCAGAAATCAACAATGAATTAGGGGCGTGTGATTCCTGATACACCGTCCTCAGTGTACTGACTGGTGCTTATGAGTCACTTAAATGTCAAGTCAGATTACTTCGATTTTCCCTAATAGCAGATATGAAATATACACACACATCAGGGTGCTTACCAGAAAAACGGACAACGCTTTTAAAAGTTTGGCTCATGCGGTTTTGTGGAAAAAAGCAGGTCTGTACTCATGTATCATACAACAACAGTATGTAAATTTTTTGAATAACACACAGCTCCAGCGATAACGGACTAGTGAATAAACCTTGACATCCTGTAGGTGCTGTACTCTGTGTATTCCCATTTTCCCTCCAATTTTTATCAGACTAGATTTTGCTTATACACTTAACAGCGGCAGTACTGTGAAACTAAATAAGCAGTCAACTAATGTCAGTCTTTGTGTTACTACCATAGACGTGTATTCCCTTTAATTCATTTCAAAGCATAGGGCTCTTTGCTCACAGCTTATTATGACAGATTGGCACAAATTAGGGCCCTGAGTAGCACTTAATTTGTTTTAAATCCCTTTGCTTGTTAGGTGTCCTTGACCTCTGAAGAAAGACTGTACAGGAGGTCAAAGAAAGCGGAGGGAAAAGCCAACTGCAATTTTCTGAATATCTAAACGCAGCCCACGCTTCATGGACGAACCTGATTGCTACATGAAGCCCAAAGAAGGCCAGTGCAGGGCTCTCTTGTTGTCTACATTTCTCTCCATGACAACATTGTCAGCATGTGTTTACATATTACAGAAATCAAAATTGAATACACTGATTACATGCACTCGCCTCAACCCGTCCCTAACAACGCATTAACAAGTTGTCCTAATTAAGCTTAAACAGGCATCATTATTATTAATAATGGCATGTCAGTGAAATGACAAAATGACTCAAACCGTCGTAGAAATACCTTTTCGAAGAATTCTGTGCAGTCTCGGGTGGACTCACTGACATTTCAGATAAAAAGTCCTACTCCTTATATCTGTTGAAAGAGAACACGGCTCTGCATCAGACTTTGTGACGTAAAAACTACATTTTGCAGACAGAGTTGTGCCTACGGGAGTAAAACCAAAACAGTGCCAGCTAGAGCATCACAATACTCACCATCACGCATGCATTTCACATTTGCAACAACCAAGTCACCGCTGCTACACAATACAAACTCAGCATGCAACAGTATGCAGCAGGAAATCCTTTTGTTTTTGGTGACTTCCAACTAAATGTGTTCAGCAACTTGTGCTAAACACTGACACCACACGAATCTGTAAACACAACGGTGGCAACCAGACAGTCAGTGCGAGTCGATCACCGTAGCGGGGCAAACAGCAAATCTGCACAACACCGCACAGATCAACAGATGGATGGATGTAAACATTAACATTAGCTGGCCGTAGCGGTAGCATGCTCGGTCTGTGTGCTCTTCCTCGGTACGCAGGGGCTTGGCTGACAGCTGTGAGACTGACAGGCAGGAGGCAGCACAAAGGAACAGATGCACTGTGATGGTGGCGGCGGTAACGTTAGTGGGGGGCTGCATCCTCCAGCAGCCAGCAGCCACCGTACGCACTCTGCAAACTGCAGGGGAGCCATCAAACTGGATTTGTTGTGGTAGAAGAAGCAAAAAAAAAAAAAACAACAACA
>NW_023339718.1:10320660-10337404 GCF_004916995.1 Morone saxatilis
TTGCTCCTACTCTAAACCCCTACGCATTTGCATTGCCAATTTGCAACAACCAGTCACCGGGGCTGGCTACACAATTTACATTAACTCCAGCATTGTCAACAGTAGGCAGGCAGAAATCCTTTTTCGTTTTTGGTGACTTCCACTTAAATTGGTGTTCAGCAATCTTTTTGCAAACACTGACAACCATCTACCGAATTCGTAAACACAACGGTGGCAAAGCCAGACAGTCAGTGCCATCGATCACTCGTAAGCGGGCAAACAGCAAATCTCACAAACACCGCACAGATCGAACAGATGGATGGATGTAATAGCATCTAACATTTAGCTTGGCCCGGTTTAGCGGCTAGCTATGCTCGGTGTTCTGTGTGCTCTTCTCGTACGCAGGGCTTTGGCTGACAGCCTTGTGAGATCTGATCAGGCAGGAAGGCATGCACATGTAAAGAACAGGAGTCAGCTGTGTAGGTGGACGGCGTAAACGTTAGTGGGTGGGCTGCATCAAAACGCCAGCTAGCCAGCAGCCACCGTACGCGACTCTGCCAAACTGTCCAGGTGAGTGCCATCAAACTGATTTTGTTTGGTAGAAGAACAAAAAAAAAAAAAAACAACAACATCTACGATTCCCCCCCACCAACGACGTTTACCTGTGTGGCAAACTCTGAGAGTAGAAGTAACTATAGCTGAGGCGACGTAGCGCAATGCTCAGTCAAGTCGTCAGTCAAAACATGTTCAAAACAGGATAGCAACCAAAGCCAACAGCAGCCCCTGGCAAACCCCTCCAGCGAAATTAAAAACGCACGCTTATGAGTCAAATAGCACAAAATAATAATAACCCAACAGTTCGCTGGCGTGCAGTTTGTGTCAGAAACCATTTGACTGTTTATCTTATCGTTAGTTAGCTCAATTGCCAGCTGCAGCCCGCTACTTGCGAACAAAACCCAACAGCGTTACAGTGCCAAGAAGTTGACTGCCCCTGATCTTTCGAGCTAACGGTGAAAGCTAGTGTTATCCCCCGCGACAGCAACTAACATCACCCGACAACTCTGCAGCAACAATAGTCGTATTTTAATAGCTCACCTTAGCTACTTGTGCTAACTAGCTCTAACTGTTGTTGCTTAGCTTCCAACGCTACTCCCCCGTTCAAATTATTAAAAAAAAAAAAAAAAAGGGGGACGGCAATTCAAATAATACAAGGAAGCGACAATCGTGGGTTAATTAATGTTAGTCAAATCCCTCTGAGCTCCGAGGGGGGGGGAAAAAAAATCTGGTGAGTTAGTGTAAGTATATGTAAAAGGCAACGATACACTGTTAATTCCGTGGCATCGGCCCAATCCTCGGGCTCGACAAATGACATCCAGTTAAGGCCGTGCGCCTCGGCGGAGCAAAAACACACCTCAGCTAGCTCGGCTGGCTAGTTCGCTAGCTTCCGTTACCTCCCGGTCAACGATTAACGACGCCGTAGGTGGTCTCGCAGCGGAACATTTTACCCCGGTGATTGTTAATAACCGCAATTTAAAAAAAAAAAAAGTTTGCTTCACAAAGGCAGATGGGTGATTGTATTTACCTTCGGATGTTGCGTTCAAAAGGGAGGGGAATGTTTTAGCTTGGTTTGTGTCCGTGTCCGTATCTCTAGCTCCCCCTTTCTTCTCTCTCGCAGCTCCTCCAGAAGGAACTCGATTGGCTTGCCAAGCTAGCTGGTGAGCTAGCCTTGCTATAGCTATCAACAATAATCCGGGTCGGACTGATTCGCTCTTCTTCCGTCACTCAAGGGTGAATGTTTCGGCGTACATTCACGGGGAAACATTCGTTCTCCGCAGTTTCAGTCGGTCTGCGCCGACGTAAACAACGAGTGCAGCCAATTTCGACAGTAAGTGAGAAATATGACGATTGTTGCGATCATCAAGAGGCTCTCCTCTCGTAGAACAAAATGCCGACCGGAAGTTCTGCCGTCTGACTGACCAAAGATCTCAGGAGTGACTCCCTCCATCGGCGCCAAACAAAATGCCATGCAACGTTTGGTGTTGGAGCCGGCAGGCGGCGCTGTAACACAAGTTTACCATCTCTCGATAGTAGTAGTACAGTCAGTCGTACATCTGCTTTAGCTAAAAATAAAACATATAAACAAATCATCATTCTGGTGATGAGACAGGACGCGGAATTACCATAAATGTCCATACAATCACCATATAATCTGTTTTTTTTTAATTATACACTGCAAACTAATAGCACAATGTTGTTGCTGTATTATTATGTGTGCTGTGATGGAAGAATGCAGAATTACCATTCAGTGTGTTGTGGTGATTGTTATTGATGCATTAACATAATAGGCAGCATTTTAATGTTGTGGCAGGTTAAGTTGGAGGTAATTGTGACTACTTACTGTCACTACAGTTCAATCTCTAATTATGTATACTATTTTAAATGCGGGTTTGTTTATAAAATCTTAATAAAAAAGTCGTTAGTAACTATCTGACATATTAATGCAGTGGAGTTAAAAGTACAAATTGGAGTGTAGTGTATATAAAGTACCGTAACATTTAAATAAGTAAAGTACAAAATTGTATTTAAGGGTAATTCTTTAGTAAATTTACTTTTCACCACTGTGTATGCATGTGTGTCTTGTCTGAACGTTCATCGATACTTTTATGTCAAGAAAATTATCAGATCCTATCCTGAGGGACTATATTTTTTTCTGTATAGAGTTTATAATTAAAGGATTAGATGAGACATGACGATAGGGGGTAAGAACTTAATTGATAAAATGTGTTTATGTGTAAAATTTGCCATATGTTCTCAACACAAGAAAGATATCCAACTGTTCAGGATTATTGCACCTTGCAAAAGTTAGGTACATTTGCCAAATTTACAGTCTATTTTTAAAAAAGTTTTGAGGGAACTCAAATCACTGTTTGACCTCAAGGTGTCAGCATTGGCATTTGTTAAATATGATGCTTGGTAGAGAGGCAATAGAATGAAGGGTTCCTGGCTTGGAGCACAAATTTCAGCAAAGGACAACCAGGGTTGGTGGAGGAAATGGAGAAGTGCTTTCCCCTGCAGCACCAACAACCACCTTAAGCAAGAGACTGCCTCCACCTACACTCACTGTCAGAATCTGTACACAATAAATCCCTCTAGGCCGCTCCTGGGCAGACACTCCCTAATGCCAGCAAATAGGTATGTGCAAACCAGTTAAACCAGGATTTAAAACATTTAAAGACATCTACTTGTTCCACATGTTAGGCTACACAAATCTTTTGGCTTATCATGATACACTGATAAATACAGAAACACTGATTTAATTTTTTTATTTTATTCAAAAAATCCATGCAAGATAAAAATTACAACTATTGTTCAGTCGTGTGTGTATGTGTGTGCACTCACATGTGACATATCAAGAGAGACACCAGCAACTGTAAACAAAGGAACTATTCCATTTCCTCAAGTGTGTAAAGGAAAACATTTTGTCCTTTTAAATCAGCCAGTTTTGCATTTGTAAAAGGAACTAGAGGGATTGTTAGTTGGTCATTAGGTTCAACAAGAGCATGGTTACAGCATCTTTACATACGCAATCCTCAAGTAACCCTTTACAATTTAAATCTACAATTAATGTACAGATTTATCTACATTTCTCTATACAAGTACGGTATATTGAGAAGAATCTTCTATACAGAGCAGTTTCTATGTAAATGTTACATTTGTTATATATAGGCCTACTCAAATGCAAAACAATACGTACAAATTAACGCTAGCTAAAATAAAAGATCGGGAATTAAGTGAAAGCCATGACTTTACAACATGCATCCATATTAAATCAAATGAAATAAATGTTAGATTTTATTATCTAAAGAAAGGTCAGTTGAGAATAGACAAGACTTAGTATAGTCCAGCAACATTTCAAAATGATATACCCCTTACTATCATTTTACTAATTTAATATAAAACCAATATTTCATACTGACACTTTAATGTTTCAACCAAATAGTTTTAGTTCCATGTTAGAGGGCCTGCGTAAGAGACTTACTCACACACACCATTAGAGTTAATTAATCAGAAATAACATCATGACTATCTTCCTATTGAAACATTGATGTATTATTGTGTAGGTTAGCGATTTGTTTGGATGGGTGGGTATGATTTAATGAAACTGTATAGAAATTTGGAATATTTTTGGTCCTTTTTTTGGTTGAAATATGATGGCTTAAAATTCTGATTGGATGAAGATTTAAATTCTCAGCAGAGCAAATTTTCAGATGAAAATGTGGCTGAGTGGTTTTTGGTTTATCACTTTAATGATTGTAATAGTTGGTTTAAGGGCTGGGTAGTTGCCAAGATGTTCTGACAGCTATGTTTGCCTTACAATTGCACTCACTTGTTTAGATAATTAGGGGACAAAAGTGTGTGTACCTTAAGGGTAGATGACATCATGCATTCATTCAGTTGAAATCTGTACACCAAATCATAGAAAATAAAGTCAGGAATCTCTGTACAGAAGTTTGTAAATAGAAAGCCCTTTTCCCCCCAAAGAAGTTGGCCTGGTCACCCCAGTGTATGTGCATCATATCCAACAGTTTTCACCTCAGTCTCAGATTTTTACTACCATTTCACTTACATGATCCACATAGAAACAAAACAAAAGCAACAACTTTAAAGCCAGAAAGGCGTCTGTGCAAGTATGGGCTGTAATCTGCTGCGGCATGTTAAGACTCACAGCAATACTGGCCTCTAGTGGGTTAGATTAGTCATCACAGTTCTGAGAGAAGTTGGATATGGCATGCAGACCATTGACCACCAGGGACTAGAGTAGTTCATTCTCACTGTAATAGTAAACAGCTGCCATCCTATGGCAGATAGGTATAGTACTCTTAGAAAGCATCACAGCACAAACCCTTAGAAAAACAGTGAACCATTTCAAGTGTGCAGTATATCAGGAAAGCCCACACCAGACCTCAAACATTAGTGGAACTTATCTTGGCTGAAAAATATTCTAGCTGTAGATCAATTTAATTTGAACCCTTCAATCTTGCAAGAGGAAGGTTTGCAAATTAAGAAGAGATTATTTGAGAACGTGGTTCAATGCAGCGCAATGGTTTTCCTAAGAATGTATGCAACGTCAGACTCTAGCCACTACATCTTGGTCTCGCTGTGAGGAGGCCTCTCGTTCTCATACTCATTCTCCTGGGAGATGAGCTGGTACGGCTTCTTGTTTGCCTCCTCCACCACTGAGTTTCCAACCTCAGGGTCCTTTTTCTGCAGCTCGTGACGAGACAGGTGTTCCACAATACCTGCACCAATGGAGTCTCCAAGGACATTGGTGGTGGTGCGCAATCGGTCCCTGAGGAAAGACAGCACAGGTGAGGACAGGGGGCAGGGAGTAGGAAGAGAGACAAGACAGAACAAAACATGACAAGATGAAACAAGTGACTAATAGACAAAAAAGACGACAAAACAAGACAAAAAAGACAAAAAAGACAGGTGAAGAGCCAACAAAAGACTGAAGAAGACACAAGTACGACAAATTAATCAGTTCCATCCAAGACACTTTAAATTGAATTCACCTGAACTGTCTGTAAATGTGTGTAAATGAAAATTATCATTAGAAAACTGAAGGCATATTTTTAATCGCCCCAGGCACTCCACAAACCACATGAAACAGAGCCAGTATATTGGAGGAAGTAAGACATCGCGCTGGGATTGGCTGCCAACTGAATAAAAACCAGATGGATCGAGGGACATGGAATGTGAAGGGAGTGTCTCTGGAAGCTGTCCTGAAATCCACTCAAGAGTATATGGCACACCAATGTTTTAACCCCATAAAACCTCCCTCTGGCTGGAACTTGCTTGGATTCATACCACACTATAGTTTATTTCCTCATGATTAAACCCTCTTCATTCCCTCTCTATAGCCAACATGTTTGTACACGGTGCTCGTGCTACTGGAGGGAAAATATACCTTTACTTTTTAACTGAATAGCTGAAAAGTCTTATTGTCAATACTTACAGGAACCAATCAACTGCAATGATGAGGCTGATGTCATCAGTGGGCAGGCCTACAGATGTTAGCACTATCACCATGGTGACCAGGCCTGCCTGAGGGATTCCAGCTGCTCCAATACTGGCTGCTGTGGCTGTGATACTGATGGGGAAATGTGCAAAAAAGGCAAATATGAATTGTCTACAAAGCCATCAATACAGTGCAACTGGGACAGACATGTCCCAGCATTGACCTCTGAATCATTCCTTGGTAATAGCATTGAAGAGGGTTACTTGAATTCATTCCCGTGGCAGAAACACTATCGCCCATCTCTCCCTATTCAAATAGTGGTGGTTAGAAAATCATGTAACCTGTGGTTTTGAGGCTTGGACATGCCTCTCTTGGGTTAAGTAGTTCTTCTTGCCATAATGAAAGACAAATGTAATAGAAATATTCTGTTGTACATCCAAAACTGTGGCAACTCTCAGAGAGGGTGAGTTTACTGAATCAAATGCTTTTGAGTCCATGTACCATGTTGAATAAGATGTTACAACTATAATGCTAAAAATGACTGAATGAACTACAATATTAATGGATTGGTACTGTGTGTCACATACCTGATGGTGAGAATCTGTCCGAAGTTGAGTTCATAATCATTGACCTGGGCGATGAAGATGGCTGCAAGGGCTTCATATAAAGCTGTGCCATCCATGTTTATGGTGGCACCGACGGGGAGCACGAAACGGGTCACTCGCTTGTCCACCTTGTTGTTTTCCTCCAGGCATTTGAAAGTGATGGGCAATGTGGCAGAACTGAGAGAAGAAAGAGAGAGAGAACATGAAAAAACAGCAAAGTAGAGAAAAAGGTCTCTTGGAAAATACAGTCAATTGGTGAATTGCTGTGACCACTTTAAGAGAATTATTATTGATAATGATTGTTACATTTTGTCTGCTTGTTTGTTCTCCTTGCTGTTTCTCAAGCAGTGAGGCAATTTAATTTTACTCCCCTGTACACTACAGTATTGTATATGAGAGAATGATAATAAATTCTACCTTGACCTCGACCTTTCTTGTCAGTCTGTGATATTTCAAACCCAATCACATACCTAGAGGATGTTCCAAGGGCAGTGATAAGTGCCTGCAACAGCCCAGCGATGAAAACGAAGGGGTTCTTCCTGGTGACAAGGAAGTAGAGTGTTGGCAGGACAATGATGGCGTGGATGAGGAGGCCGCAGATGACTGTAACTGTGTACATTCCCAGCTGGCCGCCCATGGATGTAATGTCATCCATCTCCACGATCTTACCAGCAATCAGGAACAGGATACCAATAGGGGCATACCTGAGGACAGATGAGTGCTACTGTGAATTTGTTCTTGAAAGATCCAACACTTCAGTCTCCTCTATCCAACCATCCATCCCTCTTTGTACCCACCACATGATTATGGCGACCAGCCTCATAATGGCTTCATTGAGACAGTCGAAGAAGTCCTTGAGGGGTTGTCCCTGTTCCCTCATGCTCCCTATGATCAGACCAAAGCATATGGAGAACACCACCAGGCCGAGAGCATTGATTCCATTAACCGACCCTGGCACTGGGATCATCTCCTCCTGGGATATCTCCTGGCTGCCATTGAGTGTGAATATCGAGTCATTCACTGTCATCGTCACATGGACTACTCTCTTGGCATACTTCGTCTTGAACTGGGTTTAAAAGAATAAAGAGGGCGGGTTAAATGATGATTGATCCCTGTATTAGCATCTGGTGCACAAAATTTCACGATCCTTCCAGAGTACCTCTTTAAAACCTCTATATAGCGTGGGCAGTTAAGAATGAATGAATCATAAGGACCCGTAAAAAAAGTCCTTTCCCTTTACTGTAAAACCTCTTTTTGCGATTGTTACTTTGGAACTATGAGTAGAAATTGAGGTAATTAGTTGATAGAAATAACCTCTCAAGTGATTTTTATATAGATGGAAATGTAGATTTGATTGCTGATTTTTGAGTATTAAATTTATATATTTTCAGTGTAACAGAGGTCTTAAGCACCTCAAAGTCCACAGTAATGACAATGGCAACAAGAACCTACAAAAGCAAAACATTTAAAAGAAACCCTGCACTGTGGAGAAGCTTTTAAACAATGCTAAATGTGCACTCAGGTACTGATGATGATATGCTGTAGTAAGATAATTAAGAAATAAAACATATAATGTAATTGCAGGACAAGGAAATAGGCAGGATGTGGTGAGAGTTACCTGTTTGGTGCAAGCCTCCACAAGGTTAGGGGGAAACATGTTTCTAGAAAACCGAACACAAGAAAAACATTTATGTTAAGAATAACAAATTACGAATGACAAATAGGCATGCACGTTGCTAAAAGAAAAATAAACAAACTACATGCAGTGTATACATTATTAGGTCTGATAAATAAATGAGGGATGATGAATTGCTGACAGAATTAGTGTACTGGAGTGCTCTTGTGAGTGTTTGGTTATTCAATGTGCATATATGTGTTTGCACGTACCTGATAAGGTCCAGAAAGGCATCAGCTGGGCTGATCTGCTCTAACTGTGGCGCCTTGGCGAACTCATCCTTCGATCCTTTTCCGGGGTGAATAATGAGCACCATGACGATACCGATGAACACAGCAATGACAGTAGTGGTGGTATAGTAGACCACTGCCCTCATACCCATTTTACCAGAAGCCCGGCTGTCCAGAGCAGCCATACCTGAGAAGGACACATCATGTACGTTAATGTATATCACCACAACAGAGTTTATCCTCCAGTTTCTGTATTTATACACTGGTACCTGCACTCTTACTCTTATTATCAGAAGTTTGGATGGTCTTTCATGCTGTAGGAATTCCTAACAGTTCCTGTAGAGGGAGCAGCAGTGCTATAATCATGTAGTGCTACAACCAGCTCCGTGCCATCTTGTAAATTAGCCACATTACCAGTCACTGAGCAGTGTATGGATTAATTAATTCATATTTTTTTTCACCAACTGCCAGTTTCATTCATTCATTTGCTCTTCAATTACACACAACTAGCTTTCAGTGAAAATGTTGTTAAATTCAATAATCTTATAATTAAGTTAATAAAATGTGTCGTTGTTTCTGTATATGAAAAAAAACATCCCTATCGTCATGCTGCACCATGACCTCAGAGTTTGCATAGTGTCATTTGCTTCTGTCCCATTGAGTTAGCCTGGGAAAAGTACTGTAATTACAGCTGGAATACACCCATCTGTATTATCTGCCCAACAATCTGTGACAACAAAGAGCGGCAAGAAACACAATCTCACTCTGACCTTTACTAGTGGAAAAAACGCACCTACTGTACAGCACCCAGGGGGTAGATCTACTATGCAACATCTGTTTACATCCTGTATATTCATATACGTATGATTCAAAAGTATAACTGCAGGGACTACATGTTTCACCCCAAAGCAGAGTTGGCATCATTCAAATTGCTGTCTTTATTTGTCATTTGACAGTGGTGTGTCCTCAAGTGTGACGTTAATTTGTTGTGTACATAAAGAGCAGACAGACATGTCAGTTACAGATTAACAGTCTGACCTCAACTGAATCTTTGTGTCATGAAGAAAAATATACAACAAAGATATATGTGTGTTCTGATATGAAAACTGTATGTACTGTGATATCAAGCCAATGCATAGAAAGTATCAGACAATACAACACAGACTGATGTTAGCCTCTATAGAAAAAATGTGTTGCAGCATAATTCATAACAACCACATGATAATCAAGTTACAAAGAAATCATTTGCTACCTTACTCTCAGTGGAAGGCTGGATATTGTTTAACTGTATAACCTAAAAGAAGAATTCATAAATCACTGCTGGAGCCTGAGGTCTAAACCATCCTCCACAGCTCTAATAGCATTAAATGGACTTTGTAGGGATAATGGAGGTAAAAAGAAGCACATCCATTGGAAACAGGCAAGCTGCCTTCGATAGGCATGACAGCAGAGTTGTATTTTCAATGTGTCAGGTCCTATTATGGCCATTATCTTCATTCAGAGCTGTACAGGGCAAAGCAGGCTTTGTGTGATGGGAGATGTATGTGTTCCTTTCGTATGTGGCACTTTGACGCCTTGCGTACCAAAGTGTGTGTGTGCATGGGCGTACTTACTGCCCCTGCTTTGGCCCTCTCCGTCCCTCTTGTCTCAACATGCCCGGGACTTAGGCTTTTATACAATTTCTTTTGATCCTCTTTCTCCCCTCCTCATCCTTCCCCTGCCTCATTCTCTTCTCCCAAATTCTTCACCTCCTCTATCTACCACCCCTCCATCACCTCTTGTTTCAGGGTGCCCCCTCGTACCCCTCCCTTCCTCTCCCACCCGACCCTCCTGGCCTCCCTCCTCTCTTTTTCTTGCACGCTGATCTTATTGCTGCAATCCTCTTTCATTGCCACTCTTTTCCTCCAAACCACCCCCCTTCTCCTGCTCTCCTCCTATTCCTTTTCTGACAGCCCTGGGAAAACTTGTTGACTTAGTTAGACCCGCACGCACACAATGATCCCCAGCTTGTTGTCCAGGCAACAGCGGACGCAGTCTCACCAATTCCATCCTTTCAAAAGAACCGAGATTGAAGGAGCGCAGGGAGAATGACTTTCTTTCTCATATGGGGAATGTTCATCAAACACAAAGAAGTAGGTCTATTTTAGGGAGGGGGGAAGTTGAAGCGCAGGACATAGCAACTGCAAGAGGTCTGCCCACAGGGCAATTAACATCCACTGACGCCGGCCAAAGATTGACTCCCCAGTTCTAGCAAGACTTTGCCTGAAGGCCTGCAGTCAGAAAGTATCTCCACACCTCAGTCTGTGGAGCTTAATAGATTTTACTGAATTAATCTGTTTTGATCATTAATTTCATTTGTTTGTTGTTGATTTCCTGGCAATTTGAATTCCTCACCTTGGGCTCTAGGATGTTGTGATCTAAACTTTTCCAGTTTTAAGACATTTTATAGAAAATATGGTTAATTGAATAATCAAGATAAGTCTGTAATGACAATAATTGTAAATGCCCTGCAGTTACAGTATAGCACAGATAAACAGATTAGTGAAGGCCCTTATAAATTAACAGTGGTGAAAAGGTTCAGCTAAGCAATTTAATGTGATGGTAGATTTTTTAGCTCAGAATTTACAAAATATTTTGTTGTTTTTTTTGTCTGCAGGTTCCTACAACAATCCTTTCATGTATGATTGTAGATGAGTGCCATTAGATTTACATTCTTTATATACATGTTCTAACTTTTGCGCACAAGACAGTGCTTTACTGCACTCTTGAAACAGATTTGCCATTCTTTGTAAGTTGCTATGGTGAAAAATAAAGACATGACATATTGTCATGAGTCTAGTTTTGAAATACTTGCACTTAGAATACTTTATACTTTTAGTCTACATTTCAGGGAATATTTTTGCTGTAGTTTCTCACAGATTCTCTAAAGGCTAGTCTTTATTTTTAATACTGACATATTAATAGTAAAATCATACTATATGACGCATTTTTGACTTCAACTAAAGTCCCAACTTGACCACTTCCATGTTATATAGTGATTTAATACCACAAGGGAATTTAAAAACTAGGGAGAACTTGTACTTTACATTTTACTACCAGCTACTTACATACTTTCAATCCATGTGTTGACATTTATTGTTTTTTATAACTTAATTATTTTATTTCTACCTTTATGTTGCTACATTTATTGAACAAACTCACAAAGTCTCATATTGTCTAGGTATTTACTATCAAGCTTCAACCTCCCTGACATTTTTTCCCCGTTCTTGCCCAGGTCCCCACCCCCTCTACATTTAAGCTCCCCTTCCAGCGACCTCTGCCATAATCATCCTCCTTTTCCTCTTTTTAATGTCCACATCCCCTCTCCCTGTCCAGCCCTTCTTGGCTCTATACATATATCTCTGTGGTGGACTCTCTGCTCTTTTAATGAAATGCCTGGAGACAATATGGATTTGCACTAAACATATGTTGAGTGGTTACTTTTAAGTGTGTTTTTGTGTGCGTGAGATAGAAATAAATATGGTTCTGGATGAGGAAGAATCTGGATCTGTCATTGAAACAAATAAGCCAGTTTCTCATAATCCTTGATCCTTAGTTTTGCTTTCCCTCATTTCCCTCATTTCCAGGGCCCCTCTGGACTCTGCTCAAACTTTCTGATTCCTACTTTAACCTCATTTTTAGACAGGGTCAAAATTCAGAGGTCCCTTTCAACTGGGACGACCCATTTCACATAAAGGCACAATTCATCCTTGAGAGCGTTACAGTTGGTTTGCACAAGGAGGGACCACGTGTTTGCAGAAAGTCATAGGAGCTCCGATGCTCTTATCCTCTAAAATGTGATTCTCAAAGTTGTGCTCAAAGGCATGTATATAAAGAAATCTGTGCTCTAGAAACAGAGCTTCCAGCAATTACATTTAGGCTGCAGGACATCAGTTCTTATAGGAAAGTTGGTGAATCCAGCCTACAAACGTTTTCCTCATGTGTGAAAAGTCAAAGTCCCCAACTTTAAGCGTGCATTTTGGAATGTGTGTGTGTTTTGGTGAAGCAGTTGTTTGTCACAACCACATTTATAACCTCTGATTAAATAAGAATAACAAAAATAAAGCTTTATAGATGCATATCTTAAGACTTTGCAATGAAGAGAATAATGACACACTGTAATAGAGTGGGCTTAAGAGCAGGTTTAACAGTAAAGATGATGCAGCAGATAAAGCCTGTTAAAACCGGCAATACATTATTTCAAGTCTATTTTTGGAACATGGGGAAAAAAGTGGCAGCAATAAATGAAAAGCTTCTTGTAGTAATATAGTAGTTGACTTTATCTAGTCTAATGATGAGTTCCTAGCAGATAACATTGCATCTGATATCTTGAATAAGGGCACATCCACACACAAGAGAAAGGAGCTGTATTACAGATGACTTGGCTACAGAACAGCACTCTTTGTTGGTTTCCACATGTTGTAGCTGTGGTCATGTGACATGATGTCAGAAGATGCTGATGTTACGCTCCGCTGCAGCACAAAGCAGGTTATTATTGGACAACAAGTCTCTGTCATCTCTTCAGTAGACTGGCTTTCTTGTCCTGTCAATCACTGCTCAGAGACTGGAGATTTGATCTCAGCATGTCCCGCCTACATACAGTCAGTCAGTACTGCTGACCAGTGTTTTTGGAAACACGTGTTCCATAACTCTATCTGTACTTTTACTGCCATAACAAGTAGGGGCTCTGCTCAGTAACAGACCCACAGGCCTTTGCTTCTGGAAGAAAACATCCCTGCATGTCTGAATGGGTTTATGAACCATATCAACAGTGACGAATTAACCACATCCCTGGATTAGAAGTGAAAACATCAGCGTCATATGTTTGTGTTTTTCTGAAATACAGCCACAAATACATGTGAGCTGCAGAAGTACGAGATGTACTCAGCCAAAGTAATCCAGCCCAAAAATTCTGAATTGCTTATTCAATTAAAACACAAGACTGCTCATGTTGTATCAAGATCAAGAACATTACAACATGGGTCAAGTATGTGATTGAAGCCAGCACTGTACGTCGAAAACATATCTCTCTCTCTCTCTCTCTCTCGCTCTCTCTCTCTCTTTCGCTCATGAGGTCATCCTAACGCCATCCACCGCTGGGCCCAAAACCAACAAACAGCGTTGGCTGAACAAACAGATGGCTTACTCTGCCACTCATGAGGTACATGTTGGTCGGTGGAGCCACAAAACAACAAACAGCACCGTCACTGGCATGAAGTTTTTACAATGAAAACACATGCTACCTGCAAAATCTCACAGTGGTCCTGCTACTATGTGATTGTTGTACTGTACTTCCAATTCAGGATAGGAGAGATATGGTATTAGGGGACACAGTGGTAGAGTGTTGATGAGTTCTGTCTGGTCGGGTGGGGTACTATTTCTACTCTCTACAGAGCTGAGCGGGAAAGAGTGGTGATGTTTGATATAAATTTAGAATAAAAAAATGTCAAGCAGGCTTGAACTGTAAATGAGTTATTTTAGATATCTTAGGTACAACAAAACTAAAACAACTAACTAAAAATAGCCAATGACAACTGAACACTTGATTTACCGTCATTATGTCCTAACCATGTGGGAGTGCTGTGTGTAAGCCTTGTGTGTGTGCAACATTGTCACATCTATTTGTCATAAATATCAGTGACTAAAAGAAAAGGTTTATCAAAAATACTAAAGCACAAACACCACCGTTTCAAAATATGTTTGACTGCTCAAAAGAATAAAAGAGTAAAAGGTAAATTGAATAATTAAGTGAATAAAAGTCGTGTACATCTTGGTGGGAGATGCACCTGCAGTCTTTGGTGTCCTGATGGCCCTAAAAAGAAGGCCTGACGTTCATACCTGTGATGAGACTGGAAACCAACAGGGGTAGCACGAGCATCTGAAGCATTCTCATCAGCAGTTCCCCAGGGAAAGAGAAGAACTTCACTTCACGGTAAGACATTTTATAAGGGCGCAGGGCAAATCCCAGGATAATGCCTGCAGTTAACAGAAAGAAAAGACAAAACTTTATCAGTCTTTTGTGTTAACCTGACTAGATGTTAAGAGGCATATCTATGGATGAAGATATGCGTTTTACTTTCCCAAAATATCATCTGAAAGCTTAAACATCATATCTTATCACATGACTGACTTGCAGTCTCCCGAGTAATACAATATATTTTTACAAATAAAATTCAGTGGACTATTTAAGAATGATGCATTAGAGGTGGGGCTGTACTGTTAAAGGTTAAACACGTAATTCCATTATCATTGCTGGTAATACTTTTATGCAATAATAAACATTTGCATTTGCTGGTATTTTGACAGGGCCTGTCCTGGAATAGGAGCAGTTCAGATTATTGTGCAATGATTGCAAGCCATATGTTCCCACTTTTCATGCTGTGTTGAGGAATTCTATATACAAATGTACGTGTCGATTACTTTTGGATACTCTGACACACCTGCCTCATGAAGTAGATGTGCTGAATTTGTGTGTCTATTATAAAAAACATTTAACCATAATGGTTTTAACTGAGTCTGCACAAGGTGATACAAGGCACTCCTCTAGTCTTTGGAAACATTGGGTTAAATGTCTGTATGTGTATTGATCGCTCTGAACTGCAGTGATTTCATCACCATGTTGTTGTCCTCACCCTCTAAAATAAAGTTTGAATTGAATTGAATTAAGTTTCATTATGTGCAGAGTTCTTTTCTTCAATGTCAGAAAAGTCTATTCACTCATTAAGGTGTTTGTCCACTGCAGCGCTAATCCACCAGCAGGCCCAGGTGGCTGACCCAGCAGCCTGAAGCGATGAATATGCCAAATTTAACAATCAATCAAATGTGTTTATCGTGGCACGGTGTAACTCTAGCAGGGCTGCAGATGTGCAAGAGGTGGGTGGGCCTGGCTCACTTCCTACTGGGTAAGATTCAAAGGTTAATGGCAACAAGTCAAGGGTCAGGGGTCAGCTACAGCATCAGATAAAGGCCGGTCTGCTAAGTTAATCTGGGTTCCCTCTATTCTTTCACGCGGTGAGTTTGTTTCAATTCTTTTCCTTCTTCCGTCCTGCTACAAAGGTGTTAGTCACACCAGATTGATGGCTTGTCGGGACAATGCAGAAAATCTGGTGCCTTCTTCTTTACAAGTTTGAATAGACAGGGGGTCAAAACTGGTGATAGACGGAGAGGAAAGGAACAAACAAAGTCCAACGATCCCCAGTTTAAAATGAACTAAATTACCAATAGAGTTCAGTGTCTGAACAGTGTCTTAAGTGAAACAAATACATTTTCCCACTTACCAATAATGACAGCTGCGATGGTAAAGAGCACAAAGGCATTTCTTAAGAAGAATCCTTTCACATCATCCTTTGTGATGCTTTCCACTCTCTTCTTGGCCATCAGCGACCGGGACTGGATCCCGGCTCGGAGCTGGTGGAGACCACTCCGGGTCCTTTGTGGGTTCTCCCCAGAGCTCTGAGTCATAGCTGGAATCTTCCGACCTGTTATAAACGTGCAGGAACTTGAACTCCTTCAAGCTGTGATGGGAACACCATAAAGGCGTTGCTAATTCACTTGTCACCGGTTGCTCTTCCTCCTCTCTGTTACACCTCTCCTTTGGTTGTGTCCTGATTGAGAGGGAAGGACATATTGGAAAGAGTTTGCATTATTTGAGCACAAAGAAACAAACTGTGCACTCTTAGTTCAGTCAGATAATTTTGTAATTTTGTCTGTACAATATACAGCACATACAAAGTGGATTAAATGATTGATTGTCTTATTCTGACCTCTTTGACTGGCATTGTCCCTGACATGCAGAAAATGTACAATGACAGTAATAATAATGCAACCCCGCCAAAAATGCATTGTAAAAACCAATCTGTCAACAAACAGCTGAGTGAGGAACTCATGTGTTGCAGCCTTTAACTGTGAAGGCATGCAGACTTCCTCCTACGTACACTCTACAACTACAACACACGTGTACAGTCTGGGTCTAACAGTTATACTGATACTGATTCACAGATCTTTCACACACACACACACACAGATACAATTGCATAAATATTAAATGGTAAAATACTAAGATAGAAGTTGTTTCTGTACCTTTAGACTTGAGCAATAAGTTCCTTTGGAGTAATGTCTCAGGGAAAACTTCTGGATTTAAAGCTTGATCAGTGTGAGAGGGACAGAGGAACTCTTTGGCTGTGAGCTGGTTGGAGTG
>NW_023339718.1:10337504-10377412 GCF_004916995.1 Morone saxatilis
CAACTATTGGATGGATTTTACCATGACATTTGGTACAGATATTCATGTTCTCCACAGGGTGAACTGTAATAACTCATGAGATCTAAATTTCAATTTGTCCAATGTATGGTATTTATGACCAGTACAGCCTCACTGGCACTGACATCATGATCTCTACTGTCTCTCACACAGGTGCCTGTTAGAGTCAGGTTTACAGTTGGAGCATTCTCCAGAGATGAGACAGACTGTATGATACTGTTTCTTAATGAAAAATGCTGTAATTTCTTGCTCTTGATAAAAAAAAACTAGCAAGCAGAAAACAAGAGAGCTAAAAGCGTAACCAAATGGACATTAGATAAAAGAAAAAGTCAAATTGCAATGGCGAATAGTTCACATAAATTTAAATTTAAACCTTTAAATCTGAAGACAATCGTGTATGAGCATACTGCAGATCAAGATGTTTGCAATCAGAGAGCAAATACTTGGAGCTGTGACTTTCAGACTGTAATCAGTATTCATGAAATAATGGAGCAACAAAGAAAAGCACACGGTTGTTGCTCCTCTGAGATGCATGAGTAACCATCATTAGCTTTGAACAAACAGGCAATTACAGTCTGAATTGCAGGGAGACAGAATATGTACTGTTTCATGATCCTCCTCTGTCCTCCCCTGGGTCTCAGAAACATTGAACAGCTTCTCTCCACACTTCAGTCTGAGTTTAGGCGGAGTCTCTGTCTTATTAGTGCACCAGCCGGCTATCATTGTCAGTGGCTGCAAAACTCATTACATCACTACTGTTATGACATTTATTCAGATGAAGATAGACTGATGAAAAGCCTATTAGTGTTATATTTAAACCATTCACATAGTGACTCTTTTGCCAAAATGTTAGTATTTGACGACCTGGGAATGAGACTCAGCAATCAACTATCTTGCTCCAGAATGACTGACTCCACCTTTAAAATGCTTTTTTAAATCATATATATCAAGAATCTTGATATCCTCTGCTGATGTACACTGTAATAACATTCCATGCTGCTCATGTAGTAAGTAGATCTTTTTCCTCAGTATAAGAATCATGTGGGCTGGAAAATATATACTCCCTGGCAATTTATGTAGAGCTATATCATTTAATATAATCCAATACAACACAAATGCATTGAGTATTTGAGTATGAGATCACAATGTTGCTTTTTTGTTGATACCGTCAGAGAGGGGTCAATTCAATATGTTTATTATTTAAGTTGTGGTCACTGGTGTTATTGTACTGGACTGGATTGTATTAAATTATATTTCTAATCCTTCTTTTACCTAATTCTAATTTGGTTTCCATCCCTTGTAAATAGGTTTAGTGAACTATTAGAAACACCTCTTAATGTAACAACTTTAATAACAAAAAAATAGTTAAATTCATACCCGACAATGTCAATCAAAACTGAACATTATTATGTCTGTAAATGTAGAATTCATGGCTGAGCTGTTGTATTGGATTGCACGAGATGATACAGGTGTACCTGATAAAATAGCCACTGAGTGTATTATTTGGTTGGTGTTTCAGATTAGTCTCCTGAAGGATCGGCAAGAGACTATTGGCAAAACAACACTCTCTAAATCATCCTGCAGGAGCTACACTTGTAGCCATAAATAACAGCTGCATGTTGTTTAGGATCAAAGGAAACATTTTTAAAAGGAGATGTCTGCCCTACATCCTGAGATGTAGAAACACTCACTGGCTCTTCTCGTCTGCTGCTGTAAAGGGGCTGGGAACAGAAACAGTACTAAACAGATAGCATTAAGGATGGAGTTAGTAACTGATATGACAGCACCAGCGTCAGTTATTAAGTCCTTAATAAATAAAAATACATTTCTGACTTATAAATCTTTGTAAGGTGCAAAGATTTCCAAACAAAATCACCTGAAAGTAGTTCAGTAACTTCACTAACTTTATCCATAATCTGATTTGGTCAGTGGACATTGGTATGTGTGTGCGTGTGTGTGTCTGTTTTGTGTGACGCCAATACTGACAGTCCAAATCCCTGCCTTTCCCATCATTACCCGCAGCTCATCTGGAAAGCTTTAAATTGAGACCTCACAATTCCTCACCCTCACCGCAGCGACCCACATGGCATCCAAGACACAGCTATCCCAACAAGTAACAACAGACAACAGCCTCCTTTGTCTTCAGCGAGCAAAGCAAGGGATCGGCTGATGGGGTCAGCTTAGGAGCCGGACTAGTAAACTGAAGAAAGGAAAGAAAAAAAAGAAAAAGAATTAGGGATCCCGCCGTAAAACAGAAACAACAGAGAAACAGGTGAATGTGACACATTGCCATGGATGCTGGATAGAAAATGTGTTGCCTTTAGACTGTGTTTGTGTGTATTCTTGTGTTAATTACATAGTGGGGACATCACGGGGGTTCACCTTACCATTTGGACAAAAAACTGCTAGTCACCTCAATGTTTAAGTCCCCCTGCACTCAATAAAGTGTTTTGCTTATTGTGTGACAATAGAAGACTGTTTTTAATGAGAAATGATTGTTTGGCATAGTGGTTATGGTTAAAATCCTTAGAAGAAGTATCCTTCTAATATATATAATGATTGATTTATATGGTGATGTTAAAGGTTACAAAGATTCTACATGACGTTTTTTTTCCCCCTTTTAATCAGTTACTGTAAATTTTACTGCAACATCTTCCTTCTCTCACCCAGCCTACCCCAGATCAAACAACTTCTCTGCTCTTACATAAGAGTCTGTGAGTTTAGAAGATCACAGTGCCTCAAATACTTCTGTTAGAAGTCTGGTCTCAGTTCTGTTAAATAGATTACCGTAGGAATGTGGAACAAAATGGGTTTCTGTTTTTCCATCCCGATGTGACGATCTGTTCATTCATTGTTTGACCACAGGACCCATGTGCCTTTAACAGTGTCACATGTTCTGCTGGGATTGACTGTAAAGGGATCAAAGTGCAGAATTACAGCAAGAGAGACATATTAGAAACACAAATTTGGAAATTTGGGAATTTATTGTTTGTTTGACTTCCTGAAAGAGGAAATAGTGACTGGCTGCAGTTTTCTTTTGCAAGAAGATGAAGAAAATGAGGCTAATAGTTTGTCAATTTCATCACCACATCAACTATTTTACTACTACTGTAACTACAGTAAATGATGTCATCAGCAACCTATAGGTGTCCCAAATTTTCCCTCTCTCATACACACATGCACATTTTAAACACAAATGCATACAGGTCATACCCTCAATCTCAGCACCACTGAGTGTGTGTAACTCTAGCTGGCCCAGGCTGCTCCACCAAGCCAGTCGTTTCAGATGGGAGTGGTCCACTCCCAGGGGAGTGATGTATCCAGGACAGGTTATAAGATCTGCAGTCTACAGTGGCCCTCTGGGGACACACAGAACTGGGGCCACATTGTTCGCCGGCGTTATTGTGCATGAGGGTTTCCCATGGATCAAATGTTAGAGACTTCAAACCCAGGGGTCTCAGCGCACTCGTAGCTGTTGTTCAATGAGCACGATGGGAGACGAGGCTGTTTCACACACTGTTTCTCACTGATCTGAATGAGGCCACACTGGACGTTGTCCCAGTGGCTCGTCGTCTGGATATGGAGAAGGAGTAGTGACGGTGGCAGGGAGTGAGGGGTAGAAGAGGAGATGCTAGACACATGGATAAGAATGACTGAAGACTTGAACTGAACTCTGATGAGAAAGAGTGAGTAGAGGCAGCGGAAGAGACAGAGGAAGTCTAGACACTCAGTAACAGTAGCAGACTGGGCTCAGAGGTAGAGTTTAACACACAGGAAAACAAACTTCCCCCGCTCACCAACAAGGAATCCCTTCTGTTCCACACCACTGATGTGATCGTGTTAAAAGCAAAATGAGGAACTTTTGAGAAGACTGTTCTAATCATCTCAATAGTTTAAACAAATTGTGCTTTCATGCATGGATGACACCGTGATCATTTGCTGGACCTTGCACACATTTTATAGTGTGTCAGTCCCCAGTGGTGGAGAGAACTTGAGTACTGCACACAAGTACAATTTTGAGGTACTTGCACTTTACTTGAGTGATTCGATTTACTTTATACATCTACTCCACTAACGTTTGGATGGAAATATTGTGGTGTTCACTCCCATACATTCATCTGACAGCTTTAGTGACTATTTACTTTGCAGATTCAAATCATAAATAAAAAAAAAGATCAACTAATAGCCCCATCTTTACCAGAAAAGTTAAAGTGGTGCTTGTGCATCAATTAACTATTAACTTAAATTATATTATTTGAACAATATATAATACAGTATATGATTTTGAAATGGACAATACTTTTTAAAAATTATTTCTTTGTTTGTTTTCACAGTTTACATTATATAAAGACTATAATACATCATGCTGTGACCGCACTGCAGAATGTGTCTTTTACCTGTTCCCCAACAGTAGCCACTGACAGGAAACAAAAATAACCATTCCTGCATTATGCATGCATGAGCAAATGCACAAACTCCAAAGTCCACAGTGTCTGCATGCTGCAAAACAGTAATATTATTCACAACACATTGACTCAAGTATAGGCATGCATGCATGCAGGCCTGAAGATCCTGGAAAACAGAAAAACAATACTAAGAAAAAAGAAAAAGAAGAGACAGCATTACAGAATATGTGGACGAAATCCATCCAGAAGTAACCCTATTCGCATGCATACAAATAGTAATACTTCAAAAAAGTCAAAGACTTGGTCAGATTGGTTTGTTGTACAGCAAGAGTTCAGCCCAACATAAAAGCTGTTTGTGCCACATTCATCAACAAAGTTAAGTGGATGTTGCAAATACAACAGATCTTTCAGAATCATCACTCATAGACAAAGTATATGCACCAGTGTACGATCAGACCTGCATCTCCATCTTCCCTGGTTATCTTTAATATGTGCCCTATAAAGCTTAACAGGAGTCCAATAGAGTATTTTAACAATTTAGGTACAGATAGATACCTGGCTAATACTTTGGAGTTGCCCATTCTGCATAATGACTATTTTTGATACTGTGAGCATATTTTGATACTAGCTACTTTTGATTCTTGTTACAGAGTATTTACAGTGTTATTGCTGCTTTTATTTCAGAAATTTTTTTTTGTACGTCTCACACCACTGCCAGTGTGTACCCTCTTCCTTGTTGTAGTGCTGGATGCTGATTGGTTGCTATATAAATACCTGATTGTCTTGCAATGTGTGGTGTTAATTACCTTAATGAGGTTCACCTGTGTCTTTGCAACAGGCTGTAAGTGAGTTTGCTGTCTTATCTTCTGTAAATTAAATGACTCCTCACCACTGGCTCCACTCTGTCCTATTATCATAGCATCAGGCTTTGGTACGAGGTTTGAGTTTCCTAAATAATCAGCGCCCTGTGGTGCCAAGGGGAAAGACCAGAAACCTGACCGAGTCTTTGTTAAAGATGTTTTTGAGGCTCTCAAAGATTAAAATATGACACCCTTCTTGTTTTGTATTATAAACAAATGGTTGAAGAAGCTCATCTCTCCATAAATAAAAGATTAAAGTGATTAATAACAATAGAATAAAGAAAGAGGAGACAATAGCATGAAGGAGAGACAACTAGTATCTCATCTTAACAGTCTCAGGGGTCTAAACTCTTAGATGAATAACTGGAAGGATTTCTTTTCAGTTTTTGTATGATTACTGTTTTCCACTAATGAATCGCATGCTTTCATAGAAACATGATGGTATGAAGTCTAATTTAGAGTTTGAGTACAATAATCGGAAAAAGAATCAACATCATAATCATCATCATCATCAGCATCATGTGCAACTGTGTCAGTATACATCATACTATGTTTATGCAATTTGTTGTGAAGTTATTTATAGTTGGAAGACATGAGAAACATTTATGGAAGTACAGTTTTTATACCGTGGTCCTAAGAGAAATTAGATTTACTTACATACAGCTATATTTTTGTAATTAAAATGACAAGCAGACATAAACTTGAAACTTAAGATTCTGGTAGAAATGCTACCAAGGTGTTGCATTTGTTAATCATGCAGTTGGATCAACACCTCTCTAAAACTAAATAAAAAGCTGAATATTATAACCTTAATTAAAGTAGGATTTATTGTGTGACTGTTGTATTAGACTGCATTCATTTTAGCTATGTGAGCCTGATAAACTGTCAACTGAGCTTATATCTGCCTCATCTTTTCACAAACTTCCCTATGGGTTCCTTGCTGAGCTATAAGAACAAATTCATTACCTCCATCTGGTGGTGGCAGCTGTAAATTAGGAAACCCACTCAACTGAGCGCAAACATTAATCAACAGTTTGCTTAACAGACAAGTTAAAACAGTAACAGTATTTTTAAGCCACTGGATAATAACAAAAACTGTATCATGCCATCTTATTTTTTAAAATCCCCTCCAGACTGTATTGTGTACAACATGTATACATAATCTGTTTGGAACAAGGGTGTGTGTCTGATGTGTTTCTTATACCAAAAAAGCTGAATTTCCTCATTAAAATCCTTTAAAAGGCATCTACTCCTTCTACCTTATTAAAAGTTACACAATATGAATATGCAAAATGTGTTCATTTCTAACTCTAGGAACAAGAAGATACACATAATTTGGAGCAGAGGAGAACTTCAGCTGAACAGAATATCTCCCACAAATCCTGATTTCACACATACACACTTTCTTGGTGCGTGTTCACATTTCCTCTCACAAGCCAAAGTCTTTCAGATGCAGTTAAACAGTGACCAATATTTTCCAGTATGTGTGAATATGAGTGTATCTGTCTCTCTACCTGTCCATGTGCAAGGTGTGAGATCCCACAGAGTATGGCAAGACTCAATTCAGAACTGGAGCAGAGTAATGATCTAAAAAAACTTGATCAATATATAATCTACAATAGACAAATGACTAAATCTCATTCACACAGATTTATCAATGAGAATACGGAGGATATCAGGCGTTAGGGTCTGAATGGTTATTACAGTAATCCGAGAGAGAGAGAGAGAGAGAGACAGAGAGAGAGAGAGAGAGAGAGAGAGAGGATAGAGAGAGAGGAGAGAGAGGAGAGGTTAATGTGAGAATGTAGGCTGACAGATGGCCTCACTAAGCACCTGTCGATGCTGCCAGGTTTTATCTGTACTGTACTGTATCTGTTTGGATCAGGGCAATTAGCCGAGCACTGCAGAAACAAAGCGACGGAGACACAGAGAGGAGTAATGACAGACACCCAACACAGACACCAGAAAATGGAATACTCCTCTATACACTGAGCTGTGGATAATACAATATTGCTTTGCTTATTATTTATAAACCCAGATGGAGTTGATGGACAATCTTCTGGAGGACTGGCCAGAATCTCTGGACATTTTTGGGTCACTTTGGATGAATGCACTGGGTGTGCCCAGAGCGGTTGAAGACTGGTCTGTCTGTCTGCGTCTTGTAGAACACCTGTGTCTGGATCTGCTGAGCCAGATGGACTTTCTACTGGAACACAGAGCTGTGTGCGTCAACATACTGGGCCCTCTGTATGCTGACGACCCATATGTGTGGATGTTCCTCCGCAACTGAAATGGATTGATGTTTAAATTTTGTTGGGTGGACAGCATTTAAACCACGAGGTACAGCAAAAGATCTCAATCACAATCAATGCTTTGGACCGAATGGAAAGAGTTTCTAAAAGAGAAACTGTGTACAAGTGTGTGATTTGATTTAATTTGGTTTCATGTGACTGAATGTGCATCATGGCCAAAGCGGAAATCCACTGTAAAACAATCATTTCTGGATGCTAATAATAACTGGAAGCCTTTGCAAATCAATTCAGCTTTTTAAAAAAGTGTGTATGTTTTAGTGTGTAATGAAACATCACAATGCATGTCTGAAAAACTCTCTGCACAATTGTGTTGTATCTTTATTCAATGTGTGTTTGAATCTGAATGAGATAAGTAACTGAGACAATATTTGGTACCATTGCAATAAAATCTCACAATGGGATAAAATCTGTCAAAAAATGTGATTGTGTGTCTGAAAGTATTCAGTTGCATCCTCCTGCTGATGGTCACTTTATATCTGCACACAATATGCTTCCACAGTTTATTAGAAACACCCCCTTCTCCTTCTCATATAATGTTACAAGTTTATAATGTGCAATATTTATGTCTGTAAAGAAAAGTCACATTTAGTTATTGAAAGAGTTTTATTTATTTAGGCCAAAATCACAAATTTATCTGGGAGAGCTTTACAGTCTGTACATGCGACACTGTCAAACCTTAAGCCCTTGATCTAAATTAAAAATACAACTTTTGGAATACAGCGCTTAATATTTTAAAGTATTTCTGATTCTGATTCTGATTTGTATAAATATACATTATAAAATCACATTTCTTGCAGCGTTTTGTGGCTAAAGAAAAATCTATAGTATAAATAGTAAATTATAATCTCACCATCTACTGTATGTGGACTATTTTCTTCTTCTATTTCTATTTCTATAATGTCTACAGTGGTGGAGAAAGTATTCAGATCTTCTCTCAAATAAAAGTACTTAAAATTAAAAATATGAGTATTATACTATTATATTTTATTAGATTATTACGCATTAATGGAAAAGCAGGACTTTAGTGTTGAAGATAGTTGAGCTCATTGTTTACTGTTTTGTATGGGACTGCGATTATTTTAATTATGGATTAATCTTCTGATTATATTCTCCATTAATCGATTGATCGTTTTGTTTGTAAAAAATATGAAAAATAGTAAGAAATGCCATTACAATTTGAATTAAATTCAATTAATTGATTAAAAATAATTTAAGTAGACTAATTAAAATGAAGAATCATGTTGTGGAATAAAAAAACAACAACATTACTGTCTGAAATTGTATTTAAAGTAGATAAATAGGTAAATAAAAAATTCAAGTAAAGTTCAATACCTAGTTAATTCTTGAGTAAACTAATGTCGGCTACTTAGTTAACACCACTGATTTCCAATATATTTATACACATAGCCAGACACTCAAATGTAGGTCACTGTCACAATATTTTGCAACAGTGAGGGGTCTCAGTGTCTGATTTCCTGTTTGGAGACATCGCCTACAATACCCAGAACTCCCTGCTGCACCAGAGAGCGAGCACGCTGTTACGTGATGTAGTTTCAAAGGTTGTGTACATTTGTCGGGAGGGACTCCACGTCTGAAGAACACGATGTGACAATAAATGCAGACGTTTCTTTAGCGGTGTTCGAGCTTCAGCCTGAGAGAAGAAACGGAAACAGGTAAGAGTCTCTTCGGTTCTGCTTTCTGTAACCATTCGTTCACCGAGTCGGTCCGAACCGATGGACCGACAATCCGGGACCAGAGTCCGGTACAGCTGTGTTTCTCCTGGAGCTGGACCACAGTGCAGGAATGACACAAATTGTTGTCGCTGAATTTCTGCTATTAGAAGTGAAAAAGAGTGAGAGGTGGTTTTAGATAATATTTCTATATTAGACTGCGGTTACTGTGCTTTTAATAGCACCATTGTTTGAACGTCCAAATAGAATTTAAAGACAAATAGCCAACCTGTGTGTTTGCATAGTTTAATTGTTATAACCTTATTATTTACTTGTTTTTGTGTACCATTTTTAAATGCATGCTAGTACTCAGTTGTAGGCTTGTGGATCATTCTTGGCACCCTTTGATTTCCATTTTGTTTGTTTTTTACCTCATGACATCAATAATGCTCTTTCTATATCTGTGTAATTCATCACAGTAAACATAAAGTCTGCATGAGTTGTGGTCACAGCTACATTGTTGTTGTTTGGTATTGCATTTTAAATAAATGTGTGTACTTCATTACCTTTAAAACATAACTGTGACAAACAGCATACAAACATAAATTCAAGTGTCCGAACAGCAGAAGGATTAGGGTTCAATGTGTAGTTATAGTAAGTATATCTGATCTGTAGTTGAGTAAAATAAAAATCTTTATTGTCCACTCACGTGAAAATTCATCTTCAAGGCACATGGTGTCATAAAAGTGGAAATGAAACAAACTGACACGAAGAAGATAGTTTGCACACACAGACGTGGATACACTTTAGGGTTAGAATACATGAGATAAAAACAATAAATAAATGGGCCTTTAACAATAGTAACCGGTTAGGATGAAAACAATAAAATAATAACAATAAATACATACCATAACTTAAATGGGCTAAAGTGTTCAAAACCTCTGCCATGGTCCTTTTAACTTAACTTTTTATCCGTTCCCTTCA
The DNA here is from genome assembly GCF_004916995.1 of Morone saxatilis. Lineage (NCBI taxonomy): Eukaryota > Metazoa > Chordata > Actinopteri > Moronidae > Morone > Morone saxatilis. Next base: position 10,347,755 of record NW_023339718.1, read on the forward strand.
CTTCATTTGTATTTTTCCCTCATTTGTTCCTCTATTCAACTTTTTCCCTTTTTTTAGTTCCCCCCGTTCTCTCCCTCCTCACCTCATTGCTATATCATGTATGTGTTTTGCGGTGAGCGTTGAGGTCAGAGCGTTTCTCCCTGTTATCCAGCAGATAACAGCAGATAACGTCCCTTAATCTGTTTGCAGTTTGGCCAATGAGCTCCTCTTTACTCCCCTCTCTCGTTATTTCTTTATCTCTCCCTCTCTCTCCTGGCCCCTTCCAGTCTGTGATCATGACTTCTTGACCTCGTGCCCTGTTCCTTCATCGCTATGAGTGGTGCTGCGCTGGCTGTCGTGGTCGTGGTTGTCTTCCTCCTGGCCCTCTACCTCCTCCAGCGCTATGGAGATCTGCGGAAGCAGCAGCGGATGGTCCTGTTAGGGACGCTGCTGTCCTGGTACCTCTGCTTCCTCATCGTCTTCATCCTGCCGCTCGATGTCAGCACGGTATGAAACCATTGCGGTCGTTTTAAAGTGTGTGTCAAGTAACATATAGTCTTTTTTTATTTCCCATACTTGCTTGGATTTTGTCAGGATAGAAAACAGGATCAACAGGATGGGAGTTTGTGTGTGTTTTTGAGTGAGGTTCAGCTGTGTGGTTATTTACGCTGTTCTTGCCTCCGGCGTCTTACCTGTACCGTTGTCATGTGATGAATATGTCACATCACATCTGCTCCTCTTTTAGACCATCTACAAGCAGTGTGTCCTTGACAATGCAAACCAGACGACTGACAGAGTTTCTCCAACCATCAGGTAAATAAGATCATTTAATTTATGAGGCCACAGTTTGATCATTTCAAGGCAATGTATTCCTTCAGATTGGCCACCCAACATGACAACAATGTATAATCTTTTGGCTAAGAAAAGTATGAAAGCAAATATTATTTAATCTCTATATAAATATATATTGCTTGAAATGATAGAAACTGATTATAATGGTAATAATTGACACCACATTGAAAGACAAATGCAAAGCAAAACTCAGTGGCTGTTATCAGTTTCAGTGGTTTTCTTTCACTCTGAGTGTTGTGGTTTATCTTCTTCCGTTGAAAGGCCTTCAGTAACTTTAAACAAATAACCACTATCAGGCTCGTAGGAACCAAACACTGAGACACAGAAGAACAAAACTCTCTACTTCATCTAGTACAGTAGTTTACAAACTGTGGGGCAAAGAGCCACTGCAGGGATGAACAGGCGACAATATGAAATGAAAGTAAGTTGAAGGAATGTGATTCATGCAGGGAACGTGTTATTGTGTGGACCTTTACTTCAAAATTCAACTTGGCTCCTTTTTTTAGTAGTTGTTTCCTCTATCATTGGTAATGATTGCTAAACATTGTGAGGTGGAGGGACATGAATCTTTTTTTGACTTTGAATATACACTGAAAATACAAATCTGGAATAGGAAAGTATTCAGAATTTAAGACAACAACATTTCTCCTGTCAGCAATTTTTAAACCTTTCATGTGACGCTCCTCCTGATGGGTTAGAATATTCCTGATTGGTATTGTGGGATTGTATGCCATTACACTTTTACCCACTAAGAGGCGCCATTATACAAGTAAATGTGTCTTTTAGAGTCTTGTGCTATGACAACTGTTTGCTTAGTGACACACCTGTCTACCTGAACTTTATCCTAAACTCCTGCGGGACAGGAGGATCCAAACACATAGATACAGCTCTTGGGGAAAAGACTGTCTCACACACTGTCTCTCCCTTGTGATTAAAAAGTGCTCAATAACAAACTTCCTAAGCTCAGCACAACAAAATGGTCCATGCTCCTGTGTTGCTTTCTGATGAAACAATAATTCTTTCTTTGATTGAAATAAACACATGTAGGTTATGTAAATAACACAATTTCCTCCAACAAGTGCTTCATACAAACTGTATGCAGTGTAACCTTATTTGCTCCATTTTATTATAATAATTCAGTTTTGGTCAAAAGTGTTTCTTAGACTATAGATTTTGAACTGTCAAACTGGGTTGGATGACAAATTCAAGGGTTTAGGCCTCCAGCAACCAGTATACGGTGTTAAAATGCTGTTTTTTTCACTAATCTCTTGTTGTATCTCGCCATGCAGATGGTATTCACATAATTTGTTCTCAAGTTTTAAGATCTTCTTTCTGCCTCCACCCCAGTACAATGAAGTTAAATTAAATTCCATTTATGGTGCCAGCACCTACATTTATTTTAATAAACAGTTCCCCATTTAATCTGGTGCTACTTAGTTTCTATCCACACTACTTCATATTGAAGAAATAGTAAGCTCTCAATAATTGGGGTGAAAAGTGTAGGAACATTTCTGACTTTGGCAGCACCAAGTGTTGGTATTTAAACAGACACTAAGGTCACATCACTGCTACAGTTGCCCTGTTCAGAGTCTACTTGCACCTGTTGTTAATAACATATGTTCACATTCTTTTCTCTGTGTGTGTTACAGTATACCGAAGGCTTGTGTGGAGCCATGGAGTTATATCCCAGACGGTGTCCTGCCCGTTTTCTGGAGAGTTGTATACTGGACTTCCCAGTTTCTTACATGGTAAGGTCCTACCACACATCCTACCACACCCAAACCTCAACTATAACTGCTGTCTGTTCCACCTTTTGTTACAAAGACAATTATGTTTTGGTGTATTGACTCTCTCTCTTCTGTGTGTGTGTATGTTTCTGTGTGTGCAGGCTGCTGCTGCCCTTCATGCAGTCGTATGCGCGGTCGGGAGCTTTCTCCAGAGTTGGAAAGATTAAAACGGCTCTCATTGAAAATGCAATCTATTACGGCACCTACCTCCTTATCTTCATCTCCCTGCTCATCTACGTGGCTGCTCACCCACAGTGGCAGCTCTCATGGTGAGTCAAACTTACCTCAATTCAAGAAACATTAGATGACTAATGGGACTAAAGAAAGTAAGAATAACACAGTGAGTTCTGATGAGTGAGGCATTATATCAGTGCATTGATTTATCTGTTTTATTGTGTATTTGTAAAACTTGTGCAGGAGAGAGCTCCAGACCATCGGCATTACAGCTGCCAACACCTGGGGCCTCTTCCTCCTAGTGCTGTTGCTAGGCTACGGACTGGTGGAGATCCCACGTTCTTATTGGCTCTCATCTTCCCATGGTTACCTGCTGGCCAAGACCTACTTCAAGGTGGCAAAAATGGCTACTGAGAAAGCAGCAGCTGAGGAGAACCTAGCAGATGTTATGGAGGTCAGTGAGCAGTTCTGTGTTATATATTCCAGCAGGTGTTCAGTCCGTAAGTCCATAAGAGAATCCTTTATACAGACTTTGTATGTATAAAACTATATAAAATATTTCTTATTATCAGAATGTGGCAGGCGTCCATGAATCTGTCAGGTACAACCACCATTTCAGGAAGTGTGTGGACACCATTTTGACAAAGGTGAGAAATACGTGATCAAATTCACAGGGCAACACAAGGTTTCCTTTTCAAAGTTTAATGTTGCATTTACAGTTTTTACAGTCAGGTTCTGTGGGACAGTCTTCATTTGAGTGTGTCATCTCATTTCAGTGTCCCACTGAGTACCAAGAGGAGATGGGAAGAAATGTGGAAAACTCTGGTGGTGAACAGAGTGTCCTTCCTACCAAAAGAGGCCTAATTAATCTTCATAAAAAAGTAATTATTATTTTTAACGTGGCACTGTGATTTTAAAGGAAAATATGACGACAATTATTCTCCCTGTTTTCCTGTACTGTATGTGTGTGTTTCAGGTAATCTTTGCAGTGCAGAGACAGGGTCAGACTCAGGTTCAGTGGTCTATCTTGTTAGACCAGGCTTTTCACTTAGAAGATGTAGCTAAAAGCCAAAGCAGCGCAGTCCGACACTTCGCCCACAGCTTCCCCTCAGCACACCACTACGGCTGGATCCATAAGTTCATTTACTCTCCTACTGTGGGTGAGTTCAGTCAGTGCCAACATATCAAATTTACAGATGGAAAGTACAGCATGTTCTCAAAGTACAAGGCACTTCTGATTATTTCCCTTCTGTGAGACTTAACTTTCCATTCTGGCCTTCTAATAAGTATAAATTCAGACCCAATTTGCCAGATAAATGCCCTAAACTACCTGCTTGAATAGAAACTTGTACTCTAGTTTTATGAGAAAAGACATTTTATGGCCCCTTTTCTGGGAGACCTTTGTTTTTTGCTAATTTAGTTTTACCTAATAGTTCAATAATGTTTTTAATGGCCTATTATATCCCAGAATTTCCCTAATTCAGTTAAAAAGCTGAAGTGTTATTTACCACCTGGTCAAATACACAAATCTTAGGGAAACATTGTATAATTAAACACTTCAAATGTCTGTTATGGGTGTGTGTGTGTGTCTTTCTCAGAGTGGTACTGGGAGTGTGTGTTTAGGCAGAGTTTCTACAGGCTGCTGGCAGTTCTCCTGTGTCTCCTCTCAGCAGCAGTAGTCTGGTCCGAGTGCACCTTCTTCAGCACGCGCCCCGTCCTCTCCCTCTTCGCAGTCTTCGTTCACATGGCTGAAAAACAATACAACTACATTTGTATCGAGGTAGGGCATGCATTTAGTGACGCACACAGAAGGGCACAACAAACCTACGCTTCATTAAGCATGAACACACTCAACAAAAACAAAAACATACAGGGCTGATAGCAAAAAATCTATAGTTACTAGGGAACATTATCTAATCCATCCAACACTGTACTAAACCAGCTAACCTGCCTCCTATCTTTTCTTGTTGTGTTTCTCCCCACCAGATGGTGTGCTTTGTCAGCATCCTCTTCCTGTGTGTCTGTGTATACTCCACAGTGTTCAGGATACGAGTTTTCAACTACTATTACCTGGTGCCACATCATCAGACTGACGCTTATAGCCTGCAGTTCAGCGGCATGTACGTTCCTCATAAAGTCATAATATAAGATATTTCACATTATAGGTGTAAGAGCAGTGTTGGGTCAGATTACTTTGAAATGTAGTCAGTTACAGAATACAACAAGTACATGTGTGTTGCAGCTCTGATCTCAAACACATTGCACAATTGAATAACATACCCCTATCAAGATCTGTACAGCCCAAAGGGTTATTAGAGCATTTGTTATCATGATGATTCTTAAACCATTACCATATTTCAAAGAGAAGTTCAAATTTAAATTCTTGACAGGGTAACTGTGATCTTATTACACATTTTTTTCAAATGATGATTATAATATAATATATTATCATTATTATTGTAATCCCATTTGGTAATTGTGATTACATGTAATCAGTTACTACCCAACTGTGTTCTTAAACACCTGTTTATATGAGTGGGAGGTTTTAACGTAAACTGTATCAAAGGACACGACTTTAAAAGAGCATTATAATGTCGGGTTGCTTCTCTTTCTTTTTCCCGCTCAGGTTGTTTTGTCGTCTGACCCCGCCTTTGTGCCTCAACTTTCTGGGCCTAATTCACTTGGACTCCGCCATCTCACACCAGGACAGAATACAGACATCTTACACCTCTGTGGGTCCCACACACACACACACACACCACACACACACACACACACAACCACCACACACACACACCACACACACACATACATACTACAAAGACATATTAAAGGAACACTCATACTGTACTTACACAGGCATAATGCACCAATCACAGATAAGAGCCTAAGGGTGTATAATCACCAAAAATATATAAGAAGCAATGTCAAAATCTCTCTGCGTTCAATCCAGATGGAGCAATGCAATGTCTCTTTTTCTTTCCCTCTTTCAGATCATGGGCTCAATGCGTGTGCTGTCTTTTATATCTGATGGGTTCTACATCTATTATCCCATGTTGGTATTGCTGCTCTGCTTTGCCACTTTTTTCAGGTAAGCCAACAACAGCCAACAACTGCTAACAACTAAACCTGATGTTCTTATCAGTTTAATATAAAGACTACATTCAAGTGTAGTTTGAATGTGGACACTCATGTATCAGTTTGCCCATACTGGCCATGTAATTGCTCTCTTTTGTTGGATGAAAGAACGGTACTGCACAGGAACTCTGCGGGGAAGGAATCAGCTCTGAGAAACTTTTATTAGTCACATCTTCTTGTCTGTGTAGCACATAAAGAATATAGGTTTAACAGTGTATTTGTAACTGTGCATGTGTGTCTGTAGCCTGGGCTCTCGCTGTTTGAACCTCCTGGGCTTTCATCAGTACATCACTGATGACGACTTGACCTCTGACCTGGTGGATGAAGGCAGGGAACTCATCAAAAGAGGTAGTTTGATCTTAAATTTAGTCATCACTGTTTCTAATGTATCTGTTCAAAGGCAAACTGGTTCTCCCACTGGCTCATTCTTTTACTTTTTTTATGTATTTGTTATACCTTTATGTATTATTATGTACCTATTTGTATATCTGAAAGTCATAATTATGTTCATTTTTGTAGAAAGAAGAAAAAGACAGAAAGCTGAGGATGGAGAACACAGAAGATGGGTTAGAAATGTTTATTCTATCAAGTATTTTCTCACAATTTTCTAAGAAGCAGATAAAATCTACCCAGTCTGTTGACTCACTGGTTCTCCTGGTTTGTATTAAGTGTTGCAAGGTATTTACAGCATGTGTTTTTTTTTTTGCTTCAGGCCTGGAGAGAGCGGTATGGAGGCCAGGGGGCTACTGGGCGGACCAGAGCTGGTTACACTGAGTTAAAGGATAACCAGAGCAGCCCTGTCACAGAGACCAAAAGAAGTGGTAGGGGATTAAAGAGAACTACTCCAGTCATGGAATAAAATAATGAAAATGTTTTCTGTCACTCAGAGCTACTGAAACGGATGTGACAGGACATTTCAAACAGTGACTGGGCAGATTGATTTTATTTTTTATTTTATCCATGTTTGTATGAGTTTAAAGAGTTTGCTTATATATAGCTGACCACTGGACTCACTACCCCGTGCAGGAAATTAATCATCTGCCACCCTGCCCATGCAAGGTAGATAGAGACACCTCTTTGTCCCCTGCTCCCACAGCAAGCTATTCTGATTTTGCTCCAGTGTAAGGGACTGGAGTTAAGGTTATCCAACATGCATAGTCGAACATCTACAAGTCACAAAAAGAGTGAACTAGGCAGGTCTATTCTGTTATACTACTGCTTTTGCTGCAGAAATTAATAAAAAGGTACCATTTTTGTCACCTCACAACTCTCCCCTCTTCGCTCTGATTCAAATGAACCTTTTGTGTATGAGGATCACTTATACCCATCATCTCTTGTCTTTCTCAGTTATTACATTCACCAGAAGAGATGAAGAGACAGAGGAGCAGCAGAGAGGCTTACTGCATTACAATTCCAGTGATGAAGGTTCACCAAACAGGAGGTATGTTTGTTTTTTGCAGTATGGCTCACAGAACTTGATGTTGCATTAAACAGGTTTCCTTAACCACTTACTCTGTCTCTCTGTGTTTGCCACCGTAGGTCCACCGGAGGACGTTACCTATCTCTGTCACCATCTCGGACAGGCATATTTGATGATGTTTGATAGACAGAAGACACTGGGGAACAGCAAAAAACTATATTCCAGCTACATGCTGAAAAATGACTACAAATGCATATGTTCTTGAGGGAAGTTCAAATGCAAAGGCTTATACAGTATCTCAGGAAATAAAGAGGGAGATCGTGTATCTGAGATATGGACATTTCACAGGGTGAAACTCTCCCAGTAGAGGGTTTTGTGCAGTATCTCAGCTGATTTCTCTAACTGGAAAATTCCCTAACTGTGAAGGGATGTTCCTCATCCAAAGCCTTAACCTGACACACAGCCAAACCATTTAGAACATATTTTTGATACTATAGAGTATAGTAATAGTGTTTTACAAGTGTAGATAAGTGGATGAAAGAGATGATGCACCTGCAGTAACTGAGGATAAGTTGATAAGATGAGTCATAAGAGTTCATACATTTAATTTCTAAAATAAATAGCTCACTGTGTCTGAAACAAAAACAATAAGAAAGGTGATTGATGTACAAAAAGGGAACATATCAACACTTGGAGTGACATGACTTGATTTTCTGTAAGTGTGTGTATGTTTTGTAATTGTGTGTTTACAACGCATTAAAGTATAATCATTTTACCCATTTATGCAACCTTCATTAAATTATGAGTTACTTAAATGTGATGCCATGGCACATACGCAGTGCAATCTTCAGTTGGATCAAAATGTTTACAATATCATAAAGAGTAGTTGGGGAAAATGTCTCAAAAGCTTGTATTAAAAAAAAAAAACTTGTTTAGGTAAAACCAAATGAAAAAACTGTAGATTATATTTCATAATATATTTATTTAATATATTTTTAAGAATTATTGACAACTATTAAAGTAAAAAAATATTAGTAAAGTAAATATCTGACTCTATTTTAATGTGAATTAAGATCAAAGTCCTGTCACTATCAGGTAAAACTAGGCCTGTCTTGAACAGTTGCCCGTGCTGCCTTCTAGTGCCCCTCGTAAACTACACAATTCCGTAATCAGTTAGTAAACAAGTCGAACAACCAAAGGCTTTGAGTGATAACATCCACTGTTTATACTCTAGAAAACAATCTTCCAGAAGCACTTTGTACATCAAACGTATAGGAATTAACTTTTGGTTTGAGTTGCAATCCCCAAACGTAGACTTTAATTCTTCCTACAGCAAGCAAAGGCAGCACATGAATTTGCCGTCCCGGACCGATGCAGGCACAACACAGAGACTGCTGTCTGTAATGAATACGAGCTAACAATGCGCTGTTAATTGCCGGAGAAACGCGGACAGATCGTAGCACACATCACCGAGTATCACTCCATACACTGGGCTCAACATTTGTTCCCTGTTTCGTGACTCTCAAGTCTTTCGCGTAAGTAAATGACTGCTAGCGATAAGCTAACATGCTAAGAGCAACTGGGGACAAGCTACGCTGCTAACGACGCTAGCGTTAGCTTGCAACGCTGGTTGACTGGAATAATAATAATAAAAAACAGGTTAAATTATGCTCAATACGTTACCCTTTATCTGCTTCTCTGCTTTTTAAATATTTGATAAATTATATTGTAAAATATCTACAAACTAGGGAGTGTGTTACGATGACTTAACGCTAGCTAACATCATTCCTGACCTGAATTGAGCTGATCGATAATACGAGTGACCTTTGTGGCTATAGCTGTTCAATATGAACATTTAAGGTTTTATATATATATATATATAAAAAAAAAAAAAACTAAATAACTAACGCGTTTGATGTGTAACCTGCTGTGATTGTAAGATTTTCTGCTCTCATCCTAGAGCTTGTTTGTCATCTTGATCCGAGGTCGACTCCCTTAAGCCGCCCTTTGCTGTAACGTTACTGCTGCCGGCTGAGAGTCAGTATCAGCATCCATACAGGTTCATACGAGCCACAGGTCAATCACAGGTGATTCAAAACACAACCTTTAACGCTGTCGCTGTGGTTTGATCTATATAAACGCGGTTTTATGATCACACCTGCAGAAAGTAATCCACAATCTACTTTTCTGAACAGTTCTTTGCACCTGGGTCATTTGCATGGAAAGGCAGGGCTGGGTATATTAGTTACATGGATGGATGGCATTGCCACCACCAGACTATATGATACTGCAGCAGTAGAAGTGAAAGACTTGTTAATCTTGGTATGAGTGAACAGCTGTTTGAGGAACCTGTGCTTTCTCAGCATCCAGCAGACATTGTAATTGAGTCAGGAACAAACAGATCTTTTTGCATGTTCTTTAAAATGTGGTCTTCCTGTTAAGATCTCACGTTCTGTGTGTTTGCTGAGCGTGTGTGTGTGACATTATCAGAAAATAGCTCAGTGCTACTTACAGGCCTGATAGCGACCTTTTTTTTTCATGTCAATAATCAACCACAAGCAAACACCTCTTAGCCATGTGATCAGCAGCAGCATTTTAAAATGGAAGAGCTCACATACAGAAAAAGACTTGTTTAAGACACGTAATTATAGAGTTAATGGAAAACGTGCTGACCCTGCCGCTGTGTCTTGTGTATGTCCAGTTTATAGACAGCTATGGGTGGGCTGGGAAACGGCCGTCGTGGAGGAAGATCACCCCCTCTGATGATTGGCGCTCTCATCGCCTGTATCCTGGTTCTGGGCTTTAACTACTGGGTATCCAGCTCCCGCAACCTGGAGCTACAGGTAGGTTGATCAACATGTGTTCATGTGTTCACGTGGGAGTGTTTCTGTGGCTTTCTAAGCATAGTAGACAATGTAAATACCAAATACAATGTAAATTGCCACCGTTCACATGCTGTTTAATGATGTAAAAGGTTTTTAATGCCTGACTTTGTTGATGCAGATCTGCACTACCAATGCATGGTTCTCTTTTGCAGAAGTTAGACCTCATTAGTTCCCCATTTGGTTCTCAGGGTTTTTGGTCATAGGAAGGTCTTTTTTCACATTTCGTAATTTCCTTTTGCATCCTTTTATTTAATGCAAGTCACTTAAGGCGTGTGTGTGTAATTCAGACGAAGCTGTACGAGTTGGAAGGCCAGGTGCGCCGTGGAGCAGCGGAGCGAGGAGTAGCAGAGTTGAAGAAGACTGAGTTCCAGGAGGAGATCCTGAGACAGAAGGAGCAGATAAGCCACATAGAAAGTCTCTACAAGAGACAGCTGGAAGGAGCCCAGAACACCTGCAGCCAAGAGAAGGTGCACACAAACTGCACGTCAAACTGCTGTCACTAAACTAATCACAGAGGAATTTGGGGGCACTAAAAGAGCAGAGACAGAGACTTCCTCACTGTTGTGTTTCTCAACCTAATTGTGAAGAGAAAAAGTGACACAAACTGTGAAACAATTGTGTTGAGTATTGTGGGTTTTTTCTTCTAGGGCACACTGCAGCAGAACATTTCCTCCAGTACCAAAACCATACAGGAACTTAAAGGTGACAAATTGTTAACATTTTACCTCTATTTCACTGAAATGGCCTTCTGTAGAAAATGCAAATATAATTCAGTTCTTATGTATTGCGTGCGTCTGTACTCTAGGCCAGTTGAATCAGCTAAACGATGACCTGGGGAAGCTTCAGAAGGAGCTGCAGAGTTGCCAAGGCAGCATCAAAACCCTTAACAGCAAGCTCACATATGACATGTAAGAAAAAAGACGGTAGTAAGCTTCAGCTGTATCACATGCACTCGACCTGCCATTGCTGTTATAAATTGCCAGTGAATATGTTTCCGTCCTTCCTGGTAAACATGTTTGTGTGTGTTTGTACAGGACCCATTGTCAGTCCCAGGTCCTGTCCCAGAAGGAGTTGTGTGATGAGAGAGTGGCCGCTGCTAAACTTGAAGTTCAGAAGAAGATGGAGAAGCTCATCCCTCCTCCAGCTGTCTCCTCACAGGTAACCATGAACCATGGGAAAGGATCTAAACCATGATTACTCCGGAGGCTTTCCACAGGATCTAGATCAGGGCAGAGGGCCAAGTCCAGTTGTTTAGTATCTACTATATATGATGATGTTTGCTCCTCGGCAGGAAAATGCAGTGGATGGAGCAGAAAAAGATGACGGACCGGTCGTGACTGGGGTTGATGCAGTGAAAACATCCACTGTTGTAAGCCACACACCAAGCGAAAATGATCCACCGGAACTACTGACCAATGAGATCATCGTGGACAATGGTAAAAGACAAGGATGTTCGGGTGCCTTCGTCTGTTTTACTGAAATTTCTCACATGAAAGCATGCAGTGACACAGATATTTATGTGTGTGTATGTAAGATTGTACCTTTCTATATCCTTTTACACACTTTCCCTTGCTTTCTGCCGTTTTTCTCAGCTCCTGATGCCCCAGTAAACCTGCTTCCAGCGAAGGATCTCTCCAAAGTCGAGTCCCAGTCTCTTCCAGCTTCAGCTGCCGCAGTCAAGCAGGACATTTTGCTACCACCAGAGGGAGCTGTCACCACCGACGAGGGCGAGGCAGACACCAGTAAACTGTTGAACAACAATCTGACCGAGGATAAAGAGATGGGACTGATGGATGCTCATGAAGAGGGCCCTCAGACAGACGGTAAAGAGCTCACCTTTTATATATCAGACAATCATACTGGTTTTCCTACCTTACATTTTCTTCCCTGCATGTCTAAAGTGACACAAGTGAACCTTTAAGGGCACAGCATCAGTTGCAGAATGGGGCTTCATTCACTGATAGCCTGAACGATGTCCTACACAGCACAAAACAACTGTAGTGCTACCTCATTGGCACGGTTTTAACACACAGTGAGACATATGAAGCTTCACAGGTACTAGCACCATGTCCCCCAGACCTCCTGACCAATGAATACACAATGATTCAATGGTTTGAGGGTTAATGGTTGCTAATACAAAGTTTTCCCTATGGCCTACACAACCTACACCTTTACATCTTAATGTTACTTGGAAATACTTTTAACCTACATTTAAAATTTAAATGTAAAGTAGATATGTACAGAATTAGTAGTTGATCGATTGTCATTCACACCCTTGTGTCGCTGATCGAGGTAAACAGTAACATAACTGAGAGAGCGTGCCAACTCATATCCATGTGGTAGGTTACTCCTGTCCCAGCATTCTCAGTGAAGAGGTGATGAATTTTTAATAAAATGTAAACAACAACTTGGTCATTTGGTCTCCAGAGGCAGACCCTGGGATGGAAGGCATGCTGGTTGGCCAGGTGAAGGCAGACGAGTCTCTTATTGATCAGAAACTTGAGGAGCAAGATGAATATGACGATCAAGTAGTGGGTAGAGTGGATTCGGAGAAACCACAGCAGAGTAAACAGCCTGAAAATATGGGTATGTGTGTACTACTCTACTACTACTGTATATAGATTAAAACTGAAAAAGTGTGTGTAAATAAAGAGAGAGAATGGGAGAGCGAGTACATTCTCAGTCTCCACTTTTGGGTTATATTTAAGTGCCTGTGACCATTAGAAGCCAGAGCTAAAGTTTGATAGTTTAATTAATAGATTAATAATTGCACTGTGCTAAAAAGGCATTTGTGTGAGTTTCATGTCAATAACCACATTGTACTTTCTGATAGACAAGGACATGGAGGACGAGCTGGCTGACTATAACGGGGACGATGAGAACGAAGGCGAGTTCGAAGCCGACAAACAGGCCGAGCTCGCTCGAATCTAAGGTACGCACTACCTGCAGCTAAATAGGCCGTACAGCATGATGAATCTAAAGTCTGCCCCCCACAGGTGACTGATGGGAACTCTGCATAATAATGTTGTGTCGTTATTATTATGGTCTTATTTTCCTTGAGAAGGTTATGGAAATAATCCGGTTTCATGAAATAAATTTGGTTACAGATTTCAGATTTTCTGGTTCAGCTGACTATATAACTGCCAATTTAGAGCGTGTTGTATATTTTATTGTCTAGTAACATTTTTGATGATTATAAACAGTATCTTTTTAATTTTTTTTATATGCTGCCATGAAATTAATTATTGAAAAAGCATTTGGCACATGTCCATCTATAAGTTTGCAGCAACTGTTATTGACATTTTGTCCTTGAACAGTGTTTGATTGCTTTTATATTTTCATAATGAAACGTTTGGCAGCTTTTTTAGATCTCTGGTTTTAATGTAGGCCTGCTGTAGGCACTGTCACTGCTATATGAAAGGACCAGTGTGTAGGAATAAGTGGCGTCTAGTGGTGACGTGGCAGGTTGTCACCAGCTGAAACCACTTGATTTGACAAGCCCGGAGAAGAAACAAGTGTGGCCACGAAAAACCCAAAAATGCATGATTTGAGTTATTAACACACATTTGAATTCTTCTTGCAGGGCTGGAGTTGGAGCAGCAGCCCACACACCACATTAGGAAGCAGGACCTGTTAAACACGTCAGCACAGCAGGTTAATGCAGCCCCCCCCCCCAAACACAATGAACACAAACAACAAACCCGGATGGAAATTTCTATAAGAAAGACTTGTGACATCCGGTTTGGCCGTTCCTTTCATAAGCTCTTCCTACTGGAATGTCTTTTATGTGTCATCTTAATTGCATTCTGTGCATTTGGTTTGATTACATGTTTGTCATTTGAAAGTGTCACGTTTTCTGTAGTCGTGTAAGAATATTTACAGCTTCATATCCAATTCACAATATTCTGAAAGAGCCACAAAAAGTGAAATATGCAAATGTCAGCTCAGCATGTGCTCTCATGTTTTCCATCCACACCTTGTACATAAAGCCCAGAGGGGTGTTTATTGTGGTGACTGTTCATTTCAGTATGTTGAGATGATATGAAGGCACTCAGTCCAGCACCTGCTTAGTTCGTAGTTCTTCATACTCATACATACTCTTCATCTCTACGTCTCAAGACTTGACACCATTTGGCTTGAACAATTGTACATCTCAACATGCCTGGAAATCAGTAGATTTTGATTATGTGATTAGATGTATTGTGTATGTTCACTCTGTAATGACTTTAACTTAAATGCAGCATAAGTGATGATAATGTGCAAACCCTTATAGGGTTATGAAGTTTGAAATATTGAATTAAGTGTAAATGATCTGAGCGATCCCAAAGACAGAGCTCGTCATGCAGCACAGACATCTTCTCTTCCACAGGTTCAACAGCATCTGAAACAATGCCTTAATTTACTATTGTACAGTCTCTCCTAGGGCCAAGACATTTTGCTCTACAAAAATACAAATGAGGCTTTCCGTAACTGCAGCAAGTTAAAGGAACGTACCGAGATTCTTGTTAGACTGCGGAGTCCAATTGTGATGCTAAACAGCAGCTTCTCTTGATTGACACATAACAAGCAGGCAAATTCACCTTCTGGATTAGACTTTGCCAGGTTTTAAACATACTATATTACAATAATTATATTAACGATAATAATAATTATATTATAATTGCTGTAACAATGAGCAATCATTTCTGAAGTCTCAGTTTGTCGAATGGCTTTTGGTATTTCAGTGGCAGCAAGCCTTTTATTCTTAGCTGTATTTGGGATCAGTGTCACAAGCACAGACGGTGCGTGCTGCGCTCAACATTTGGGATCAGTAAGACAGAATGGTTAGAGTAACATTTTTAGATTATAATGAAGGGAATAGGTTGGACCATCCGGATATTTGCAGATAAACAATCTCATTTTGTTTTGATGCATGCCTTATCAGTTGTGCGTACACCAGTTTCCCCCTACGGTCCGTTGCTTCACAGCGGAGGTCGCGTGTTGAGCTCAGAGTTTTGTGGATGCTGCCTCTGCTGAATTGAACGGACGTATGTTTTGTGGAGAACGTGGAGGGGGATTTTTTTGAGAATTGCTGTAACATTATGAAGGACATTCCCTTGAAGCAGGAACAGCGCGTTCAGCCAGTAGATGTGAATTATTCAGTAGTGCAAAAATAGTATTAGTCCATCCAACTTGAAGCTGCACTAGACTGGAAATTGTGTGGATGATCGCGAACACAAACTAATATTAGGTATCAGAAATAATGAAAAGTTTGTTATATTTTGTAGCGGGATCTTTTTTTTTTGCCTTGTGTTTTATACAGGACAGATGATTTATGTTATTTTCCAGGTACTGTAAATTGTGACTTTGACTAACACCCACAGTAACTCAGTACGTTGTAGTGCAATGCCATAATTTCCATAATTTCCATAATGCTTTTACTTCTCAACGAAGAATCATGTAGTGGAAAGTTATCTTCCTAGACTCCCATTATTTGCCTATCTGTCTCTGTGTGATTACACTAGGTAGTTCAAATGCAATGTGCGTGTTATACTCTGCATGTACAGTTCACCTCTTATGCACCTGGCTGACACAAAGACAGGTGTGCAGGAGATAACTGAAATCTGATGACTCCAAAGGTTATCCTGTCTATTTAAATTGTTTTAACATCTTCAACCACAGTTAGTTAAGGTTGAAGCTGCTTAGCCACAGTTAAGTACGTTTCCCAACAGACGCTGAATTTTAGTGAAATGTCTCTACGATGATAAAATGCACCGCACCTATAGAGTTCCCCCAATGATGTTAAAGGTTCAGCCATATATTCAGAATATATGGATATACATTGTCATACATTTTGTCAGATTTTTTGTCTTTTTCACTTTTGAAGCACAGAGAGAATAACAACAGGAACATTGTAGAGTTGAATAATTTGACTGCTGCTCTCATTATAAGCTTCATATTTACAAATACACGATTCTACAGGCGTCATAAAAACTTTTTCATGCTTATTTCGTGTAAGCTCTTCAAAACAAATGACTATCTTTTCACCAAAAAGGCAAAATCAGATGGTGTAGTACACTTTTAAATGCGTTTCCTTCTAAATTCAGCATGTTTTGATACCTTGGAGACTTTGAGAACTTGCACTGGAATTTAAAATGAGTTACGTGATGAAGAGTCTAACATTTCAGTACAAACGACTTCATCAGGTAACTTTTCCTTTCAGGAACCAAAATAAAATATTCCAAACATTTTCCGAAGAAATTTTAAATTTCAAATCTAATTTCTCATCCTAAGTCGTATCAATTTTGTTAACTTATTTTTTATTTTTTATTTTTTTTTAAACGGGGCCTGGTCATCATGTTTTAAAATAACCATTCAAATCTGGAATCTGACTGCTGTTGGCAGGTTAATTGTCTCCCTTTTGGTTGATCTTGCAGGGGAACTACTACTGTTGCTGAGATTTAATTTTTTTGTATTATTGTCGTTTGTTTTCGGTTTTGTTGCCTGACCCTGCAGAGCTCAGACAACTACAGTTTTGTTTTGTAAGAAAGCTTTGTCTGCCTATTTGTATAAAAAGTCCCATTTTCTGAACTAGGAGTCTGTGTACCTGAAGAGAAAATGTTGATGAAAATGAAATGATTTTTTATAAATTGGATTCTCTTTTTTTGTTGATTTCATATGTTTGTATTTTGTTTTGAACTGCTGAACAAATTTGTGAAAGGTTTAAATAATCATAGGATTTATCGATGATAGAGAATAAAAATTGTTTTATTACCACTATCAAGACATGGTTTGACATGGGACTTATTGTTTGGTGTGACTATTACTTGTGATACATTTTAAAAAACATAAAATAAAACCAGGGTGAAGGGTATATCCTCCGCAGTTCACACTGTAATAGTAACATAAAACAGTTAGCTGCAAGCACACACACAGCGTTCACAAGCTTTTAAGAGAACATGTTTTACGCATGCAGCTTGACTATCTAGATTGAAGATACATTTCAACAGATAAGCAAATAAACCAGTGAACAGTAAAATAAGAAGATGATTTGGTTCCAACCGAGATATCTCTCGCCATGTGACCGTTGACGTTGGCCAATCGTATCAGAATATTCAAAACACTGCCCACACTCAAAGACATGACTCGGAAGAGGTCACATGCTGAATGATAAAATTGTATGTTGATTTAGATTTTATAATTAACTTTATTACTATTGAACATAAACAGTTTCTGTCATAAAAAGTTTAAATACAAAATCAATGGCTTGTTATTCAGGCTTTAATCACAGAGGTATTACGTATACAGTTTGCATATTTAGTTGTAATTCCAAGTTGACTGTCAGTGAGTTGATTCACAAGTGAAACTGTGAAATATTTCTGTGTGGTCTTAAAGGACAGATCGTCCAAACACTTTTTTCACACAACACTTCCCCGTGGTTCTACAGTGATACAATGTTCATTCTTACATTAAGACCTAATCATATTGCTTTAAGACGAAGTCAAGATATACGTATATGCTGTGCAGAGGAGGGCAGACTATCCTGTGTGTTTTGTGCCCAGTGTGAGTGTGTACAGTCAGTCAGGGGGGGCAGCTGTCGGAACAAAATAAATACAGATGGGAATAAAATATAAAATACATGAATATTTTATAAGGAGTATGGCCTAGACCTGCTCTATATGTGAATGTCTTGAGATAACTGCTGTTATGATTTGGTGCTCTGGAAGAAATCACTATAAAAATGAGGAAGTCCTGATAAAAATGTAGAAGTAAAGAAGAATTTTAAAAGAAAGGGACACAATATATATATATATATATACACATACATACATACATATATAAATAATAACCTATATACAAATACATACAAGCAAGTCTAATAATAGTAACTATATAACGACAACAATAATAATTATTACTATTATTATTAGCACCATCAATCAAATTTCATACAAGACCTGTAAGAACTTGTTAAATTTCATTCCCATTAATAATAAACTAATATTTTTGTTGTTTTTAGTATGATGCAAAAAGGACTCCAGAGGAATTGGTGATCTATAGTGTTAACCAATTTCATGTAACACATTACCTGCATTAAACAATGTATTGACACGCTATTGTTTGTTTCATTTTTAATGTAAAAAAAAGACATATACACATATATACATCAGCCTAAACTAATGTTGCAAGATTTTAAATAAAATGTCTCAGTGCAAATATGTAGTAAATATGGAAAATAATCATTATTAAAACAAAGATACTGGCTCTTACAGTTCAAAGCAATTCATACGTGGCGTGTGCATTAAAAATGAAAAAAGTCCTTTATCTTTGTCCCAGTCTTCTCCTTGTTCCACCCTCACAGTTTATTCTATTGCCATATTGGGTATAATGAAAGGTCCACTGGGAGGGTGCCGAGGGCCTCCTGTAGCCTTGTAACTCCTCGTAGTATCAGCCAATAGGAGAAAAGTGCAAAATCTGATGCTCACTATAAAAAGGTGAAGCATCACAACAGTCAGCCACCTGAAGAGATCTACTGTAGATCAGAGGGACCATGAAGTGGCTCTGCTTTGCCCTTGTTTTTGTGCTCGCTGGTAAGTTTTTCCAATCTCCACTACAATGCATTAAGATTTTTATTCATTCTTGCATGTAACTGTCTGACAGATGTCCCATAAAAGTTTACTGTTGTGAAACCAATTATGAGCCTGAACTTGTACAGTATGCACAGCGTCTGCTCTCCTTCCATTTGTCAGGTGTTGCATCAGGGGCCATTGAGAAGAGGATTATTGGGGGTGCATCCTGTAAGAAGGACAGGCAGTACCATGTCCAGATTGAGAGTTTCCAGGGCGGGAAGTTCTGTGGAGGCTCTCTGCTCAACACCCGCTGGGTCATCACTGCTTCTCACTGTGCAGACCAGTAAGAAACATCCTCACTCCATCCTACACGATGCAGTTTGGATGTGTTCTCGTCTGAGTGATTCAGAATTGGTTCACTTCTGCATCAATACTGTAGAATAATGACAGGAAATTGGTATCAAAAACGTTCTAAACTGGTGCTAAAATGTAGGTGTAACATAGATACTGTACTGTAAAGTTAAAGTAATATTACAGCTGTCCATAGAGGCAAATTTACCATTCAGAAAGTTGCATCAGGTATTAAAAGGAAAATAATACAGAATGAAATCAACCAATTCATATTTTTTAAATTATTTTGCATAATTATATCTCCTAACTATAAGTTTTCTTCTCCTTTGTTCTGCAGACGTGTGAAAGTGAAGCTTGGCCTAAACAATGACGTCTCTTTTTTAACAAAAGCATGGTCTTTCTTGAAAGGATCATCCAAAAAATATGAGCAAGACATTAGTACCGACCAACAGTTTACCTTCAAGGATGAGGAGGAGCATCTCCATGACATCATGCTCATTAAATTAAAAGAGGATGTATCTGCTAAACTCCCCACCATCAAGTTACCTCCTGTTGGGTGTAGCAGACCAGATAAGGGTCAGCAGGTTGAGGTCGGAGGCTGGG
This sequence comes from Morone saxatilis, assembly GCF_004916995.1. Lineage (NCBI taxonomy): Eukaryota > Metazoa > Chordata > Actinopteri > Moronidae > Morone > Morone saxatilis. Next base: position 10,367,493 of record NW_023339718.1, read on the forward strand.
GATACAAGACAAGTGAGCAACACCAAGACACTGCATTCAGGTTATTAAAATAGAAGTAATTTCATCTAATGCATTGTTTTCAAATCCTTAGAGGACAAAATCCCCAGCAATCTGAAGTGTTCCAGCACAGAAATTGCTGACTGTGGTGAGGGGGATAAACCTGATAGCAAATACCACAGTGATGAAACTACCACCATGTGTGCCTTTAAAGCCGGCGTGGAGTCCTGCTTTGTAAGCATACAGTTCTTATTTTTTATCATCAAACTTTGTGATTGTGACAAATGTGAAATAATGACACCATTTCTCTTTTCCAGGGTGACGCAGGTTCGGCTGTGGAGTATAACAATGTTTTACACGGGATTATTGTCAGCGACCCCGTTGATAAGTGTGCAAACACAATTGTAATGTTGGATATCTGTCGCTACAGGGAGTGGATTGAGAAAACCATGCGGGAAAAGTGAGAGTGAAGCTTGGAGGTTAATACAAAAATCACACATGTACTTAAAATATCTCCTATTTTTTCATTTATTATCACAATCACCTGCCTTCTTAAGCTAATTTCATGTTAAAGTAGTTTGTTTTAGAATAAAACTGAAAAGATTAGGAGTGAATTCCAATTTTGTTACACTGGTTTGGTACTTTACATTAGGCATGTAAGGGGAAATTTATTTTACTACCTTCCTATTGTGGGTTATATTCAATATTCAATACTCATTTTCTTCTATGAATAAAAATGTGTGACCTCCACCTCTGTTCATGTGTTATCTCTTTACCGTGTATTTGAATATCAAATGATTGATTTCCAAAGGAGTTTGCCTACTTTCAAATTCTGGTCATACTTTCACTTCACAAGGGACATGGGTACAGCCATACAGTATATAAAGAACAGAGCAACTTTCTCCTTGTACTCTACCACAGCTTAGTTCCACTTCAGATTACACTCTTATTTTATTCTAGTACCCACAATTCATAAATGTCCCTCTTTGTCACTGTTGACTTATAATGGTGTGTATCTCAATACATCTGGATTACCATAACACTTAAAAATAAACCTGCCTTTATTTGGGACAGGCATCTATATGGCACAAATAATATCAATTTTAAACTAAAATTGATCATATAAACCAGTATGAATATTACTTGTATAAAAAATAGGCTGCTGAATAACATATCAATTACAAATTATTAATTTAAACATTACTTTGGTGCTCATGGTTTCGGTAAAATTAACTGATCTAACGATGTGCAGCATGTCCATATTAAAAATCTGTAGAAAAGGTTTTTCACTTTGGATTTTGAACTATAAATTAAATTATAAACAGATTTTATTGTCTGAAAACTGGAAATTATTTCTCCAGCAAGTAATTCTGACAGGATATTAATTGATACCACAGTAAAAAACGTGTTTTATTGTGTTCTCAAGATATGTGAAGGCTGCAGCTTTTCAGTCTTCTTGAGTTGCTGGTGATGCTTTGAGGAAGCAGCACTGATGGTTCACTGGCCCGGAAAGTATCTCCGCTGAACCACCGCTAGTGGGAATTTGGGATCTCTAAAATGAAACTGAATTGCCTTCATATGAAACTGGTGCTCTACAAGGTATGACAAGATACTGTAGTCTTTTCAGGATCAACATTTTCATTCAGATGAGCACATAAATACATAGCAAGGTTTCATATGTTTGAATGATATGCACCCGTTATCATTACAGCTGTTCTGTCATAAGACTGTTCTGGAGGCAGCTTATAAAAATTTCCATTGGCCAGTTCTTTGAGCAAAAAGCACCTCGACTTGTGACTCTCATGCGGGCATACACACACACAAACACACACACACACACACACTCAGACACATACACATACACAAAACATACACATATGCAGATGTGGATATTGTCACTCATTTAGGTCCAGTTGTGTGTTCTCTAGTCTGGTTTCTCGTGTCACATCTTTCATTCAAGTGAAAAAAAGAATCGGGTGTTTCAAACACTCCTTTACACACTTTACAGTAAGGTGTATCACACACATTGTTCAGACAATGACTGGATCAGGGCAATTGCACACTTGTTCAGGTGAGGGTACGGTCTTTACAGCTGAAGGTCTTCATATCAACTTGTGGTGCGGAGCAGAATCAGATAATCTTGACCACAGGAAAGTACTTGTGAGCTGAGAAGTCAAATTCTGGGAGCACCTGGAGATAAAAACAAAAGTTTCCACAATATAAAACAGCAACCCCATCACAGTGCATGTCAAATAAACACCACCATATAGGCATTACCCATTTTTTAGACATTTCTTTTCAGAACTGGAATCTTTTTCCTTTGTGTGGCAGCTTAACACAATTTATAGAGCTACATAAAAGTTCCTAATTTGTATTAATTATATCCACAGAATTAAATGACAATCCAGGGAATGTGTATATTGCGTTACCTTGGTCTCCTTCTTGTGGCCTCCAGCCAGGAGCTTCATGACTACAATGTTGGGCTTGGCCACCTTCAGTATACGGTTCACCTGTTATCAATCATTATAGATAGACGAGAACATTGGAAAAGGTCAAAACTAACATTTAAATTTAAAATCTTTTCAGGAATAGATTTTTAGCAAATGAACATCTGAACAACATAAAACACTAAATTGCTTTCTTTGGCATTTACTTCATAATAGTTAAATTTTCCTGACCTCAGGGTCTGGGCTGGGCACATTTTCTAGGATGAGCTTGGCCTGCTGGAAGTGTTTGCTGGCGGCCAGATAGAGGTCAGCGGAGCCTGGCGGAGGATTATACTTCTTCAGATCAGACATCTCCTGAAAAGGAAAACAAGGGCGAAGTCAGAGAGAGCAGGAAATTTGGATTTCAAAAAGGAAATGACTCACAATAGAAAGATAAAAGGCGGTGATAGGAATATGATGGAGGAGAAAGGACAAGAATAATGTGAAGAGCTTGCTCCAGTACCTTGAACTGAATGTAGTGCACAGGTGGGGGGGTTACCACGCTGTTGAAGGGGGCGAAACGATGCTCATAGCGAACCTGCTCACTGTCCAACTCAAACTGAGGCTTACGCACCTTCCCGTCCATATCCAAAGCTACCATAGTCTGAGGAGAGAGACACAGGCAGAGAGAGGATGAACAATAATGCAGCGTGTGTGTCAAACAGAAGAAGATTTGTCAAAAGTGTGTCTGTACTGATGTCCTACCTTGTACATGCCAGCACACATGTTCTGGTATGCCTGACTCATCGTAATCTCCTTGCTGAGAGGACGAACTGCAGAACAAACCCAAACTTATTAATATGACAAGCACCTACAGGGAGATCACACTTCCACAATCAATGACGTTTTGATCCGTAGGATGTGGTCACACACCTTTTTTCTTCTTCTTGGTCTTTTTGCTGCTGCGTCCTTTCAGCTGCTCCTCCAGAATCCGCTCCTCTGCCATCTGAGAGGAGTCTGCTCTGCTCAGAGTGGACATCAGCCATGCGTACAGGAACTCCGACAGGTACCTACAGTCGAAAACAATTCATATATTCATTCACAGATAAAAACTAAGTGCACCTGTAGAGAGATCTGGTTGCGTGTGTCTGGAACTGGGAGTTTGTGCCTTCCAGTTAGAGCCAGCAACAAACCAACGTGTGCGCTCTCACCAGTAGATGTAGTAGTACTCATGCATGCTGTACAGCTCCAGTTCAAAGCCACTCAGCAGGTACTGGATCATGATCCGCAGGTTATGGTAGAGGATCCAGGTGCCGAGACAGGCTAGGTGCTGTCGCTGAGGCTCAAGTTTCATCAGCAAGCTATGCAGGGCTGCATCCACCTTTTCTGCCTGCAGAGTGCAAAAAAGAGAATTTAGTAGTTGGTCTATAAATTATGAAATCACAACTCAGAGTGGTTGAAAGAAAACCACAACAGAGGGATATGGCGCAACAGGTTCATTAATATACAACTAAATCTTTCCGATTGCGTATTATCTCTGCCTGACTTGTGAAGCGCAAAAAATGCAAACACAGTGGTGTTGTGCTTAATAGGAAAGAAAAACGAGGAATACAACAGAGGAAACTGCTGCAGTTCACCTCGTCCTGCAGTGTGGCAAACTCCTCAAGTATGTGACCAAGCTTGTCTCTCTGCCGAGCTCGGTTGTGTCCGTGGATCTGGATCAGACTGCAGAATGGCTGTAGGGAGAAAAACAAAACCCACAAAAATAAACACAGACTTTCTAAAACTTGCAGTGTTAAAATATGAACAAATCCTTTAATAACAGAACTAAAAATGTCCTGTGTTATCCTTACACCTCATTAGATTTCACACCACTTTTTTGAGACAGTAATTTTACAAACTGGTATCTCCTCCTTAACTAATAATTTTTTAATTCAACTACTCAAACAGACTTATGCTGAAGTGAAAGCAGAGCAGCTGAGGTGTACAGTAGAGGTAACATACCCTGGAGCAGTGCGTAACAAAGGAGTCAATGTAGTCCTTGGCCTGGTGGTTGTTGAACAGACAACACCTGGAGAGAGACAGGTGTAGAAACACACACACACACACACACACACACACACACACACACACACACACACACAACAACACAAACACACACACACACACACACACACACACACAGAATAAACATCTCCAGACAAAATAAGATGAGAATATGCATATTATGTTTACACACAAAAAAGAAAGGTCCAAATCAACCAATTAATAAATGAATAACTTAAAGAGTCAAATGACATTAAATGATTCATATATGTTAAGCGTTTAATCATTTAACCAATGACAGACTTACTTGTAGGAGAGGACAGGTGGGCTGACGAAGTATCTCAGAGCATCTTTAATCATGTCCTGCATCAGGTGGGTCCCAAACACTTTCTTATTATCTATCAGGAACGTTGTCTGGATTTTGGAAAACAAGCTGTTTAGCTATTATACACTGGGTTTTAAACTGATACGTTTTAACGATAAGAATATATGATATCGTCTAAGAGTTTCATTTACTGGTCATGTATGTGAACTCATAAAAGCTGTACGCAAAGTTCAAGTAATTCCTCTGTAGGCCTCAAAAATAAAGCAGTGACTCAAAACTTAAATTATTAACTCACTTGAAGAAGAGATCTGGAGAGCACGCAGGGAGATTGCTCACTGAACTCACAGAAGAAGTCCTGGTAAAACCACAAACACTATGAATATGCCTTCATCACTGAAATAGCTCATTATTAAACATTTCTGGTTCAGAATGTAAAGAAAAGATCTGAAAACGTGTGTTTACCAGTATGCCATGCAGGTTGGTGGTGTTGATCACGTCACAGACGGTCTTGATGCGTTCTATGAGTTTGCCAAAGTAGGCCACCATGTCCTCCCTCTTTATGATCTTGGCATAGCGAGGAAAGGTAGGTGGCAGCAGTCTCTGGTTTACCAGGGGCTCAAAGCCCATCATGATGGGATGGTCTGCAGCACACAGCACAGCAAGGTTAACACAGGTCACATTTTGTAATTATAAAGTAATCTCCTCTAAGAGGCTGTGTCAGCTTAATGTAGCAGAGTGAAAGAGAGTGTAAGATAAGAATTAACTATTACGTTTTCTTTCTTGCTTTTTTAGCTGTGTGTGTGTCTTGCTGAGGTAGAGGAGTCACATTTTTGTCTAGGTTGCCATGAGGACTACAAAACTGGCTCGATGGATGAGCAAGAATGCGTATAATTTATGCACAGTTGCATGCACGTAAGGCTAAAAGGTGTGTGTACTTGAGTGTGTGTAGTCCTTTAGAGCTGCTGGTATGTAAACGCATGCCAAGCCAAAGTGTGTGTGTGTGCTGAAAAGTGTGTGTGTGTGAGTGTGTGTTACCTCCTTTGGTGGTATCATTCTGTGACTGGATGCCATGCTGAATACTGGAATGAATGGCTGATAAGAGGTCAGCTGCCTGAGCCACGAGCTTCTGGGCCTCGCCAACCGAGCTGGTCTGATAAAAATGATACAACCATAAACAAAACAAAAACTAATGAAAGCAAATGACAAAGATACTTTAATACAATCCTCTTCACTGCTTGGTATCAAGCAGGGGAACACTTTAAAATCCACTCGTTATTAATGTATTATGTCTGATTGTGTGTGTTTGTATCTGTGTTACCTCTTTCTTGGTGAAGGTGATCAGTGCAGTCAGTAGAAGGCGAGTGAACTTGATTCTATTGAAAAGTGCCAAAAATTGCTGATGCTGGAAAAAATAAAGTATGAGACCATTAAACAGGGTTTCATGTACATGCAAAGCTATTAATAAACATTTCCAAATTTGTCTTTGAATTACAAAGGTTTTGTTTTGACCACCCAGACAAAGTCCATTTTTGGGTCTGATTTTATCTTTTCTTCCTTCATTATTATTTTTATTACAGTAAATTCCAGAGTAGAGTCTCAAAAGGTCATTTGAGTCCCACACACTGATAGACAGATGGAAAACAAATTATAACAGGCAGAGACTGAGAAGAAGGGTTCAAGGTTTAGTTTGTGGCTGAAATGTTGGAATAGTAGGTTTACTTATTAAAGAGCAGGGACAGTGATCTGCTACATGTAGTCCTATGTATTTTATGTTGAAAACAGACGTCAGAAACAACTAGTTTTTAGCTTTCAGGTAGTCTACACACTATTCCAATAATGTGCATTTTAACAAAAAATAAATAAAAAAATGTCCTGACGTACCTCCAGCTCAACCTCCGGGTTTCGCTGCTCACCCTGTCGACTACGCGTGCTCTGAGGCCGCAGGAGAGAAAAAACAATAAACAATGTAACACTCACCATCAGTCATATTTCATTGATATTGCAAAGACTGTGACTTAGAACAAATACCTTAACTTTCCTCTGCAACTCATCCTCCACATCTTTCAGCATACCTGGTAGGAAGAACAAATGAGCGAGAGAGATGACCTTAACTATCCTTGTTACTCTGACCCAACAGTATAAATATATAATGGTTGTTCACAGTATACATGAAGCTGCAGACTTGATGAACTATCACAATACAGTACCTGTCACCCGCAGGTCTGTGACATTATTGGCCATCTTGAAGCCATAGGTCATGGCCTGGAAATCCTCCTACAGTCAAATATGAGGTTAGACACTGAGTTATCAATGGACAATTGCACCTCTCCTTAAAATAAATAATACAAATGGGCAGAGCAGAAACACCATTAATAAAAATGACCCACAGGGAATGTGAAAATGTGTGTAATAACTCAAATACTGCTTCATAAAATAACGGCTCCCATCAATTGAATTGCAGTATAACAGATGCACACACATACACTGACAGCAAGTAGAGAGTTGCTTACCTCCTCAAACACAGCAGCTTTGTTGACCTTCTCTCTGGCGATGTCACACACCTTAAGGATGCCCAGGGCAAAGGCTTTAAGGGCTGGCTCCTCAATCAGGTCGGGGTTATGCACGTACAGACAGGTGAACACAGTCTGCGCCAGGGAGTGTCCCTCTAGCCACGTAATCTAGAAATACACACAAACATGCACACACTGGGTTTCACTACAAATTGGTTTGCCATAGTGATAAGTCAATATAAAACGGCTGTAAAGTTTGTATGTATGAATTAAAACATGTAAAATGTCTTTTCTGTGAAAGAAGAAAGAAGGTAAAAACTCACCAAACAGCAGAAACATGTGTCTATGATCCCAATAAGTTCAGGAAGACTAAGGTCTTTCACCTTGATGGCACCTTCCTACAACAAACACAAGAGAGTGAGTAATACAAATGACTCAGAACTTGGTGGTTATATTAGTACTGTTTATATGCACAAAATAATTCAACTGAACAATGTCAGAGTTGACAATTTAATCCGCTGGAACAGTTTTTGTTGTGAGGCAACGAGAGGTCTGTGGTACTGTACCTTGATGGCTTGTTCAAAGTTGAGCACTTTCCTGTTGACCTGGTTTCCAATCATTCCTGCGTCCATCTTAGGATCCATCATCTCTATGGCTGACATGGCCTCAAACAGGCCAAACCTGCCACCAGAGCAGGATGTTTAGTATCTGTTTTTGCATGCGTGTTTACAAAGGTTCAACAAATATTGGATTTTAAAGACCAATACCAATCCGGATATTTGGGGACTTTTCCAATAGCTGATCATACCAAACAATTACAAGGATTTTGTGTTTTACAGCAATTACTCTGTCTTGTCAATGTTTTGAAACAGAATTTATACTTTGGGTAATGAAAACTCTCTATTGAAATCAGTGGTAATCAGTTTTTTAGCTGGCTGACTGAAGACTTCTTCTTTATGATCATTTGAGCGAACTGACCCTTTAAAATGTGAGTTTGCAAAAACCTCTTTTTTTTTCCTACTCACAGTTTGTCATGAAGCAACTCTCCAAGGTTCAACTCTGCATAAATAAAGGATGAGGACAAGGAAAGAGAAAAAGAGGAACACGTCAGTCCCTTTCATAACTGCACACATATGACTCTCTCTTATACACACGTTCGCACACACACACAAACACACACACATACACACACACACACACAATTACTGGAAGAGCCTGTACCTTTGCATGCGCCCTTGAATTCATGTGTAATATCAACCCAGTTGGCATTGTTCTTCATCTTTTCTGGGATGCCCAACCCCCAGCCAGCATCATCATCCTCGACTGCTGACTTCATCACCATGGTGACTGTTAAAGAGAAACACAAAGAGAAACGTTCATTTATTCACTGTTTAATTTAATAATTAGACCTTTGTTTTATCAGACATTTTGCCTTAGCATAGCAGGAACTGCACAGGTGTAACTAATAACATTAATAATAGCTCTCTCTCTCTCTCTCTAGCCATGACAGTGAACCAGCATGAGCAACAGCACAACTCCAAAACGGGCACACCTAACTTGAATGGAGCAGTTATTAATTCAACCTGTGTTTTAGAGGTCAAACTGACTATTGTAAGAAAACTCTATGAGACAATACATCTTGCAGTATGATATAAGGGAAAATCGGCTCAAGTCATAGTTCACAGTGATTTGATCCAGTGAAGACCCTCTCCTCTCGTAGCACTGCAGTGTATTTATTAATCATGAACAGAAAAATACACATTTCCATCCCCGTGATGCAATCATTTACTAAATTTCTTCACCCTCTCACTGGACATTTCAAAGGTTAGTTGGCAAAGAATCTGCTGGCCGTTTAAAGCTGAGCTTCAAACATGCAATGCAATCGGCACCGTCACGTGACAACTTTAGGTTATATCTCTGTATGTACACTGAACAGCTGCGGACCCAGTGTGGTTCACTGAAGTAACGTTTTAAAGGCACAGTCACAAATATAACTCTTTGCTTCCCGGCATTCTTCATGGCATTCAAAAACATTACATATTAAATCCAACAGGCAATACTGTGTCATATTTAAGGTGAGAATAAACTTAAATGGCTATTTATTTCCTAGAAGTTGCTCTATGTTCTTAGAAACCTTTAGTCATGAATGCTTATATTTGACCATGTCCTCAAAAGTTGGACAGGTTGTATATTCTGATCTAGGGCAGTAGAGGATTAACATCATGCTCTCTGAACTGACTGGAGAGGCTTAAATTAGAGCCTAAAAAGGTGTACATTGCACGCTTGAGTACACTGGAAAGCTTCAGCCTTTTAAACCAAGAACATGTCAGTACTGTGAGGGCTAAGGGGGAGTTTAAGACAAAAACCCCATCCCTTTCTGTAACGCTGATTTATTATCATAGATAGATAGAATTTATTAATCCCCGAAGGGAAATTGGGTCGTCATAGCAGCCAGGTACATTCAAATACAATAGAATAAAATACTTAGATAGAAAAGATAAAAAAGATAAATAGGTAGGTAAGGTGCAAAGAGTTGTAGTTGCAAGATGGTGGTAACAGTACTGATGACATGATGGTACTGTTATTGTTAATAACAGTATATAATGATAATATTAA
>NW_023339718.1:10377512-10399778 GCF_004916995.1 Morone saxatilis
CTTAGATAGGAAAGATAAAAAAGATAAATAGGCAGGTAAGGTGCAAAGAGTTGTAGTTGCAAGATGATATCATGGGGGTATATTTACATAATAATGTTTAAAGCACATATAGCAGTTATACAAATACAAGTTGATTGAGGTTTAAGTTACATATTGAGCTTAGAGCATATACATATTTTACCTGAACAAGTAAAATATCATTACTGTCATTAGGAGGAATCTCACTGAGAGAAAGAGAACAGTTAAATGTCAAACAAATACACCAAAATAACACTATTTCTACTTATTTCAGTTAACCCAAATGTGTACTGTTTACAGAAACGTACTAAAACACTAACAGCAGCTCGGGTTCCTCATGCATGGCACTAAAAGATACAGGACCTGGTAGCTATCACGTCAAAGTAGCTTGTAATACCGTGTGCTAACGAGCTAATGGTGCCCACAGTGGATGTTTCCTGTGAACAAAACCACATTTTCGTGAATTTAACAGATTATTCAATTCGACCAGGTATAAAAAAACACGAGCACAATCATAAGAAAGTCATATTTTCGCTCTAAAGTACCACCTACCTTAGTATTTTGTAATAACCATGTAGCTAATAAAGATCTCCTGAAAGACTGTAAAGATCGGCGCATAAATTGTACGTCATCGGCCCGGGTCGATCTGGGAAATGTAGTCCTGAGTGGAAACAAGCCACCGGACAAGTTTTAAAAGCTTAAAACGAGTCCAGTGCGGGTCTAAAATCTATACTGTTGTTATATTTTGGTGAAGATTAAGATGCACTTGTCTCTTTCGGGCACTTTGCACCTTCGTCCTAACCCCAAGCGAGTGACCCCGTCTCGGTAAAACCCGCACACAAAACGTCCTCTCGCGTTGTTTCCGGACTCTGACAGTTGGGGCTGGTCTCATCACAACATCATCGGGGCGTTTCAGGCAACGCTCAGACACACAGTAGCAGTCCCCTCTTATCTCGGAATTGGTGCACTCTGAATGGGATAACACTTCCTTTCCGTGCAGGTTCGTAAAATCCTCCTTTTTGTCATTATTTCACAGGCCTGCCGCTCCAGCTAACACCGCCTGTGTGCTCTTTATGCAGCTTTATTGTTAGCGTTTCCCTCTGTTAGCTAGCCCTGCTGTCGCAGACGGGGGGCCGTTCATGAGTGACTTAGTCCAGCAGGTGCAGCGGACACCAGCCTCAGCTACGTTATCTGACTTTGCATCTTGTAAAATAGCTTTGTCTTGCTGTTTACCTCGCCAAAACCACATTTCCCTGCAGCCTGGTGTTATGGCAGCAACTTAATGTCTTCTGCATGGATGTTGTGGTTTGTGGAAGCAGGCAGCCCTGTGGGGTTATTGTGGGCAGGCCACCATCTGTCCCATGTAAGCTGGCCTCAACAACATGTCAGCTGTATCTGATAGATTATCTCGATCATAGAAGACTTTAAGGTCTCACCAGTAGCTACATACATGCTCCTCCTCCTCAACCAAACGTACCAGGGCGTTACCTTATGTGCTCAGGTGTGTTCATGTGGGTGTAAATTACCTGTCTAGTAAGTTGGGGGGGGGGTTGTAGTCTGACTGATATTTGGAAAAGCCCGAGCAAGGAGTTAAGGTTAGCCAGCTTAGTTAAAGACTCGTTTTTAATTGAAAAATACTTTAAACATGTTATTGTGTGTTGTTATTTTTGGGGACTGTATTGTGTTTTATTGGTTCAATTTTTTAATAAGTCATTGTGATTTTAAGCACATCATAACCTTGTTATAAGAAAATCTAAGTGTATCTATCTGACACATTGATGTTGACTGATAGCTTTAAACTTTACAGCAGCATTGTTTATGACTCGTCTTATCTCGACCCATTAATGCTCCTGTATTCACTGTGACATAATCTAAAAGCTCTTGGGAAGACCTGTGAAAATGCAATGCACTGAGCTCTCTCTCTGTACTAACTTGGTAGATGTTTTTTTTTGCTGAATGATGCTTCTTTTCTGCCTTTAATGAATTAAGTGTTGTTGTCATTTGATGTAATGCAGCTGTTCTTTCTTTTTTTTTTTCAAACCCTGTGTTCAAATGACCTTGTCTACAGATCTTTTCTCTCTCTTTGAGATCTGCAGCCCTTTTTGTTTCTGTGTAAAATCAGTCAGGAGGTTGTCAGTTCTGGTTAGGTCAATATGAGCCATCAACCTGCAGCGGGTGGCTGTCCTAACACTCACTGCGAGGCAGGTACACCCTGGACAGGTCCCTAGTTTGTTACAGGGCTAACATATGTGGACAAATCAACACATTCCCCCAGCCATGGGCATTTTAGATTTGTCATCAGCTGGTGTTTGGCATAGTTGCAGGGCTGACTAGAGCCTGCGACTGCACCAGAGGGGAGTTCAGTGGGATCTCTTTTGGCACACAGAGCCAGAGGTTAATTATGCTCATTTCTAAAATTGTGCAGAATGTTTATTATCTTGTCCTCTTTTTTTATTTTGTCAGTGAGGTCTGTATTTTCTTTCTCTTGCAGATGACATGAAATGTTGATGTGGTAAAAAATGAACAAACCCAAAATGGCCACAGAGAAAGGGTGAGTTGTTTTTCTATTTGGAGACAAACAAATACAATTTCATATGCATACACACACACACACACACACAAACACACATGCAGGCGTTGCTGTGTGTGTGTCTGTGGGAAAGCTGCTCTGTCACAACCATCTGTTCACAAATTCACTCTTTCCCTCACTAAGTGCTTACCTTTACCCTCCCTGATGTGATCCTGTTCTTGTATTATTTTACCGTTTTAACTCTCTGCACCAGTGTTTGTCCCTGCTGCTTTATCTTAGTGTTGTACTGTCTATGGGTGAAAGAGAGTGTGTTTGTGTGGCCTTGCTTGAACCCTTTCCATATGTATTTGTCATGATGACCTTATCTTGAATTCTGTTGTTCTGTTCAGGCTTGGAAAAAAAACTTTCAGTGTGTTGTCCTTATCAAGTATGTGTATTATAATTTGTTGAATTTCTAGTTAACCTGTGTGACTTATGCAGGGTGTTTATTTAGACTTTACTTCTCCTTCAATATGTTTACCTTTGTCCATACTTCATTCATACCTTCATTCTTGCCATTTTTTCACTTTTTTCTTTTTCTGTCTCAGCATACACACACACTCTGTCTCTCTCTGTCTTTATAAGGACATATGAGAAACTCAGCTCCACTCAGTGCAATCACAGAGTTTTGATTCTCTCCCCCATGTTTGCCGTTGCTGTACCAACAACTGACCTCTCACCTTGTGTTTCCAGCTGAGCGCCACTGTGCTAAGGTTATAAATGGGGGATGGGTCACTCTCCCAGGAATAGTGAATCCCTTGGAGACTGCCTCAGTATTTTAAACGTTACCAATTTGTTATTTTTCCTTTAGCTCTGCACTATATTACAGTAAATGCTATTTTGGTTGGTTATTACTCTGTTTTTGGCCAAGACACATTTGACTCACTGTGGGCATGTAAGGGCATGTTTGCATGTGAGGGGCTGCTTTATATCTGTTCTCCAGTGTCCCAATGCTAAATTCTTAGACTGATAAAACTGAATGTTTCTCTATAGCAGGAAATCTCCTGATTTCCATCTGATTTGTTTGTAAATGCAGTTTTATGACACGTTATGCTGCGTGATACTGATCTCTGCCCTTTCCAGAAGGAATGCATTTATAAATGAAGTTACATACATTCCTGTTACACATAGCAGCCATTCACACCCACTGGTCGGCCTCAGGGCGCCAACTAGGGGGCCACAAAGGTAGTGACAAATGTTTTCCTTGGAAACATTTTAACAATCAGAAGTTAATAAAAAAAAAAGTTATAAAAGGTTCAGAAACTACTAATATACAACCTTCCAAAATGTAAAAATGTGTGTGTTTGTGTGCATTCCCAGTGTTCCCAGTACCTCCAGGGTCCTGATGCTCCTGGGCCAGCTGGAGAGGATGAATGGAGAGGCCATGGTGAGGGATGTCGAAATGGCAAGACAGGTCACTGCAAAGATACTTCATCTCATACAGACGCAGGGTGAGAGCAAACACACGCACACACACACAAAATAGGCAATCGTATGTACCCAAACTGAAACAAGATGAGACAAAATCTAGAATTTTGCATGTATTTATGTTTTTGTTTAGAGAACAAGGGGTAGTATATAGTGATGTGGCTCTTGGTACTTGCAACATGAAGCCTTAAACTGCATTGTACCCCATACCTGCATAATAATAATAATAATAATAATAATAATGCATTGTAATATGTTAATCTTAGTCCAAATGCAATATACAATAAAATAGACACAGAGTATGCTGTAATCCACACTATATACGCAAAGCACTGATGGTTTCAGGCTGATTGGCCAACCTATGTGGTATCAAGGACAGACACTGATAGGCACAGACTCTCACAGACAAACAGCCTGTTGATTCAAAAGAGAGTACGCCACTGATTTATTATGGACAGCAAAAACAGATATATCATCCTTTTTATTTCACACATTATTCTTCATTGTTTTAACCACGCACCTACTTTATCCACAACGTGACTGACAACAGTTCAGTCAGAGATTTGGGTGTGATAAGCCAGCAGCGGCTAATGTAGCTTCGAGCCGCTAGACTCAAGCAGAGATAAGGAGCAGGCTACACAGGTCTGGTAAGCTGACTTCTTTTGAACTCCATATCCTCAGATTTATTTCATTAGCAGACTTGTAGTCTTCAGCCCCAAACAACACGTGAAGTGGTACCACTTGAGGCTATTTTTCAGACTTTGCTGAGCTCCCTCTGGAGCCACAAAAGGCTGTAGTACTCCCCAACATCTGTAAATTGACTGATGTGTCCAGTGGACAGAGTTTCCCTTTAAAATGTCTTGATGCAAAGCTTTAGCTTGTCAGGTTGAGTTGATCAATTCATTAAAAATGTGTTCAGTGCGGTCGCTGTGTAAATAGAGATGGGTTAGCGCACCGGTAGTCAAAGTGTGGATGGATTAATAGTGTCTCCCGATCTGCTTCTCTGATTACTCTTTGAAAGGAGAGCAGAGAAGAAGACCTGACATCAGAAGAGGAAGGCTTTGTGCCATGTCTTTGTGTAGAACAGACTGCAACATGAGATAACTGGAAATGCAAGCATCGATGCTCCCTTACTTTTACAATTAGTTAATTAATTGATTCATCAAACAGATTTTTTTGGGGGGGATACTTAATGGTTTAGGGCTGCAACTCGTCTGTCTCAAAGCCCAAGGTGACGTCCTAAAAATGTCTTGTTTTGCCCACAACCAAAAGATGTTCAGTCATGGGGAACTAAATAAACCAGAAAATATTTACATTTGAGAACTGTAATCAGAAGATTTTAATTAAAAACAATTAATCAATTATCAAAATAGTTTAATAGTTGATAACTAATTGACTAATCAGTGCAGCTCTGTTATCCTTATGTCATTTATCAAGAAAAAAGGTCAAACATTCTCTGGTTACAGATTCTTAGTTTTACATCATTGTAAATTGAATTTACAAAACAAGCTGTTCTTGGAAATTTTGATGTTCATTTTTACTACTTTAGGACATTTTATAGACTATGAATCGATTAATCACTTATTTGAAAAACAAATCTAATATTGATACATTAATCGCTTATGAAAATAGTTGATTCTTGCAGCTGTTGGCTAATCGAGATACAAATTGTGGTTTTGTCTTTCTGACTGAAAGGAAGAGTGAGTGAGTGAACGGTGTCATTACAGGCCCAGCTTCATTACTGGAGATTTGACCTGTTTGCGTATGTGGATGCTGACCCACAAACTCCGTATTTGTTTGCAGCTCTTAAGTATACCTTGCCATGGAGCTAGTAGGTTTCAGTTAGTGCTCTTTTCAGTGTGGATTTTATTAGCGAGGACAACCTGTAATCACTTGAGTCAAGCTTTAGTGGAGTCTTTGTGTGACAGTGTGGAATGAAGAATTCTGCTGAATCATTACCGAGTAGTTCTGAGGCTGCTGGCAACTTTTGAACTTGCTTCTTCCTTCTCGCTTTTCTTGAATTTTGTCGTCCCTCTGGCCATAATTTGTTGCTTCCTCTGACTTCAAAGGAAAGTCAGAGTTAATCCATCATGACTGATGGACACAGTGGAAAGGCCCTGTGACCCTGTCAATCATGATATATCAGCTGTTCCTCTCTCATCTACTGCTTGGCTCTCTGTCACACTTTGCCTGCAGCGTCAACGGGAAATGTCTGAGTGTGACGTTGGTTTAAGGGGTAAGTAGGGGGTTCTGTAACCCTGTTCACAGTAACTATACACCCTAGGACGGACTTTGCTGTACTCTGTCTCATATTCACAGTCTTAGGAGATTAGGAAGAAAGTCAAGAGATACCAGCGGAAAGGAAGATAGGGAGAAAGGAAAGCAAGGAGTTGCAAGTTGAGTAGCCATAAACTCACAAGAAATATATAAAAACAATAAAAAACAGTCCACAAGCAATATGAGTTTTGGTTTGGTTTAGTAGAAAATTAATTCAGTCTTAGAGGCTGCAGTTTTCTTTTTTTATTGCTCATTTGCTGTCAGAAACTGTTTTCATTTTAGTATGGCAGATCTCTTTTTCCTCATGGTGCTGAGTAGGGGGGTCAGGAGAAAGGGGAGAGGACGTGTGAGGAGAGGTATCCTATACAGTCAGTTTTCTATAGGGGCAGTTGGTGGTTTAGTTTCTGGTCGCGTGCAAGGTGAGGTGCTGATTACTGGGTTCAGAGTCTTTCACCTAAGCTCAGTGTGTTGGTACACAGTTGGAGGATTGACCGGCTGAATAGTTTATTTAGAGGGATAGAGAAAGTGCCTTAACGCTTCATACAGACTGTCAAACTGTTGAGCGTTTAGGTTCACAGTAGACTTGTGCTGTAAGCTTAGGACTTCAGTGTCAGTCCACCTGTGATTCTGGAAAATTTGACTAGAGAGTTTTGGTGACCTTCTGAGATCTTTGTTATGAAATGGAGTACCACTACAACAGGAGATACTATCAATCTGTGGTCTCCCTGGAACCGCCAGGTACGTCCCAGAATGCTGAAAATATACTGGAAAAATATTTCATGTATTTCAACTGGTTGAAGTAAGCTATGCAATATGTCAAGATATAGATTTTCACATATCTTAGCATTATTTATGATGGCAATTCAAGGAGCGTTCAAACATGTTTTACTTCTCTCTGGGTCAAGTAAGTACGGGAAGTGAGATTAGAACAACCACTCTGACTTTTACAACCTCCACAGTTCATGTTCTGTACTTTTAGCAGTCAACTTGAGCTGACTAATAACTGTAATCACTAGAAAAGTCATAAATTATGGTTTTTAAATTGAAGGGCAACATCTACAGGACATTGTGTAGATCACAATTAGCTGGCACAATCTGCCATCATAAAGGTTCATTCTTATTAGAATCCACCTTTTAACAAACAAAATAAAATCACTGCAGTTGTACAATGCAGTAAATAGATAGAAATTGCATCAAATAATTATTGCTTATTATATTTTTTCCAGTGATGCTCTCTAGTGTAATCCCTCATGCTTTTTTTTTTAAGGATTAGTGTTGAAATGCCATTTGGTTTTGAATAGCTTTAAAAAGTCTGGCATGAAAGAAATGTTTAAGAGGTCACCGCTCTTCAAAGCACGGAAGTGTGTGCGTGTCTGTCTGTGTGTTCACATGCTCAGATATGCACACAGTTGTGCCCGTCTGGAAAGTGAGTTTGTGGAAAGTGTGTGTGTAACCACATCAGTTGTGTTTCCACTGTGTAAGTGAACTTCAATATGCTTATTGGCGCAAGATCATCAATTATGAAAGCACGGTGACACCCTTTCCACATTCACCTGCTGTTATGATGCGTTCCTATTCAGTGACACTCCGAATGCACAGACACATGAACCCTTCATGTGTGTAAGATCATCACCAGGTGATATAACTCTCCAATTGTGGTATTGAGTGAGCATGCTTCTGCCGCAATCTGCTGCCGCACAAGAAATCAGACTTCCTTGTTAATATGAAAGGAAAATCTATAATTTATAATCCTGTGTAAACTTCAATGTTGGCTTGAATAAGTCATTTTTAAAAAGGCTGGAGGACTTCTCTCAGTCCTGTGTTTGCTTTGAGAGCTTGCATTTGTCTCAGGACATAAACAGGACAGGACCACCACCTGGAATCTGTCAGCTCCTAAATTGGGTACGTTTCAGAGGTAACTGAAAGTCAGAGAGTAAGAGAGGAATAAAAGTGAGCAAAACCAAACTATATGTTGTCTTGTTAAGTAGGACAGTAAAGCACATCATTTGACACAATGTAAAACTGTGCTTTAAAGATACAGTATCTAAATATATATTGTGAAATGCAGCAGAATCTTTCAGACTACAAATAACGCAAGACAGTTGTCTTCTCACATTCCAAGATAATCCTCTGTGACATTGTGACTGGTGTTTGTTGGTTGACCGGACATATGGGAGAGCCTGCTGTACTTGGAATAACTCAGTTGTTTTGCACAAGTTGCGGCACAGTTTGTCTTCACATTTTTGATGATTGTTATTTTGTTGTGTGTTACAGAGAAGAGTGGAAAAGAGGTGATGTCCAAAGGCTCCAGTGGCATGGAGGTCATCCTGGCTTCACTGGAGGTCAGCTCACTGATCAACACAACTGGATGTAACAGTTTTTAAACTTGAAGCTTTAGCATTAAGCTACCCCTCTTTCTGCTAAGCTAAGGTTTACTAGCTGCTGGTGGTAGCTTCACATTTAAATAAAGACTTGAGAGTGGTATCAATCCTCTTGTCTAACTCTGAGCAAGAAAGCTAATAAGTGTGTCAAACTCTTTCTTTCAGAATGTGTATTTTCCTCCCTTTGTGAGATACATGATGTGAACTTTGGCAGAGTAAAACATTGCATGTAGAGACATAAACAGTGCATCTATTAATTTGTATGAACAGCTGTGGCCCCTGCTGTGGATGTCACATTGATGAATTGTTTGATGCCAGATTAAACTGCACATCCAGGACAGAGAACATATATATATATATATCCTGTATATTGTTTACTAAGTGTTTTATGTGTGTCTCTGACAGAACACCCGGGATGTCCAGACCACTCTGAACATTTTGTACATTCTCAGTGAGCTACTGACTGTGGGTGAGTTTTTTTAAATTCAACATTGATGAGCAGTTCCTGCCCTGATTTTTGGGAACTGATAATAGCATTTAATTTCTTGCTGAATAATGACTTAGTCTGCAATTTAACTGTCATTTCTAATTTAAAAGGTAGGGTACATCCAAAGTGCTCACTTTTTCATGAATGTGAGAAGTATTTAACATATTATAAAAGCATAAACAATACATTTTGCCACTTTAATAACTGTAAAGGTGGCACATTGTAAATCTAGCTGGGACTGTTTAAGTGTTTTACAGGATTTCAACTTCCTTATTCATGGATTCCTACAGTACCTTAAGGCAATTTATTCTCCTGGCCATGTTGTGTTTATCCCATCGTGATTTATGCAGTTGTATTGGTTGTTTTTTGTCTTAGGCAGAGGTCGTAGGGTGGGAGTATTTGTGTCTAAAGGAGGAACGGGGATATTGTTCCAAATTTTGATCACTGCCAGTAAAGAGTTGCCTCCGAGTGAGGAACTCATGCTGCAACTTCACTCACTGCTGGCCAAGGTTGGCCCAAAAGGTAGGCCAAAATATAATGTCACTTATGTCAGCTTAAGTTTGGTTATTGGTGCCCTGTTGAGTTTTCTTGTTAACAAATAAAAAAATAAGTTTATATTCTGTATTTCTCACCAGAATACATTGTTTGTTGAGGTCTAACATGTTAAGTGCATTTGTTCCACATACACAAATTTACAAAGCAAATTTTAAAAAATTATGCATGTAAGCACCATCTGTGTCTGTGAATAATGCAAACAAAATAAATGGGTACTTGTAACATTGCCCTGTAGCACTACTAGTGGTCAAAAACTCTACAGGATGCCCTTAAGACTGTATTGTTATCCAGTGCTTTGCAAAAGAGACAAAAACACAGAAAATCTGATTATTCTCTGCATAATCCCTGATATTTCATCCTCTGTGTTCAGACAGAAAGTTTGGGGTGAAGGCACGTTTGAGCGGAGCTCTGAACGTCACCGTCAACTTAATGAAACAGAACATACAGAACACCAAACTGCTTCTGCCCTGCCTGCAGGTCCTCAGAGTTTACTCTACTAACTGTAAGTCATTGTAAACACTTCCCAAATTGTTGCATTTCTCTCTTTTTCTGGAATTAGAGCAGATTATCCCAAGAAATACAACAGCATCTAGGACTAATACAAATCTGTGAATAATATCAGCACTGTTAACTATTCAGTGGCATTTTATATCTACCTGATACTGTATGCCCTCATTGCTGTGTCTGTTTTTGTTCAGCGGTGAATGCTATTTCTTTGGGCAAGAACGGAGTGGTGGAACTCATGTTCAAGATCGTCGCGCCGTACAGCAAAAAGAACACCAGCCTGCTCAAGTAAGCGGTTGATTGTGTTAATGAGCCAGCATGAATGTTGTGTTCTGACAATCTAGTGACATCCACAGGCTTTACCTCTTTCGGGCAGAGTTTTTTAACATCTGTCATTGATGTTTGTTCAGCAGACCATGTAACGCATTTGCCTTGTTTCTAAATCAACAGGGTAGCTCTGGACGCACTGGGAGCACTGCTCAAATCCAGTGAGTAATTTGCTTTGTAGCATTGACTTTTGACTCTTCAATAGTGTAGTGATCCTTCCTTATTACTCTTTGCGTCCATGCAGTATTGTCCCCTTCTGCTTCTCTCACCTCCATCATCATTAAGCCTTTGCTGTAGACAGTAAATGATCATTCGACTTGGGTTTCAAGTTACCTAACCCCCAACTTTCTTCTCCCATGCTTCTCTTCAACCCATCCCACAGTCATAAAGTAAAAATGATCAGCACTTTCTCTCCTCCCTCTTCCACTTCCCTGTGCAGAAACTAATGCTCGCCGTGCAGTGGATGGTGGACATGTGCCTATCTTGCTAGCTCTCTACCTGGACTGGCACCGCAATGACACGCGTCATCGCCACATGCTGATTCGCAAAGGGCTGCTCGTCTGCCTCAGGAACATCACCAACATCAAGCTCGGCCGGAAAGCATTCGTAGAGGCTGATGGCATGAGGGTCCTCTACAACTCATCCACTGTGAGTGAGAATGAGACATACACATGGCAAATAATCAAAGCATGCAACACATATGTACTGTACACACACACAGTCTCATCTGTTCTCTACTTTCTGTCTGCTTTTATTTCTAGGAGTGTCTCCCAGTCCGGACTCTGGATCCTCTGATCAACACATCCAGTCTCATCATGAGGAAGTGTTTTCCGAAGAACCGTCTGCCTCTGCCCACCATCAAATCGGCCTTCCACTATCAGCTGCCACATGTCCCCGCTGTAGGGCCTGTGGCACAGCTGTACAGCCAGCCACCTGGGGGTGAGAACACAGGACGCACTGACAAACACACACACATACACTTCACTAGAGTGTGCCCCAGCTTATCACAGTGTATGTGTGCTACTTTCATTGAATATTATGCAATAGGGACAGACACATAGACTTTTTTATCGCTCCTAGATTCAATTCTACGTAACACACAGTCACACACATAAATAATGATTATATCCCTGGAACGACTAAATGGTTACTGGCATCACTCTTGACACTGCTGCACACAATGTGCCTTACAGGAAGAAAAGTTCATCAGCTCTGCAACAAGCCCTTAAAGAAGGGTAAGACGTACGTAAGACGCAACTCCATCCTCAGAATGCTTTCTCATTCACCTCACATCATACTCTAACTTCACTAAACTGACACATCACATGTGTTAGGAATAAAGGTGTAATAAAGATGCTTAGTGCACATTGCTTGGTGCTTGCTTTCTCACTAGTTAGACTTATGTACTTGGACTGTACTCACCTAATTTGCTTCCTTGCGTTCACAGGCTGTCTGGTAAAATATTTGAGCTCTTCCCTCAGTCTGATCTAAAAGAAAACATGTCCAATCAAAAATGTATTTTTTCATGTGGCACTATAGGTTGAATCTTCTCAATGTACATATGAGTTAATTTCCCCCCTTTAATGTTTTGCAGAGTGCAAAATCGAACAGCAACTCCTAAAAAAGCACTGAGGACAATTTTGACAGCTCTAATTGGCAAAAGCAACCCGAGTAATTGCCTCAAAGTCATGTTGACTAATTAATATTCCCAAAAACATGTCGCTGATGTCAGTTACCCAACCATGGAGAACAGTGTAATGTAACAAGCTACTGCTACTACATAGACTTGTCAGTAAGATCAAAAGGTCCATGTGTTTGAAGAAATATACTAAAAATTTCTTCTGTCTTTTAAATCTCTCACTCATTGCTGGATCATGGCTGCTCACATCTTTTGCTAACATTTTCTCTCTTCCTGTCATTGCAATGAGACTCAATTACCAAAAACAGTTGAGTTCTACCAGTCTGGTTGGTTTGTTGCTACTTTTTATTACTATTCATCTTTTTTTTGGGGAATACTTCCCAGCCGTATAAGTATGTTTGTTGTTAATAGCGACAGTCCCCTTATATATATGTGTGTGTGGTGGTGTGTGTGTGGGTGTTGGTTGGTTTTTTTTTTTTGTTTGTGTGTGTTTGTTGCTGTTGTGTCTTGCGTTTGTTGCGTTCTATCTTTCTCTCTATTTTGTTGTATGGAACGTTGTCGACGAATTTTTTTTTTTTAGGTTGACTGGAATTTATCGACGGGAGACAGACGCGAGACACAAGAGATATCTGTATATTTCTTTGTGGATGATTACCGATTATTTTGTCGAGTATTTGATGTAATTTATCTAGCGGTTCTTCTTGCGGTATATCGAATATTGGCGATATAGTGTTATTTATATTCACTAAATGTTTATGGCTCATTGTTATTAATAGAATATTCTACATATCTTTATGCTAAATCATAATTTTATTAATATTGATATATATTATATATTGGGTCATCATATAATTTTATGTGGAGCTGATGTTGATGCAATCTAATTGCACTCCTTCACATTTCCAGCAGAGGGCAGTCATAACTCACCAGACAGTGCCAAACACTCTCCTATCACTATGTCAAACATGTCAACCATGTCTGATAGGCATTTACAATTCCAGATTTAATCCAAATATTGTTTGCCAGGGAAAGAGAGTGAGTAAGCAATCCAGGGGAGGCACTCAGAGTTTCCAAACACCACTAAATCCCCCTAAAATGAAAGCAAAATAATAAGTGGTTGGTTTTTGGTGTCTTTATACAAGACTCACACTTTTGTTATTTTCTCATTAGCTGCAGTTCTTTTTTTCCTTCTTTTCTCCATCTCATAATCCTTGAGACTTAAGCAATAGCTCAGATACACCCAGACAGCCCAATGGTCTGATGGTTACCAGTTGTGTTTGCTCTCTTTTTAATCAGAATGACGACATAGAGACGGACCTAAACAAGCTACATCCCAAAAAGAACCCTGGACGTCCTTTTGAGGAGTTGAGAGTCTATGAGAGGTTCTTCTTGGAGCTTTCTGAAGACTTCCAGGTCAGTATTTTGTGCACATGTTGATACGATTTCACAGTGGAAAGCAAAATGACCAAAACATCACTGTCTTAAATGAATTTAGGTTGAATTGGTATATTAAAAGTATGTGACAGTACAAGACTGTTCAGTTATGTCAGGTTAGTTAGTTTTACTTTTTTAATCCTACTATTTTTTTCTATACATTTTTTATTTAATATTTATTTGATTATATTCAATTTAATTACACTGAATTTAATAGATTTTTCATTATAGTTATTATTTATTTTCTCATTTACTTTTATTACTTGCAGTGTATGTTGCTCCTGGTTATTTTTGTGTATTGCTTTTAATGACAAAAATTAACGTCAAACTGTGTGTGTCTTGTTAATAACTGCAATAACTGTGTGTCTTTAAGCCTTTGGCTCATTGTACATGAAGGGCCTGATGAAGGTCTTGGAAAAATGTTGCTTGGTCTCTTCTACAAACATTTGTTTCTGATAAAAAATATCTTATTCCTACAGGGTTATAACTTTGAATGCTCAAAGAGTGCCTCTACCACATCTTCATCGTCATCCTTCTCCTCATCATCAGCCTCAAGTCAATCCACTCGGCCAATCATAGTGCCCACAGCTCAAGCCCTGTCCCCAAAGCACGTCCCCGTACCGAGCACTCAGGAGGATTGCAACCCCACCAAAGGAAAACACACGCTGCCGTCTCCTTCTGCGACCACTCCTACTCCTCCTGCTCCCCTAACGCCTCTAGAACTGGACACCATCCACCTCACCAAGGACCAAGACAAAAAAGAGGAGGGCCACATTCCTTCCCCCGACACACGTACAACATTGTCCTCGCTCACCAGGCCTCCTTCTCAAGGACAGATGATAGAACAGGAATTAGCACATGTGCTGGAGTGTGTCTCTTTAGAAGAGGAGGGGGTCCTAAAGGCAGAGGAAGGAGGAGGAAGGGGAGTAAAACAAGAAGAAGGATCCCCAGTCAATGCCACAAGACACATACAGTCCCCTCTGCTCTTGGGGGGTATTGCTACGCGTCGTGTGGGTGGAGGAGGCAGTAACTGGGGTTCGGATTGTGGCTCAGAGGGCACGGAGGATGAAGGAGGGGAAGGAGCAGTTCTGGAGGTGCCAGACACGGCTCTGCTCCTACCGATGCATGACCCTGACCTTTACGTGGAGATGGTGAAGGGAACAAACTCTGTACCCCAGTACGCTGAAGTGGCTTACCCCGACTACTTTGGCCATGTAGCCCCAACATTTAGGGAACCTCTTATGGAGAGAGTTTATGGCGTCCAGAGGTGAGACATTCATAGGAAAGTTATTTGCAGAAATCATTAAGCATACAAACTGAAGAGTATGCAGATGATTGAAAACTAACTAACTAACATTAATAACATAAATCATGCAATTAGGAGGAACAGAGTAAAAACCAACAAACAAATATTTTGAAACATTTCTAAATCTTTGCCTTTAAAGTCCAAATTGGCTTTTCAAACTAAAGTTTACACTTTAAACTCTGTGGCGTGTGGAATGTTATAGTAGCGGGGAAAAAGCATTTATTATAGCTTATCTCATTCATCCTCATTAATAAATAATATTTTTAATGGAAAACATTTTTACCCATTCATTGTTTTGTTGTTGTGGGTCTAACCCTGCAGGTCTAAGATATTCCAGGACATTGAGAGGTTGATTCATCCTAATGATATCCTGGATAAAGTAGTTTACGATCTCGACATCCCCAGGTGAGTTTCTATCTACTAATCTAAAGCATTACATCACTCTGGCTAAATCATCGTGGCTAAAATCACAACTTTTACCATCCCAGTGACAAAAGCTACAATTTGTCCTTTTTTTCTGATCATACCGAGAGCTGTGACATTCACAAAGCTAATTAGCTCAATTCATCATCCATATATTGAGAAGGGTAATGACTTCTCAAGAGTGTTGTTTGTCCCTCCTAAATATTGTTGTGTTTTTTTTTGTGTTTCAGTTGTCCTGTAATTGAAGACAGTGGCGAATCTCTGAAGTTTAACTCTCAGTTTGAGTCTGGCAACCTCAGGAAGGCAGTTCAAGTTAGGAAGTAAGTTTTATTGTCAAGTCAATAACGGGAACAAGTTAGAGTCCAAATTTCAGATGTGCAGTTTTAATTAAATCACCTTCTATCGCATTAATAACATTTAAAGCTGTTGTCAACTTTTACTATATTCAGCTTTCTTCTTATGTCAACTTAATAGAAATTAGATTAAAAACAAAATATTTATTGCATCATTATTGTTTATGGTTGATGATGTTTGGGTCCCTGTTTACAGTTTATGTTGTGGTGTCTCTTTAGATATGAGTATGACCTTGTGCTGAATTCAGACATCAACAGTAATCACTACCACCAGTGGTTCTACTTTGAGGTGAGCGGCATGCGTGTTGGGAGTACCTACCGCTTCAACATCATCAACTGTGAGAAGTCAAACAGCCAGTTCAACTATGGTGAGACTCTAAACAACATCTGGATAAAAAACAAAGTGAAACACCCAACAGTTGTTTTGATAGTTCTTCATCTGAGTGTGAGCATCAGAGAGCACAAATTCTGAGCTTTTGTACCTTTCTCCTTGTGTGTGTGTGTGTGTGTGTGTGTGTGTGTGTGTAGGCATGCAGGTGCTCATGTACTCTGTGCAGGAGGCGATCAGTGGCAGGCCTCGCTGGGTCAGAATAGGAACAGACATCTGTTACTACAAGTAGGTACACTTAGAATGCAGAGGACCTGGCAATATATTGAGGGGAAAGGCAAAAAAATAGTGTTACAGTTACATGAGGGGCACCAAAAACTGAACATTATAAACCAGGTGGAATTTATGGCAGAGCTGCCGTTTGTACAGGTGTACCTAATAAAGTGGTCAGTGAGTGTATGTGTTTAAGGTAGATAAGAGAATTAAAAGGTAATTAATTCATTAATTCATTAATTAAAAGGTGCTATATTGTCCAACATTTACTCATGAAATGTTCCTCCTTCTCCACAGGAATCATTTCGCGAGGAGTTCCATCGCAGCTGGTGGTCAGAAAGGAAAATCCTATTATACAATGACTTTCAGCACAAATTTCAGCCACAAGGATGATGTCTGCTACTTTGCCTATCATTACCCTTATACATACTCCACTCTGAAGGTAGTTTTACAATACCACTGTTTGCTGTGATTTAGAGAACATTAGCATTTTGTAGTGTGTTTGCATGTGCTCACACAGTAATTATTACTCTGTTCTCCTGTTGCTAAGCCCCCCAGTGTGACCACAGATGCACCTGCCTCTTGATGGATTCCAGTGTTTTGTTTCCAGTGTTTTATCATTTATATGTCCTCCAATTATGAGCTCTCAAACTACCGTACACTGATTATGTCAACAGTTATGTTATTATAATTAAATTTTGTCTGCCTTTATCAAGGGTGACCATCCAGAATTGCCTGTAATACAAGCAACAATAGAGAAGCCCAATCTGAATCACTTTATCACAAGTGGCCTAATAAGCAGCCGGCACAACAATACAACAGTAAAACCCAAGAGGCGTAGGGGCTCAAATGGAAGTTGTAGATAATAATGTTAGTAAGTGAAAAACTGTAATTTGTTATTCTGTCATTGTATCATCAGATGCACCTGTCCAAACTGGAGGCTTTGAGGACCCCTCAGATTTACCTGAGACAGGATGTCCTGTGTGAAACCCTGGGGGGAAATGGCTGCCCCCTTCTCACTATCACTGCCATGCCGGAGTCCAACTCCAATGATCACATCTGTCAGTTTAGTAAGTAAATCAGTGTAGCTTGGTGTACATGTATCTTTTATTTATTTTTTATCTCAGCTGCAAGATTTCTGGTGAAATAAGGTTAAATGAATCCCAGATGTTAACATTTAGCCAGAAATGTTCCAGGAATCATTTTATTCTTCTAGAAAAATGTTGCAACAAAATCATGATCACAGCATCTCATTCACATCTTCAGCAAACTGAGCTCTTTCAGGGCAAAGAGTAAGCAAGCAGACTTATTATATTTGATTATTTTGTAACAATTCATTAGTTAGTTAAACCTTCTAATGCTTCGCTCCTGGATATTGTCCTTGAAGAATTTTACCAACACCTGACTGAAATGTTCCTTTTTCAGTAATGCTCATGAATATAGTGAATATTACTATACCAGAAAAGCCCTGGGGTGTCAGGCCATGCAACTACTTCCCAAATAGGTTTTCTGTCCACTGTAGTTCACTGATGCTGTTTCTCAGCCGTGAAAAACTTTAAATTGAAGATTTTTTTTCTTTTTTTGCTCATTCCATCTCCCTCTGTTTGTGTTTGTGCTGCGCTCCCTCTCTCTCCTTCTTCAGGGAATCGTCCATTGATCTTCCTGTCGGCCAGAGTGCACCCTGGAGAGACCAACGCCAGCTGGGTAATGAAGGGCACGCTGGAGTTCCTGATGGGCACTAGCCCGCTAGCAGCCAGCCTGAGAGAGGCCTACATCTTCAAGATAGTCCCCATGCTCAACCCTGATGGAGTTATAAATGGAAAGTGAGTTAAAAAAAAAAAGAGTCTCAAGAAAGAAACAAACGCACATTCACAGCTTTCAAGTATACACACTGAAGACACATACATCTGCTGAACCTGGGCCTGCACGTTGGTCACAGCTTTATTTATATTAACACACAAAATCTTGTCTTGAAATATTCTCTAGCTGTTGCTCTGTTTTCCTCCACTCTATATATCCTTCCCTTCTTCTGCCGTCTCCTTTCTGCTGTAGTCATCGTTGTTCTCTGAGTGGAGAGGATTTGAATCGCCAGTGGCAGAACCCCAATCCTGAGCTCCACCCCACCATCTACCACACTAAGAGCCTGCTGCAGTACCTTGCACACATACAGAGGGCACCACTGGTATGACCTCTAATTAACTGGACTTAAATTACTTTGGGGCATTTTGCACGTTGCTGCATCATCTGTCATTTGGGAAGTATAAAAGAAATCTCTCCTAACATCTCTTTTAATGGTGGTGCCGTCCCTCCGGTTCAGCTGCACACTCTGGCTGCATGTCCACTAAATTTCCCATCAGGTAATCACCAAATTAGTTTGGAGACATGAATGCAGTTGCCATAAACAACAGCCTCCATTGGCCTCTGTGCTACAGTGTGTGTCAGCAAGTTGGATATAATGGGATATTGCTTTGATGGGAGATGTGTTTACTCTGCAAGGGTGATGACTTTACAACACAAAGCAAGGTGAGGTTGCTGTCCTTCCTCTGGAAACAGACCCAGGAAAATGTCTTGAAAAATATGAGCAGTAACAATGACATCAGTGAACCATTCAACTTAATAGTGCAGTAACACAGTTCATTTGATGATTAGTGAATTAATTTCAGGTATTGTGTTTTTACTTTTTTTTTATTTTTACATAGCCACTTAAGTAAACGAGTCTGTAAAAATAGAGGAAGAGTAAATAAAGCCAATGTTGGTTCACTGTCTTACTGAGAAATGCAATGTTAAAATAATGCATCACATTCTTAATGCTTTCCTTTCTCCATGTCCTATGTGTCTTTGTGTGCATGAACGCACAGGTGTTTTGTGACTACCACGGCCATTCCAGGAAGAAAAATGTGTTCATGTACGGCTGCAGCGTGAAGGAAACAGTCTGGCAGTCCAATATCAGCGCTACATCCAGTGACTTACAAGAGGACCTTGGATACAGGGTGAATACACACACACACACACGTGCTGTGCCACACAAAAGTAAATGAACACCCACTGATCCTTACCTCTCTCTCAGTCTTCCTTTCTGTTTCAGATTACTGTGCTCACATCACTGCACAGGTCTATCCTGTGTAGTGTATCCATTGAAATCCGGTTCCTCACTTAAGAAGAGATTGTAGCACCATTTTACATCACCTTACAATATTTTTGCACGTTAAAACTGAGTTAGAGTTTATCTCCTCATTGTTTAGTTTACGCCCTAAATCTACATAATGATACTTAATCTGTTTGCAATAACATCGATTTCAACATCAGCGCCTATCTGACAAAAATCCCCAATTTTAGTAATTCACCTTGATTAGTTTTTTCTCTCCATTCACCAGTCAAGCTGGTCAGGTCAAGATCAGGTTGTTGTTTCTCTCTGCATTTGGGAATTCAGAAAATATATCTCACTGAGCAGAATGCTAATAAAGGAGCTAGTTCAATGCAGAGTTTCCTAGTGGACGTGTAGCTTCAGGCTACAAGCCCACAGCAAACATTTTGGTTTGCAACAGTCAATACTGCTTTCCCAAGCAACTGCTCTGTACACAAGCCCATCTCTGTTGGACACAGTTATTTGTCCCTACTATAAAATGTACTTTATCGTTTGCTTTTCATGTGTTTTTCAGGCACTTCCTAAGATCTTGTCCCAGATTGCCCCAGCCTTCAGCATGGCAAGCTGTAGTTTTGTTGTGGAGCGCTCCAAAGAGTCAACCGCCCGCGTTGTTGTATGGAGAGAGATTGGAGTGCAACGCAGCTACACCATGGAGAGCACGCTCTGTGGTTGTGACCAGGGCAAATATAAAGTAAGTGTGTATTTAATTTTGTTTATATGGTATGGACAAAAAAGACCTGTCCAGTTAAAGTTCAGTAGAATAACCTGCAGTTAAATACTCCTCCACACATTTTTGGAGCATTTTTTGCCTTTTTATTATAGAGACGGTAAAGAAAAATGACAAGAAATGTGAGGAGGTAGAGATGGAGAAGGACAAAGACTGCGACCAGCTAGTATGTATGCCAATAAACAATGGAGTAAATTATTCAGAGCTATTTTCCTTTCTGACAAAATCTTAACAAAAAAGTATCGCAGTGTCGAGGTGTCGTGTCCACCCTCTGTAAGTGAGAGGGAGGTGCCTCTATAAATCTCCAACTGTCCACCAGGTGGAGCTGCAGTCCTTTTTCCACTTTGCATCTGCTTCACCTCTGTCTTTTCTCCTTCTGTCTTTTGACCCCTTTACCTCCCTTTCTTCTCTCTCTGTCTTTCCATCCCAGCTGATTTCCTTCCTCCTAAATTCTGCCAATGTCAACATCTTACATATGCAGAGGTAGTCTAGGGATGCCATTTTGGCACTGATTAGCACCCCCTCTGGTTTGTGTGGAAGTATTTGTCCAGATGTGCAGGAACTAATGTCTACTGAAATGAGCTGCATATCTCTGTGGCCAGGCCAAGTTTAGATGTTCCTAGCTCTGCTCTGGGGAAAAAGAAACATGAAAGTTTTGGGGTTTTGGGTTGAGCTGGGGGTAAGCTCTGTGTGTGTGTGTGTCTCAGGGCGAGTATTCATTTACTTGTATCACTGTACAGCATTGTGAAGACTTTGAGGGTTGCAGGTGTGAGTGCATATGCGTTTGAATGTGTGCTTCCTGCAAATGAAATATATTATCATGTTTCTACATGAAAAGTTTCCTCAGCAAGTGCTTTCCAGCATTGAGAATTGGGACGTTTGAAGATGGACAACGGCTCCATCCCCAGACTCCAGAGCAGCTATAAAAAATCACAGAAACCATTTTAAAGTAGATTTCTGTTAAACCTTTGAAATTATTTTTTAAATTAATCTGTCGAAGTGTGCACAGACTGTGCATGCAAGTTTGTGTGATTGTGATGTTTTTGTGTGTGACTGTATTGACGTTAGTATTTTAAATTCTCTTTGATGTACATGTTCTTTTCAGGGTCTTCAGATCGGTACAAGAGAGCTGGAGGAGATGGGAGCTCAGTTCTGCGTGGCCCTGCTGAGGCTGAAGAGGCTGACGGGGCTCCGCAACCACCAACACCTGCTGGATTTGGAGAGCGATATCATCGGGACACAGTCTAAAGTGGTCAGGTTAGTAAAGTGGAGCAAGCCACAACACACAGTTCATGCAGGTGCACACAGATGCTGTGACAACTATACTAGTAGAAATGATGATGATGGTGGCATCAACGACAGCCACAGACTCAGATCTTTTTATTTCTCTCCATTGTAAATGCTTTGTTATCCTCATGCAACTTTTTCAAGATGAGATGAGATGTTTAAAGTGTTTTCTGTTGTTACAAATTCTACCTGAAAAACAGTAAAATGGCCATAGTCTTCTTTTTTGCACAAAACACCCTCCTCACTGCCAGACACGTTCCCCCTTGGCACTGATACTTTACTCAACGGTGAGACTGTCCGGATATCCTCTGAAGCACTACTCAAGAAACAAATGTAGGCCTGCATTTATACACGGCTGCTGTGAGCATCATTGAAATTCTATCAGTGTGTGATGAATATAATGAAAACTCTGGAGTGAGAGGGGGAATGGGTATGAATAATTGTCAGCAGTGTTATTATTTCTCTAAGAGAGCGTATAACAGCCACAAGATCTTTTTTTATTTTTTTTTATAAAACCATTTACACCGACACAGTGAGGTTTGTGAGGGCACAGGATGGTACCCATGCACATTAAATGCACAGGGAACATGCAAACCAGTACACTGCCTTCCTGCACAACCGCTTGTAGCTGGAATATTTTAGCAGAAAGAAATATATTAAAGGGATCAGTGTCAGAACGTGTGCTCATCCACTTAAATGCCAGTGCATTCGAGGGATGGCAGCATTGAATGTTCAACTGTAAGACAAACAGTAATTTGACTAGTCAAATCGAACAAATCGTATCTTGCTTATCGCTCTCGTCACA
>NW_023339718.1:10399797-10408448 GCF_004916995.1 Morone saxatilis
CTTAATGCCTTGGTCCTTCTCTTTCTCTCTTTGGAGAGTACAGACGAGGCTTAGGCAAACCAAAGGTTACATTAATGCTATTTCCTCAGTGTTTGGTGTGCTGTGTGTGTGTGTAAGATGAATTATAATGATTGTAAAATCAACCAGATTTTCCCCTTCAAATTGGTGCTGAAAAGATTAGTCTATTTATCCTTCACCAGAAAATAAATCACTTTTGGTATTTATTGTGTAAAAATAACCTATGGTTTTCTGGTTTCAGCTTCTTCAGTGTGAGGATTTGAGTGACTAATTGATACTACTTGACTAATTGATCTGTCCTACTTCAAATAAGTGTTCATTCTTTCTTAGAAGCAAAAAAATTTAAATCTAAAAGTCCTTATCGTCGTCTTTGCCACACAGTACGCTTGCTAAAAGTAGGAAAAGTTATGAAGTATCAGGTTGATAAACTAATGTTAAGTATGGTTTTTTTTTTAAGCTTTTAAAGTGGACCCAAAACAACGTAAGGGTTAGATAAGATAAATTAGGTTTTAATTCTAACATCATGATCAAATGTTTATTGATCCTTTATCTGTATTTTAAGAGTTACCTTCAAATGATGACAGTGCTACTCTTGTACATCCAAACAGATGACCACAAAGCTTTACTGTATATCAAATCAACTCTATTATAATTCCCTGATTGGAAATATAAAGTCCACACAGATTAGATTGTACTTTGGTGCAACGCCACAAATAAATTATTAAACTTGGCCAAACCCAAACCGTGACCACCAAGGTTATCTTAATTTCTTTTTTTTAAACGTTCTCTGCGCCACAGATTTGTTAAAGCAGTTGATTTGAAAGAATGGCTTTAAACTCAAAACCACTTAATGCTTACGTCTCTCTCTTTGTCTCCCAGTCTCTCTCTCTTACTAACCTACTCTACTCTCATATTGATATATTCATTCATCATTTATGTGTCTGATCATTAAGGGACTCCAAAAGTGTTCTGGTGCTTTTGTGTTTGCGTGTCCTTCGGGATTTGTTGCTCTCCATCCCGGGTTTATGGTTTTTATGCGTGGGGCTTGGTATGGTACCACTTACCATTTAATAGGTCATCACAACAATGATATTGTGGCCATTGGAAGGCGTCTGCAACTAAGCGGGTGTCTCAGAGTGAGTAAATAGGTGGATGCGGGCATGGGTGTGTTTTTGTCTGAGTGTAAAGAAGATAGAAAGAGATGTATGTGTGCGATGGTTTGAAGATGTGGAGGTTTATCCACATGTGAATGAAGGTAATTGTGTTTTTTAATGTATACATGGCTCAGTATATTAAGATGGATTGTATATAGAGATGATGGATCTAGAAAATGTAACTCAGTTGTGAGTCAACCATTACAGGCCATTATAGAAAAAAAACAAACCCAATCTCTCCTTTCTCTCTCATTATCTGTTTGGACAATATTCTGTCCATCTACATCATTACACACACACACACATTATCACACACATCCACATTTACTGTACATATACTGATGCACAATTCCTCTCTCTGTCTCTCAGTCTTGCACTCACACACTGGTGAGCTTGGTGGGAGATCATTGTCTGAGCCCCCCGATCGACTGTCTCTCCGGGATCACATTTCAGACCATTAACACCATTAAAAAGCCACTAAAGCCACTAAAACCTCAAAGAACCAGCAACCATTTAACCATTAAGACCCACAGGAAAAAAAAACTGCTTTGCCAGTCAGAGTACACAACTGTTTTCCAGCTTGTATTCTGACATAAATTATATTTGAATGGATATAATATTGTAGTAAATTCACTGTTGGTTGTTTTGTCACAAGCTGGAGCTGAAACATTTATTCAATTAGTCGATCTGCAACAGTGTTGATAAATATAAACTTATTTATGAAACAAAAATGCCAAACATTGTCTCGTTCTGGCTTCTCAAAATTAAGGATTTCTTGCTTTTATCTTTTTTGTAAGCTAAATTTTCTTGAATTTGAACTTGAATTTTTGACTGTTTGCTAGACGAGAAAGTTGAATAAATCACCTTGGGCTCTCGAAATTCTGACATTTGTCATCCTTTATAAACTAAAAAATTAATTAATTAATCTTAAATAATTGATAGATTCATCAATAATGAAAATAATCATCAGTTGCAACTCTACTATTACTGCATTTAATTTCAAATCATTTCATCAGATATTGTGGTAATGCTAAGTTGCATGATCACACGCTTCATGTCATTCAGATTTTCTTCTCTAACTAAACACATTATAAAGCAAAGATAATTTATCCAAATAAACATAAGGCATATTGATAGTCATACATTTAGTATGGATACCTCATGCAATATTTGGTTTGTGTTTTCTTTGCTTTCAAGAAATGGGCTTCTCAGCAGTGCACTTTGAAGGACCATGAAACCCATTTCAAATGCATTTTCTTGGGTATTTATTCTGTGAAATCAGAGAGCTCTTAGTGACTCTGAGTTCAGCTCAGAGTGAAGCAGAGGAACACAAGTTATATGCTATACAGTGAGCAAAGATGTGCATTTGTTTTTAAGAAGTGCTATACAAATGTTTATCATTTATTCAATAGTTCCTCAAAGTAAAGCTTGCAGAAATGTGCTGTGTAATTTTAAAATATCCATAGGCATTAGTGGTGTAATGCGCCTTTACCAAAGTCCTGAAAAGCTGACATGATGTATATGCAGTGTTTTTGCTGTGACAGGCATATTCACCTCATTAACTCAGAGAAATGTCTTGTTTTGTTACCCAGCAGCAGCCCCACCACCTATGTGATGGAGGAGGACGAGCCGTCCTTTCTGGAGGCGATAGACTACAGCGCGGAGAGCAACGATGAGGACGCCGAGCCTGAAAACGAGCACGGCATCGAAGTCCATGAGAATCCCGAGCACCACGATCACCTGTCGGACTCCGAGACAAATCACAGGGACTAACGCTGAGGTCTTTATCTCCAATATAGCTAGCAGTCTGAGCTTAAAACCAGCCATTGCTTGGATTGTTAACTGATTAAAGATTTCACAGGTAAAACAGTTCCAACACTATTTTCACCTTGACTGGTGAATAAATATCTTAGATTTACACCTGACCTTATTATCTAGACACTTAATTATGGTACGTAGGCTACATTGGCACCATTCAGGTGCTGCGTTGATCGTGAAGGTGCGTCCACTACCTGCCTTTCACTGCAGACAGGATGCATTTCAGTGAATGTTTTCACCTTCCACCGTCATACTATAACCTTCATGAACCGTAACCCCTGACCTCAGACACCATATAGCCTCTGAGATTCACATATAGCTAGCCAGAGCAGCAAACAGCAGGCACCGCCGATCCTTAACTTGAACCCTTGTCCACTTGCTCATTTTTTACAGCCGATCTCACACTGAAGCTACCTGACAAGGCTGTGGTAGTGTAATAGAGCCAGTGGTTTCTCTAGGTACTGTTTTTGAAACCCCTCTCACCCGTGACCCTGTTTTGAATGAAACACTCCTGGTGATTGAGGGGAAACTGGATCTCCCCCACTGACCAGCTTAAAGATCCAACCGATCTGCCTTCTTATTTCCCTTCTTCCTTTCTATAGTCTCACCCTGCACTTTAACTTTTTACTTCTTCCTTTTGTTGGTGCGGGCCTTTCCTCGCTTGTCTCCCGTCCTCCGTTCTTTTTTTTTTTCTTCTGACAAGCCAAGGTGTCTACATGGGATGCACAGATGATCAAACGGCTCCGCGTATCAAAACTTAGCTGCAGATTATCTAAAGTAGAAAGCGTCTCATGTAGAAAATAACCCTACTCAAATGTACCTACACTTGAGTTGTGTCCTCACTCCCCCCCCCCCCCCCCTTTCGGCCACAGTGCATGTGGTCCGATCGTCCATGTGCTGTTTGCCTTGCTTTATCCAAATCTGTAACTATATCAGTCAAATGTAGAATGTTCACGTCTTTATCAAGACACACCTTGTACAATACAAATACAAACGCAGATATAATCGCACACCACAAACTAACTAACACAGGTTTGGTTTGAGTTTCTTGGTCAGCAGTAAAAACGTGAAGATGGAATGTAAAATATCCACATGCACTGTTGGTGATTTCATTGTTTTTAACAATAGACAGTATTATAATGTTAGACAAAGCAGTAATGAACAAGACGCATGAGCTGCATAGAGCAGAAAAAACTTTTTTGCACTTTGGATATACACGCAAAACAAAGAGTGAAACATCACTTTACAATATGTCACTGTTTGAAAAGCTCAACTTCAGTCACCTCATTAGTTTGAAGTTCTCAGAGTTCCGCCCAAACCTGGTGATAATGTTGCTGTGATGTTTTAGAAAATTATACTGGAATTCTGTTTCCTTTTTATTCTCTCCTCCAATCTGTGTGTACATTTCATGGATTTGCTTAGGAGAGACCCATGCATAACAGATGGTGCTTTGTGTTAAGAGAATAAAGTAGTTTGTTGCATTATTTGTTGTTTGTTTATGAGGATGAGGTACATTTCTGTTGCATTTGTACAGCTAGCGCATGGCTATTTTTTTTTTTTTATTTTGTAATTTATTAAGTATTGTTTCTGGGAACCTGTATGTATATGAGGCATTTTGAGTGTGTGTGTGTGTGCAGGAGTTTAAGTTATTCCATTATTTAGATCAGCTGATACTCTTACAGTGTGTTTCTTCTTTCAATTTGATTACCCCCTGTCACTCTCCTCCTTCCCTTTAACCTCCTTCATTCCCTCATTTCCCATCTTTCTCTTGGTTATTTTCGTTCAAATGTTACTCATGGACATCTTACAAACCCAGGGAGGTTCTTGTTCTCTGTGTGTGTGAGCATATGAGTGTGTGTGAGTGTGTATGATTTGAAATAATGTCGGTACCCTCTGAGAAATGTGTGCTGTTATATGTGTTTGTCGTTAGCAGTTTATGTCGACACAATGCTGGGCTACTTTTGCTTTATTTGTTTGTTGGGAGGTAAACAAGCAGAAAGAGCAACTCATTTTAAGTTGATTGTAACGCAGAAAACTGAAGCTGAGAGTGTACATGGACAATAAAATGTGAATGTGGTAAATTGTTTGCTGTATTTTATTTGTTTTTCTTACCTACTGTTGGAGTGCGAAGCGTGTTTTGCCACTGCGATATTGCATTATTTTTCTTTTCAGTCTCAACTGAATGAACGTTAAATTCATTCAACATTTGTCCTCATAAAGACCTTTCTTTCGAACTTGGTAAAGTAACTGTAATGGATCCTAATTGAGTTATGGGCAGAAGTGCTGTGATTGGCAGAACAAACCAAAAACATGAAAGGGGAAAAAATGTTTTTCTTACCACTGGCTCTTATTCTCCTAGTTCACATCGGTTTAGATAATTGGGTTAAACTGGACTGTTTTCAGTTCTCCATGCACTCCATTGTGAGGCTGTCTAGCGTTTCTCTACAGTACTGTGGTGAGAAAAATGTTAATTTACAAATACGTGTAGTTTAGGTGCACAGAGATCATGGTTAGATACAATAAAAGCAACATGATGGCTATGTTTATCATTTATTTTATGGGTTTTGCATGCTTAAGGTAGGCTTGTGTTACAAATCAAGGACTTTGTTTAAGGTGGAATCCTTAATCTGAAGAATAGGTTCATGCATGTACATTAATGTGATGTACAGTCTATCTATTTATCCATCTTGTATATTTCTGACTATAGAAAAAAAATACAAGTGGAAATTATTCTTCTGTATCAGATGTATTGTTGAGGGTGATAAAAAGATCATTGTTCTGTTCCTGGGAAAATGCAGTTAAGTTTAGAAAATAGAGGCTTTGAAAATCTGATGATGTAATGCTTTGTCCTCAATCAGCCTCTTAGTGCACTGCAGCTCTTGATTCAGTCTTGAGAGCTGGAAAATGATTTTATTTTTCACAGAAGCCATCAGTAGTGGTAAAACTCTTCTTCTTGTTCCTACCAAAACTATGACACGAACCTGACAATTAACCTATGAAACGCATAACACCCCTGGTATCGGTGCTGCTTCCTGGTGAAGTCTACGAAGCACTGTCTGGGTTTGGTTTTAGCTGATTTATTTCTGGGCTAACAGAGCATAAGTAGATACTCAATCACTTCATGTCAGTGGCACAGTTGTATAAGCATTTGTTTAGCAAGGTACCTCCGCTGCTTAAGTGCCCCGAGTAACCTAATCTTTTGCTTCTGAGGAAATGAACAAGGCGAGAAGGGGGCAACAAAAAGGCAGCACAAATGTCTTTAAAGAGAAGTATTGTATGATGCTGAATATAAATGGATATAAATGGACAGAAGGATGCAGAGGAGGAGGAAAGTGGCATGGCAGGGAGTAGAGAGAGATGGTGAAAGCAGGAGCGGAAGAAAAAAAAAAAGCAGGACGAGAGGAATTTGGAGAGGTGGAGGAGAATGTTAATCTGAGGAAGGCAGCGTAGAGAGAAAAGCTCTTTTCCTCTGTAAGCCCCACGCCCTCACTTCCTGTCCCTGCTGTCAATCAGAGCAGCTGAAGTGCATCAGACAAAAGACCCCCCACAACACACACAAACACGACAACACACACACAACAAACACGACACACGCCCCGGAACCACACTAGAAACACAGCCAACCAATTAACTGCTCTGGTCAGAGGATGGAAAGTGGTGGCTGTGTGTGTGTTGCAGGGTGGTGGAGGGTTTTGAACTGTATGTTTCTCATGTTCATCAGAGACTTAGAAATCTCTCTTCCTCTGTCTCACGCATTCACGCAGGCACCGTGCCCAGCCTCCATCCTCACACTGACGAGCTTATTTCTGTAGTCTAAGTGTGGCTCTGTGGGCCTCTAATAGCGTAGCCAATTAGTGCCAGTGTCCGACTTGGCTGCTTCTCTAACTCACTGGTGGTCCCACTGAGGGACAGAATGGCTCCTCTGAAAAGGTACAAGTCCACAAAGAACGGCCTGACAAAGACGTGTGTGTATAGGCTGCATGTCACTGCAGCACACAGGACTGGAAAAACTTTGAGTGTATGTGTGCGTGTTTGATCTCATTGTAATTCAGCATCGGAAGTCCTCAATAATGAGTTAAGAGGTATAAGCTGTTACACATTATGATGGGGAGAAGTGCTTTTGAAGATTGGTTGAATGGTTCAAAATGGTGCCACTAAAGGTATGAAATTCAAACCCATCCACAGTTTCAGCCTGACACCAGCCACGGTGATTTTTTTTTTTTACAATGCTACCAAATGTGGCTTATTTCCACATTATAATAATAATAATAAAGAACAACATTAAACTTAATTTGTATTGCACATTGTATTGTATTGCTCAAACTCAAAATCACTTTCACAAGAGAAATAAATATAACAGCATTAACAGACTAAACCAAAATTCACACAGCAGTTAAAATGAGCAGGTAGCTGCTAACACCGCCTGAGCAACACTAGCCAGTGTATAGAAGTTAGCAGTAATGTGCAGTATGTTGTCCAACTGCTCCTTCAGAGATGCACCGGCCATCTTCCCTGTGGTACAATACCATGGTCAGTTAGACAACAGGAGGAGACTTATGTTTGGCTGAGTGCTGTGTGTGTACTCAAGGTGGCTAAAACAGTAAAACAGGGAGATGAACAGACATAAACTGGTGTTTTATAGT
The DNA here is from genome assembly GCF_004916995.1 of Morone saxatilis. Lineage (NCBI taxonomy): Eukaryota > Metazoa > Chordata > Actinopteri > Moronidae > Morone > Morone saxatilis. The sequence goes on from NW_023339718.1 coordinate 10,407,431, forward strand.
GTGTGGATGCTACCTCCTGACTGGGCGGTGAGTTCAAAGATCTGTCTCTACTCATAGAACTGGAGTTTCATCCAGTTACTACTTTTATTTTTTTAACTATCAAAATAATCAAGTTGAAAATAAGAATTTAGAAGCAGTGTGTCCAGATCCTTTAAATCTGACTTGAATTCACCTCTAACAGGTTATTCTGTTCATTGTTCCTTGAACAAAACAATTAAATTAAGAAATTATTGGAAAAATGTAAGGAGGAGATTTGGTCTGTATAGATGAGACAAAATAATGGAAAGATTTAAAACAGACAAGGCACAGAAAGACTACTTAAAGAAAAAGTGTCTTTAGTAAGAGATGAAAAAGGAAGTCACTGACAGACACATTTCAAAAGGGAGGCTGTTTCAGATTTTGAGTTACTGACTTCTCTAGTTTTAAATCTAGACTGGGGAAATGCAACTGGAGTTTTGTGGCTGGATCTGAGGTTGAATTAAGTAAGGGCAATAAGCAATGTACAATATGCTGGAGACAGACCATGGAGTGTTTTAAAAGTAATACATAAAATCAGTTCTTAAATGACCAGTGTGTTTGAATGTAGCTTGGTCTTCCATCTCAGTGTGTAGGAGAAAACTATGGTGACCCCAAAACTTCACTAGACCATTCTAAGCTACTGTAGAAACATGGCAGGTCAACATCTAAGGGAACAGAAACAAACCATGAAGGTCAGAAAAGACCAGATCCTGGGGGGCCCGGATAGCTAACCCGGTAGAGGTGGTGCCCGATGTACCTGAGTCCTTGCTGTAGTGGCCCTTTGCTGCATGCCATCCCCTCGCTCTGTCTCCCCCCTTCACTGTCACTCTTCAGCTGTCACTCCGATTAAAGGCAATACAAATACTAGATCCTATAGTTCTCATAATGCAATTGTTTCACACCTCCTGTTTGCAATACAGGTTCTCTGTAAAATGGACGTCGTGTAAAATCGGCTCCTTGTATCGGCTTATTTCACTCATTAATTCAATTCAATTCAATT
>NW_023339718.1:10408498-10437307 GCF_004916995.1 Morone saxatilis
AAATAGAGCAGGTCTAGACAGAACTCCTTATAACATTAATCATCTTCAATTATCATTAGAAAACTCAAAAGCCAGTTGACGGCACACAGCTGATCAAAAAGACTAAAGGGTCTAGTACATCCTGGTGTTTTTTTAAGTAATTCACTTAGCCAAACTATATCTGAATAAATGCCAAAGTTGCTTCAAGGGAACGCTGTGTCATAGATAGCGTCTCTCACTAGGGGGAGCCACTTCTGACTGTGTTCTTGTAAAGTCTTTATATGTGCAGCTTTTTATAAACAGTCTACGAACACACAGCGCGAACATGGTAGTGTTTTGTTCGCTGCTTCTGTGTGTGTGCATGTATGTGTGTATGTGAGGACAGAAATTGCAGCTGGCGATAAACTGACAGAAGACAGCTTGACACAGATAACAGATGCAAACACACCACGTTAAAATCAAATGCCCTGCAAACATTTTTTCGCAGAAGCTCACATGGACCCACTTTCTCTTTTGCATATCAATAGCCCTAGATAGTAGATACACACACACAGACATAATTGGTTACGTAGGGAACGGAGCCAACTTGCACCTCTCGTTGCCGTGGTAACCAGAGAGACTGATTTTTCTAGAAGCACTTACTCACATCCCGTCTGTTATTCACTTGTTTGTTCATTCATTCCTCCTTTTAGCCTTTCTTTATGCAACACTCTCTCCCCCTCTCCCTCTCCCTCTCCCTCTCTCTCTCTCTGGGTGCTTTTCAACCCATTTCCATTCCCACCTCTTCTCCAATAAGATGCCCTCTTAGCATGCATATGCAAATGAGGCAGACTTGAAACCAATTAAAAAGAATTGAATAACGAACAGCATTGTGTCCTCCGCGGTTGGACAGAGATAGCACCTCAGACCTACTGACACAACATCTAAGCACTTGTCTGTATAATTTACCTCTCGCAGTCAGGAAAGCGAGCAAAGGAGGTGAAAATCAGACTGATTTGATTATTTTATCTGTTTATGTTGACTCTTTTTTTTAAACTTACAACACAAATGCAGCATTTCTTTACTCCCCCATCTCTTTCCATCTCTTTCCACTCGTTTCCTATCTCATCCGTTGCCTCTTTTCCTAGACTTCCCCCCTCTACGCCTCCACAGCTCTCTCCAGGGTGTATCAGGTTATCATTGGCCAACAAAGCAGGAAACAGGAAGTATATATTGCTCCATAGACAGAACTCTGGAGATACTAGATGGACAAACACACACACACACACACACACACACACACACACATACACACAAACACTGTACACACACACACCTCTACATCAAATATCCCCGCTGTTTTGGAGCATGCATGTTGTCTTTCTGCAGGAAAGTATTACAAATCATATCAGATTCACAAGCAACCGGTGTGGAAAAGAAAAACATAGACATATATAATATATATATAAACATATGTGTTTATAAAAATATGTGTATATAAATATAATGAATAATTCAAGACCAGCTTGCTTTTGATAATTTAGACAGAAAGTGTGAAAAAGGATTATGCTTCTCAACAGCAGTGAAGTGCCTCGTACACATTAGAGATTGGCCCACTACCACACAACTGTAGTGTTTTCATGCAGAAATGTAGAGGAGACTTAACCACGATAGATTAATTCAATGTTCTATCAAACAGGAGATCTGCTCATTTACACACAAGGCAAAATGTGTTGGAAATTAGATTACTTAGAGCGTAGAAGGAAATACAGCAAGACTGAGTATACAAATACATCATATAGACACAAATAGATAGAGTGGAATCTTGGAGTAAAACTGTGAAAGTGTAGAGAGGGAAGAGAAAGAGATTTAGAAATTTGGATAGAGGAAAACAACAGGAAGAAAAAGCTGCTGAGAATGAGAGAAGAAACGAAAGGGGCAGCTCTATACCCTTGTGTCAGCTCTCTGTCAAAGAGAGATGGTGAAGGAAAAAAAAAGACAAAGAGACAGCAAGCTCTAATAGTCCTGTGTCAATGGATGGACGCTGGGAAGGTCAACAGCCATACACAGGTTTACACAGGTTACTTACTACACACTTAACGCACATGTATGCATAAAACACACAGACACACTTAACATAAAGCATAAAGAGTAGAGACAGCACAGCACACATATGGCACTAATGAACGTGGTGAAACGGAGTGAGTGGTGATGATAGATCCAGAGAGACACAGACACAGACAGACTGGCACACACGCTGTCTCTGGAGTGTAATTAATATGTAAGTTAAAGTACGTCTGCAATGACTGTAGTTATTTCTCCATGTCCCACTCCCTGTATACCCACGACGGTGGCGCTGAGAGCTCAATGCACTGCAGCTAAATAAAAACATATGCAAGTAAACATCTTCATCAATCTGACAACATGTATGAAGCATCACAAAAGGTCTGTGAATAGAGAAAACACAACCAAAAACAGGAAAATGTTACTAACAACTGTTGTTGTTGCCATAGTTGTGGCTCATACTCACTCCATGACTTGGCGTCATACAGGTATAACGTGAGGGTTAGATATGTGGCGGTTGAATCACTGTTGATGAGAAGAAACAGCAGGATGGAGACGGATCACTTACTCAAGCAACATTGTAATATATATACAGTATAAATATATTTAGTAAATTAACTCAAATATATAAATTAACTTCTAAACTAAATGTTTAAATGTTTAAAGCCTTTTTCCCACTTTGGAGGAAAGCGGTTGTGTGCTGCTTTATCTTATAAAGCCTAAAAATACTGCTTGAAAAGACTTTGTATAAAGCATAAATATGACCTTTTACTCCTCCGTCTAAGTATGTATTGTAGAGCAGATTGTGAGCTGTTAATGGGCTCATTACTGCCTCCTGAGGCTGGACAGGTGACAGTTGGTGAGACCCGCTGCTGTGGTGGGCTTTTTTTTGCCCCAATGGCCACAAGGGGCAACAACACACCAATTCCACACTCAAAAGTCAAACCTGTGGGGATACAAAGGTGAGATTTATATTTATATATAAAGACAAGGGTAGAGACTAACCGGTACACCTGGTTAACCATCCCACCTTCATTAAAGAGCAGTGCTATGTTGCTCACTTACTTTATGCACCATTGCACTATTGTCTGCTGTCTACAAATGTTTGTTTATATATATATGTATAACTGTACATAAGTCTATGTCTTTTTTGTTGAGCTTGTTTATTTATGCTGTTAGTCTGTGTTTGTACTTTCAGAGCAAGGTACAACTGGAGTCAAATTCCTTGTATGTGCACACATACCTGGTCAATAAAAGTGATTTTAATTCTGAGTTAGTCTGTATTTGGTTATATTGTTTCTGTTTGCGGCATGTTTTGTTATGCTTCATATGTGCTGTCAAATTGGCGAAGAACCTTTCTTAATTTGCTTGTGTTTTGTTTATTTGCATATGTTTTCAAGGCCACGACCCTTTACTTTATGTATGCATCTAATGTTAATGTAACAAACAGTCCAACATCCTTTATCTCTGCGTGTATGAGCTTGTATCTCCTCCTTTAATTGACAGAGGTGATTGTCAAGGGAGAGATGGTTGATTAAGGAATCGTGAAAAGACCAAAGTTCAGCAGCAACAAAGAGACTGCTGGGAATTGAGGTGCGTGACAGGTGACAGACAGGCTTGTTTAAGACCTGAGCATCTCTGACCTGACCAATCAATCAAAAACGCCTGTTCAAAATCTTCAGGTTTAACGTGACTGTACGTAGGGAGGTGAATTATTTTTTCTTCCAGGACCTTCTCTTAAAACAGTAGGGATATATATATGACATAATTTCTGCTAATGTTTTGTCTTTTCCCCTAGCTGTCAATCAAATCATCTCTAATCCACCAAAGGCTAAAATATGTGACCTCCTGTTTGACCCTGAAGGTTGACTGAGTGACTGTCAAGGTAATAGGTAGCTTCCAATGCCATCAGCTAAAAAGAAGCTGTTGTGTGACCCTCCTCCAAGATTTAGGAGGTAATTTAAGGATTGAGTCAGGCAGCTGGCACTCGACCGAAGGAGAGTTGTTATCGATGCAGAAGGCAGAGATGGGATGAGGGGTGAATTCCTGACTGAAAGAGCTTCAAAGCACTTTGGTATGTTAAGAGCAAAGACTCACAGGAGCCACAATACATCAGTGTGTGTACAATACAACAAGCTCCACTGAACACGAAATATAATACACAAACTTGCTGTGGCGTAACATTCACTGGAGACAGGGCGGGGACATGTTGCCCCCCATCTTTTCAAAACCCTGTTTGTGCCTCCCCCTCTTATTTTTATTCTTTTAATCACAAAAGTGATGCGTAATATACTACTGTTTGGCCAGCCACATTCTGGCTGAGAATGAGATCTGAGCTGCTTTACTCCAAAAAATTGCCACAGACGAGTAGAGGACACAGACAGCCAGCCTACACGGTTTCTATGGTACTTTTTTTGTTTTTGTTTGACGTGTGCGCACTGAATGAGCAAGCGGCAGCATAAAAATGAAATGCAAACAGCAGCAGAGTCACACTGAGAAGTCACCAATACTCATGATAAAGATAACTACACTCTAACATAAAAAGCTAAGACATTCAGTGACAGTGCTATATACAAGAATTGACAGTGACTTCTAAATAAAAGTTTAATATTCTTTGATATATTTGATGTGACTGAAGTTGCAAATGACACATTATCTATCGATGTACCATTTGTCAGTCCTATTTTTCTAAATATATATTGTATATATCCATAATTGACTGACTCAACATGTGAAGTTCAGTTGTGTCATGGGTTAAACAATACAGAGAGTAACAAAGACAGCTTTGTCTTATGCGTATTTGTATTATTCTGTCAGAATTTGGAATGATGACCAACCTAATTATTTCCAGGGTTTTGTATTGGCTACCGTAGTCTCTGCATCTATGTAATGATGCAGGAAATGGGATTCAAATAGGAGAGCAGAAAGACAGATTCTTTATTGTCCTCTTTTCATTTTAGAACATATATCTTTTGTTAATGCAGTAGGCCCACTTGTTTATTTGTCTTTTTTCTTACTACGTTAAATTCCTTGTATGTTGAAAACTTGGCAATTAACCAGATTCTGACATTACTATTCAGTTGAAATCATGTTTGTGGATGTAATTCATTCTCTTTTAAACTCTGTTGTCTCCACTCGCTGCTGAGGGGAACAGCAGAGTCGCGTGACAATTCTCTACGAGCAACACATATAGTCTTTTTTTTTCATTGTTAATATAAAAGATATTTATTAGTGCAGCTTTAAAGCGAAATGCAGTAGTCGTAGCTGCATTGTAGAGCTTACTATTAAATAAAAAAATGTCTACATCTCCTCAAAGTACCACCCGAGCAGTTAAACTTCATGCATGTCATAATTTGAATTATATGGCAAATTAAAGAAAATGATAAAATCAGTGATGAATGATATGAAAACATTTAATCACACCCATTGTATTAATTTTGCCTGCATATTTTTGAGCTTGAAGGACCTCCATCCTTCACAGAACAGGATCTGGGCAGTTTCACTGGACCCGTTAGTACATTGTTTTGTAAGTAGGTCACGTTTCTGTTTCCACACTCACAGGTTAAATGAGGACAAGCTTTATAGGTTGAGATATGTGGGGAGAACAAAAAACATGTTTAGATGGAGAGACAGAGGAAGAGACTAGGAATATCCAGAAAGACATGCATCTCTTCATAGTCTGAAAATGTAAAGGTATGAATCACTGAACTGTCTCCCTAAAATCCTACTAAAGTCGTGTGACGCAGCATGCTATGTGTTTGTTTACCCTTTTGCACCTGTGGCTTAGTCATTCTAATTACATCCATGACTCTCTTTTCCTGCTTCTCTAAAAATAAGAGTTAAGGGTTTAATTAGTCCTCCATGACCCTCATCAGAGCCAGTCTACCTCAATAACACTCGCCTCAATCAAAGGGAACAATAAGCACATGCAGGTGCACACAAATGCAAATGGCAGGGCCCTTCCAGTGGGGTGTACGCATGCGCACTCACACACACACTCATATAATCACTGGGGGCAGAGGTCCCCTCAGGATTAGTCAATTATTAAGCGGTCTATCCCTCTAAGAAAGAGTGTTATTGATTGATTATCACTATAGGTTTAATAATTTAGTTGTTTTAATAGCAGATATATGGAGAGAAGAAGATGAACAGTCAGGGACAGGGGTGGAGCCAGAGGAGGAGGAGGAGGAGGAGGAGGAGGAGGAAGGGGACAAATGGAGAAGACGTCATGGAAAAGGGAAAGGAAGAAAAACAGGAGAGCAGTGAAAAGATGAGGGGTGTAAAAGAAGAGCTGAATGGTAATGAGGCTGTGGATGCAGGAAGAAATCCCCAGATTAAAACTTCTGATGGGGGAAATGAAAGAGAAATTCCCATCTTTCCCTCTGTTGATGTTCCCTTGTGCAAGTCACTTTTCCATTTTGCTGCTACTGTGTATTAATGCATCCATTCCTTCCTTGAGCTAGAGGAATAAATGGGATTAGTTCTCAATCAAAGAATATAATTAGCATGATTGCAGTAGAAAATAATAGCTGATGCCGTTACAAAAGAATGAGTCAACAAAAGTGGTAGTGCTGCAACGTATGGCAATTATTTTCTCAACTATCGATCAATCGAATGGTTTGGTTGAAATATTTGACCAAAATCTTAAATAATATGTCACATTCACTGCTGTTTTTGGCATGCAGTTTATATGCCAATGCATGCAGTTTATATATAAAAACAGTGAAAAGCAACAAATCTGGAACAGGAGTAAATAGTTTTTGCTTGAAAAATGATTTAACTATTTAACTGATAAACAGATCAGTTAATACGTCGAATGGTATCAGTATTAGTACACTCTCTTTCGCATAAAAAATTGGATTTGCTTCATTAGTGATATGAAAATGAAAAAAAATCAAACTAAGTTGTTTAGTAATTAGAGCCTCATCCCACTGTCATCATGATATTATCTGCACCTAATTAGCTTCTCCTACATTTAGAACCCCTGAAATTAATGTCAACATAGCTTAAAGTTCAAGTCTGGGAGATCATGGAAATCATTACAAGCTGCTGTTTCAGTGTAATTTTACATGCTATTTTGATTTTTTTTTTTAATGTTAACCAATAAGTAGGTTTTGTCCACCGTGCTTGTCTTTCAGGCCTCCATTTCAATTCTTCTCATGATTCCTGACTGGCTCCTGGGTCGGCTGTGTATAGAGGTTTGTGTGAATTGTAAAAAAAAAAAACAGTAAGACACCAGGTCAGCCACCCTTATACCTGCACTTTAAATCTGTTGCATTTTGTCCGGTGTGTTTCTCCTTTTTAAAAATGCATGAACCGACTGTACAGGAGAGGCTCTTCAGCCCGAGAAGCACCGCCTGTCTGAAAAATTCATGAAAAAGGGTTTTTACCCCCCACTGTTTCATAAAGGTGGAGAAGAAGAAGAGATTGTTGTCTGATGTTGTCTGACCCTGTTGGTCCTGGACAAAAATATGTTGCCGCTTAAGAAGACACACACATAAAAGCAAGTAAAAACTCACACAGACCTTGTAGGAGCTTGTGTGCTTATTCACTCATTGTTCTGTAATATCTCCTTATGAGCTTATCCTCAAAACAAAGACCGAGACATATAGAATAATTCTACCTTGTTACAACTTGGAGCTTATTTTTGTAGTAATAGCTTCGGTAATAATAACATTGTATTCAATGAAGCTATTTACTAGAATAACCTGCAGGGATTTATAGGCTTTTAAGAGTTTTACAGGTTGTTTTCCAAGAAAAATGACTTCATCGGTATGTTTCAGTAAATGCCAAAAACACTTCGAAGGCCCATTTCTCCGACAGTACAGCGACAGGCAGGCGTACCTTTGTCATCATGGTAACAATAATAAACAAGTGGTCACAGTTTAGTTAGGTTTAGGCACCAAAACCACTTGGTGAGGTTTAGGAAAAATCATAGTATGTATGCAAGTTCAATTAAGTTACGTACCTAATATAAGTTAAGTACATTACGTAAGTTAACTTACGTATGTAAGTTATAAGTATAAGTCAACATTTCTCAATGTTGAAAAACACAAACAGCGGTCTCCTGAGTTAAAGTCCCATCCCGACCTCATCCGTATGTGGACTTTGTCGCTCTTTATACTGCTTCACCCAACCCTTCACCTGAGTTCCTTCTTTGCGCTCGTCATCATTTACTACGGCCACTAGAGGTCCCCACAAGAATAAGTGTAAATATGTTAGTAATAAGCTGCTAACACAGACGACCTGTAAGCAGGGAGAATTTTTGGAGCATTTCGGGATAACAGGCTGTCGCACAAATGGGCTTTTGGTCCAATGGGATGTTTTTCATTTTTTTTTAATGGGCCGTCGTAATAATGGCATGGCACGGCTGCTGTTTACTTCTTATTTACTACTGACAGTCTTTATTGGTTTCATTTAACCACAACCACCAGTTCTTGCAACCTTAACAAAGTATTTATTTAAACCCAAACCACAAACTTTCCCTAAAAACGTAGGATACCCAAGGCATTTTTGCTTAAGAGTAACCAAAGACTTAACCATAACCTTTGTCAGATCAGAAAACACTGATGTGTTGTTCTGCAGGACAATTATTAACAATATATTGTTTTGCCAAATTTGGAGGACTTTTTTGTTTTTCAGGTACTGTTTCGGAACTTTTTCACTGAAAAAGCTGCTTGCTGTGGCCAAATATGAAAATAGTATAACAAGATTGAACAGTGAAGCTACAGTCAAACCACTAAACAATGAGCTTAAACTCGCTATAAAGCCCCTAAAAGCCGAGGGGAGCTGCACACTCAGGTGATATTCTCTGTAGGTTCATTACTACTATGCTGCATGCTGCAGACCTCAATGGTGTTCTTAGTGGGTACAATGTTGTCATACCATGTAAAAATATAAGAGCCAGGTTGAACGTTTTTGTTTAATATTCATACACACAAAGCCATTATTAAATGGGGCTGATTTCCCCTGTCAGTGAGTGCTGTTTTAAAGTCTTGGTGGTTTAGCCGCGGAGCTGTGAGCCAAGTCGACTAACTGTCCCACTGAGGCAGCCGAGGTTCAAACCCCAAATACACCACCCTCTCCTCCCCTGACCACAACTCCCAGCTGCCCCAACACCACTCACACACACACACACACAAACACACATAAGATGCATCCACAAGTCCTACAATTCATGAACCAGGTAACAGTTTGGCCCTTAACACTCAACGCACTTGCACATGCGTCCATACAAACGAACACACACACACACACACACACACAGGCAACATCCGTCCTCCCTTGGCAGTACAGGAGAGTCACTGGTGTGATTGCATTATTGATTGCCCTGGATATGTTTTTTTTCTTCCTTCTTAAAAGCATTTAGCAATCTGGCAATTAGTTAGAGCTTAATGTAGGATGTCAAAACAGTGCTATTGATCCAGCGGAGCAAGGAGGAAAGATTGATCAGTCAACTCATTACGTTGCTGGCGCTGCCTCGTCATAAACACTCCAGATGAGACTCCATCAAAAGCCCATCCCTCGTTCACTGGCTTTCTTCTGCTGCTCGCTCTCTCTGCATCAGGCTCCCCTGTGTTTTCTGTTGTTGGCTCCCGATGCTTGATTGCACTGTCTGCACCTGGTTTGAATTTAGTCTTATTTTTTTGCTCCGCTTCTTATTGCTTAATATTTGTCCTTTATTCGATTGATTGTTTTCTCTCCACCTAACTCTATGTCGCTCCCTCCTTTCTTTGTTGTTCTGTCACCAGTGTATTTACTGTAATGTGGCCTATCAGCACCTCGATTCATTTCCATCTTTTCTCGGAGTATTTCAGTTTCCACCTTCTATCTCTCCTCACATTATGTGTCGTTCTCACCACCGAATTCAACATCTACGTGTACAGCAGGAAATATACAAGCAGTTATCATTAAAATCTCAGAAAGGGCAAATGAAGCTGATTTAGTTTAGTTTGCCTCACTTACATCGATTCATTAGTCAATCATATGAAAATCAGGCAGCTGCAGATGCACTTGATTCAATTTGCAGAAACACACGGTTCAGCAGTCATTTCAGAGTGTCGTATTGTTCAGTGGACAGACAGACAGACGCTAAGCTTATTAAAGGTGGCACAAGCTGCAAAATAATGAGGGCTGGCATTTGTCGAGCACTTCACAGTTTGAATTTTGATTAAAGTTGTTATTTTTTTTACATCAGTGCAATTAAATATTCAGCAGATCTCTACGGAGCAGGTGGGTTAAAATGAGATGAGATCAGAATACTGACAACGCTGCCATAACAAACGAAGACATGACAAATTAGACAAAATGAGTTTGGTTAGCTTTGTATCTTTGTTGTACATAATACATTAATGGAATAACATTTTCAAAATTATATTATTATTGTATTATGTCTGTTGCACCTCTGATCAAGTTGAGAAAACTCTACTTTGTCCAGTTCAAAGATATTCCCACCAACAACTCTAAAAACTTTAAACCTCCTGTTTAATGATAACTGCTTCTATACCTCTTGTTATTTGAAGAATACCGAAGAGACCCCCTGGGGGCTTCTGGGCTGGCCAGAGTCAGGCTGGGCAGCAGGATTACTTCAGTGATTTAATGTAGATAGACTTACTGGCAGATGCAGGTACAGGCAGCACAAGAACAAAAATATAATATATATAATATTAATATTGCTTTTCTCTTCTCACTCAATGACAAAAAACCTAAATGTTAAATTTAAAGATTGTACAAAATGTAATATTTTATCTCACTCTTTCTGCTCCTGAACCTTTCGACCCAGCTCCTCCTGGGATCCAGTAGTAAACTGTGACGCTGGTGTGATTTGTGCGCTGTTTCGGTCTCAGCTCCTTCACTCTTTCATCTGTTTGTTATTGTTGTTTTCCTGAGAAAAATAAGTGCATCATCAGGAGGGGTCGTGTAATGTAACAGCTGTGGCTGATGGACTTTGAGATTCACCTCATTTTCTATTTGTCTCCAGTCTATTCAGCCCTTTATCTCTGCTGCACTTCTGCTTGTTTTTCAAGTGTTTTACTTGATAACAGCTTTCAAATTGGATGTCAGCACATTTAAAGAGAAAAACAGCAGGAGCATAAAAGATAGTACCAAAGATGTTTTTTTTTTTTGGATCAAGTCTAGACATCTGTTCTTACCAGAATCCTCCTATCTACCTCTGTTTGTCTTTCTCTCTTCATCTCTTTCTTTTTCACTCTCCTCTTTCTCCCTTTTCCTCATCTTCCCCAGCTGGCAGCGTCGCTTTCTCTCTCTCTCCGCCTGCTCCCCCCTCCTTTCTCATCTCCCCTTGTGCCCCAACAAGTGTCTTATATTTCCAATGATGATTTAGCTCATAAATCTTGATAAAGCCACTGGCTGTTCCGTTTCAGTGGAACAGGAAACTTTTGCAGGAGCAGGAGGAGACGTAAGATGAGGAATGGCTCTCGTTCATGAGGTTGTCCTGTTTTTCAGTGTTTCCCATGTTGATGGCGTCCTCTGGGAGAGACCGTTCTTATGTATTTAGAGCACATTTTTCGCGAGGGATCAGCAGAGGTGTGAATTGTAATCATATCTTTATTTGTTCAGCCACCCTTGCATTTGTGTCTATAATCCTTTTTGTTTTTGTTTTAAGTGAACCATTACTTCTAGTCATTTTCCGACCACCTCATGCGTTTACCTGAAATAATTAAACAATCCAACAGAAAATCTGTGAAAAGGAAAATTCCTATTATGGCCCCGGCAGACTGGCAGGGGAATAAAAATCAAAGCTGTTCCCTCAAAATCACGTTAATTTACTCAAAATGTTTTGCAGGAACTGGTTTCTGTCAGCAATATGTTCAGTGGCAGTTTTTTATCAAGTGAAGGAAGCTCCAGGTTTTCTGTTTTAGGGAGTTGAGCTGGGTGGATAATGGCCGTATAAACACTTTCACAGTCAATGGAAACCAGAGTCCTGCATGTGGTTTAGGCAACAAAAACACTTTGGTTAACGTTAGGGGAATTTCAATTAAATGTTAATAATGTAAACATGATGTGCCTTAAGACTTTTTCAGTATTAAAGCAAGACTTTCTACCTTTTGAAAAAGTAAATAACACAATTCTTCTCTTTGAAAAGAAGAGTTGAATTTACTCAATTTAATATACTCACTAATATTAGCTAATGTAAGCAAACTTTAGATACTGTTTATTTTAACTTAATGACTGTTCTACATGCACACACTTGCATACACTTTTGTTTTAACAGATAGATTTGAACAATTTTATCACAAAAGTAGAAGAAGCAATTGACTTAAGAGAATCTTGGCAAATAAAGGGAAATTCATTTTGGGAAATAGGGATGTGTCATCTTGTAATTGTCATTTTTTGTAACGGTTACATTAGTCAGTTGTATACATCCAAATGTAGTGCACAGTTATCTGAGTTTCTAAAAAAAATCAGCATACGATACTGTCTCAAGTGGAGGCTATAGTGGATTTTTTTTTAGTTTTTATTTATACACCAATTTTTCCACCTCAGCCAAGAATAATATAATGTGCTCTATATTGACCTTTTTTTCTGCGCATGACTGAACTGTGCATATGGGAATGCACCATTTAAACCTAATCCTCACATCAACCAAGTTCCTCAAATGTCTAAACATAACCGTAAAAAACATTGTCAGTCAACATTTTCCAGATACGTTCATTACAAGCGTTTCTTCGTGATGCTGACAGAAAATGCAAATTGGTGTCATTATGTCTCTCTTGTTCAGCGGTACATAAACGTGATGGGTTGCAGAAATACATCTTACCTCTTCTCCTTCTTCTTCTGAGCACACAAAAGGGTAACCAGTCGTGTTCAGCTGCATAGGGTCAAAACTAAATAACAATATTCAGAAGGAACAAAAACACATTCATTAATGCTTTATATTGCTATTTGCAGCAGGGAAGAACCATCATCAATCACGTACTGTACACACATCCACACTCCTCCCTGTGGTGACGATGATGTCACCACACAGGTGCAGCAGTGAGGGATTAACCACTAATGACCGCCTGTCATTCCCTAAAAAATCTCTAATTGGTCCACGGCATTGTGAGACTGCTTTGGCTCGCCTTGTCTTTGTCTCCACTGAACCATTGTGCAGTTGTATGTTTTCTCTCCAAGACTGTGTTTCTGTTGTAATGACACATTTCTTCCGAGCAACAGTTGCTCTTCCCCGCTGCTTTCAGATGTTCTGGGATGAGGCCACCTGCTAATAGTATAGTATTAAGGCACAGGCAGGATATAGTTAGTAACGGCATTGCTGAGGCTTTGATATACACGAGGTTGATAGATACGCTGAGCCCTGGCTTGGCGGCCATTATTTCCATGGTGTGAAAATGTCAAAAGGTGCTGAGATATTATGTTTGCAGGGTTTCAGTCACTCAGGTCAGGTGACGTATCACCTTTTTGGATGTTTTACCACTCATCTGAGAGACTTTGTCAGGCTTTGAACCACTATCTTGAATGTTTTTCGGGTAAGATTTTCAGGAAGTGGAAGCTTCTCTGCTCAAAGAATACAAAAACACTTCAATCAATCACAAGGTCATAAAACCGTGCGTTTTCTCCTGATCATTTCTTATGCTTTATAGTCAATACCTTGATTGCCACTGGTCCCATTTTGTTGAAACTCATTGCTGTTTATCACCTATTGGCCTTAAGGATTACCACACCATTACCAGCATTTAACTGTCTGTACTAAATAACTCACATGATCACAACTAAATATTAATTGTGGTCAACTTTATCATGAGCATCAGCATCCGTTGTGGTCAGTGACTTTTCCTCCCTTCCTGGCCTTTCATAAATGTCTCTGCACCAGCTGTCGCTCCTGTCATGACCTTGTTTGGCGATAATGTTGACTCTGCTGGCGTTGATGACGTTCAGCAGAGCACTGTTATTGTGTTTATTCTGTCTTTTTTGTTTATGTTCAATTTTGTTATCAATGTTTACTCTTTACTCATGCCTGACTATCCTGAAGGTGGGATCCCTGTCAGAGCAGCCCTTTGCAAGGTCTCTTTCTCTTCTATAATGAGGTTTTGAGGAGTACATCAACAACTTTCTCTATGATCACCTAAAGTTTCTGTTTAAGACATGGACGTATGAAGCATCACAACTGGTTTGGATGCTAATCTTGGTCCAATATACAACTTTCACAAGCGTGCAGGGGCGGATCTAGAGGGGTGACACTCCTAAAAAAATGCTTGGCCACCCTAGTTTGTAGTCAAATGCTGTCAAATTTAACAAATAATTAAAACAAAATAATGTGTTAAAAAACAGAAATTAATAATAAGTTTAACAGGAAAAAAAAGATTTGGAAATAAAATGTATGTTTTCTATTGCCACCTTTAGATAAATATTTTGAATGCTTTACTAATTTTCTACAATTATGTAATGTTTTTGATTTCAAATAGCTTCCTGTGGGGGGTTTTTCAATCAAATATAAATATATACGATTGCACATATTTTTGCCAACCCATGAATGTTTCTCTAGATCTGCCTCTGCATGTGTGATGTGGAAACTTTGAAACATTGAGTATCGACTTTTCAGTAAAGTAGGAGACATCTTGTGCCCAGCAAACTTTTGAATTACACATTTCTGCATATTCATGGGTATGAAAAGGTCATATCAGACACATTTTTATATGTCTGAAAACATGTCTGGAGGGGATCTTTAATGATCTAGCCATATTTACAGTCCAGGTCAGGCCCCCTGAATCCCAAACCTCTGCATTTACAGGCTGCCAAAACAATCTGCCAAGAAGCAAATTAGTATAGCTTAAATACTTACTTAAAGCTAATCAGTTTTAATTAATTAAAATTGCTAAGGGAAATTACTTTAACTCTTGTAGAGTGCTCTGGTCTTGCCTACAGCACCTTTTTCCTCAAGAAGACCACAGTTATTGAGGTTAAGCATGTATTAATTGAGATCAAATGTGTAGTAACACTGTCCTAAGGCAGAAAGAAGGGGAGGTGCTGTGACAAAAACCTTTAGCTGGATTAAAATAACTCAAAATTTTGGTCACATGGACAATTTCTCCAACTGAACCACCAGGATGCTCTTTAGTCTAGAGAGTGGCAGCAGTTCTTGTGTTGTCTGTGTTTGTCTTACCAGGACATACAGTGGATCAGCTTTTAGAGCCTCCCTCATCCTTACAACTTGTGTGTGTGTGTGTGTGTGTGTCCGTTGATTAAAAGTGTTATTTATGAGGTTGAAGTGCTGAGTACAGGAATTCTCCACTGTACACTAAGGAGAGCACTACTACCACTCTTTTTCTTAACACTCACACACACACACACACACACACATACATACAGTGTGCTGAGTCTAGGTACTTTTCCTTCCTCCACAATCCCACCCACCCAAACACACACACTCTCACACCAAGGTGAATTTTGTGCCGCCTTGTGCATTTCTCATTTCCTTTCCAATGACATTTTTATTAAAAGATAAATTGTAGACAGAGCTCTGTGTAAAAAGAACATATTAATTCAGCTGTTGCTTAATTGCATCAGGGATTTAGACGTACTCTCCTGTCCAATTTGCTTGTACAATTTGCCGCAAAAGCCCTCAGCTTTCTCCTAATCTGCAAACCAAGCTAGTGTTTTTTTTTCTTTAAGAGACACTGGATTTATATTGGGATTAATGGGAGGGATGTAGCACCACTCCAGCTCTATCACTGAATTCAATTTAGCATATTTTTCTGTTTCTCTCACACCACTCTGAGCATGCCTGAGTACTTCTTATTTTTCCTATAAAGCCCCTTGCTTTCTTTTTCATTCCCCCCTCTGTTTGCTGGGTGCATCTCTCTCCCTCTCTAACACACACACACACACTCACATAGACTTAACTTTTCAGTACATTCACTTGCAGGAGCTTTGATGTGACATAACACTTTTTATTAATTACATTGTATCACGACAGACTGGTCCACGTTCAGAGAGAAATCATATCATCATACCATCATGACTCACTATGATCGTTTTCACCACGCAACTGTATGACTGTACAAGTTCCTTCTGGTGTGTGTTTGTGTGTGTGTGTGTGTGTGTGTGTGTGTGTGTGTGTCTGTGTGTGTTCACCAGCGGAGCACTTTTGCTTTACCGGATAACAACCTGCTTGCAAAGACAGACATTAGCTGCATCAATCAGAGCATTTCCAGCTTTTAATTACCTTGTGTGCTTCGCAATACAGATGTTTCTTACATACTGAAGAGCATTTTTAGGCATACAAATAACATTTTAACATCTCTTCCATACAGAAACCGTACAGCGTTTTGTCCTTCGCTCCTATTTTTAAGCCTTTCACAATTCAAGCATCCACAAAACATCCAAAATCCTTCTTTTTTTCTGCCACGAAGGCAGCAGCAAAACCCTCTAAACACAGAGACAAACAGCACAGAACCCAAAGAAACTCATACTGAAAAACAGAAATACTGCATATAGCAAATCACAGTTTCATTTTTTCATTTTTTTTCTCAGAGAAGCAGTTTTTGTGGTATTACATTCTTCAGGGTGTATGGGCTCCAGAAGCATCCAAGCACAAAGGTAATCTTAAAGATGACCTTTATAATATTTCAGCTCTATTAGCTTAGACTGAGATATGAGGGGTTGTGATAGAGAGGGGATTAAATGTGATATGGATCATAACACACTCAAAGTCGTGATGTGTATCTGTATGTGGAATATGCTTCGGCTCACTGAGTCACATGGTTTAGCCCAAACTCAGCCTGGTATTTATATTATAGTGAGGCGATAGGCAAAAGAAAATATCCATTAATATTGCTTATACACTTCTGTGAAACCCAGGCTTTAGTAAGTTGTGTCAAGAAGAAGGCTGATTTTGGAGACATAAATAAAGCAATTGAGTGATTCCATAAATCTTAGCTGCCATAATACCAACCTCAGTCCAACACGACTGGGTAAAGTCATTTATCATGGATTGGTGAACAGCGACAACAAATCAATTCCTGATTCCTCTGTTGAATCTCATTGCATTTGAACTAGGATTTGGCTAGAGTCTGAATCCCTTCTGACTCACTCCGGCATCAATCAGCCTTCTCCACACACACACATACAAACACACACACACACACACACATACACACACACCACCGGGAGAATGAGCAAACACTGCTCTGCATCCCAGCGGATGCTGTATGTCATTTTGTGTATTTGTGAGTCCAATGTAGCTACCAATTTCTCTGCCCTCCACTTCTAAGACAAAAGAAGAAAATAGTACAATCTAGACACTGACACAGTCTCGGACACAGTAGTTTGTGACGCTTATTTCTTTCAGCAGCTTATTCACATTTGTACATATGTATTTTTGTTCATTCCTCTCGCTGTTATTTCATTTTACAAAAAAAAGAAAAAGTAGCACTTTTAGAGACCAAAGTTTAAGACTATCACGTACAGTATAGGCAGCATAGAAGAGGAAAGTTGGTTGAATAGTCTATTTTACAGTAGGTCACTTGAAGAAGAGAGAGAAAGAGAAGTCTGTGATTGTCAGTCCCTCCTTTTCTGAGGTGTCCATTCATACAGCAGTTGTTTTTCCTCCTTTTTTTCTCCTTTGTTTGACCAATATCTTTGATCTGAGGCGTCGATGCAAAGACAGACGATCTTCAGCTTCAGTTAAAGTTTCACAGAACGCTCCTGCGTTGTGCTGACGAGTCTTCATCATTACACACCACAGCCTCTTCTTATCTGTCAAAACATCACCGCTGTCCAACTTGACACAATTCATTATTAAAAAAAAAAAAGAAAAGGAAACACAGCAGGTACGTACACACACAGTGCAGCCAGCTGGGATGTCGCTTTCGACCTATTCTGCTCTTTTAACATCAGACGCATTTATATGCTCTGTGTTTGTTTCTCACCTTTTATTCTGACACACAGGCCCTCACACACCCTTCCCCCTATTATCGCAGAGTTATTGTGTGGCAAGTTTTGAGTGTGCTCACTCAGTGCAAACTCTACTTGTCTATACAGCAGGGATGGATTTTTGAGGACCTTGTTAGCCTGCCTTGTCAATGCTGCAGCCATTAACCCTCGCATTCATGCTCTGACAGGTGAAAATAATTTTGCAATATGTCAAACTAAATCTACAAATGTGGCAGACTGGTGAAATATCCATCCCTGTTGTAGAGTACCCTGTACATGAGTACAGGCTAGGTAGCTGTTAAGAGGGAGCCTGACATAAAAATACATAAACGCTCAAGACTATCTTTACACATTTGCTAAAACATAATCAGTTAAACCAGAGTCATCAATTTCAGTTTGTTGTTGCAAAAGGCAACCTTAGATATAGAAAGAAATGTACAAAATGCTTATTAATTTATAAATAATAATACTATAAATCAATAAAATCAACATTTTCAAGTTCACAAACATCAATACCATCAAGTGCTGTTGTTAATAAACAAATAAGACTTATATTTCCAGATTGATGTTTTACATCTAATTAAAATGAGTTAGTGAAACCGCAGTGATTATGACTTTTAATATGTCTGTAAAGAGTAAAATCTGCTCCAGTAAATGCCAAAATAAACATTAAATGTGTTTCTTTGCATGCATGTGAGCTGATGTATATACAGTGTGTCTGTAAGCCTTTTGAGCAGATATGTGAGCTGTACTGTAAGTGAGTGAAGTGGTTCTCAATAATGGGGATGTGTGGTACATTATTGAGTTTATTCTCAGTGTAAGCTGTCGGTGGATTGCCAGTAAAATGAGTGTGGGGTGTGTGGTTGAGGCCAGCTGTAGGAATGTGATGGGAGCATGAAGTTTGAAGTTGTGGCTTATACAACATCTGCAGGCCGCAGTTATGATGGATGCTCGCTCTCACTTGCTCCCTGAGGACATTCACACCTCCTCTCTTTCCCCCCTTTTTTTCACTCCGCTATCTTCTCTTTCTCCTTCATCTGTCTCTACATGACCCGTTCGTACCTTTTCACTCCCATCGTTTCCTCCTTTCTACCCCATTGCTTCCGTTCTGAACTCTCTCCCTTCCTCTCCATTTCTTCCCAATATGCATTATTACCTCTCCTCTTATTTCTCCTCTCCACTGCTCCTCATTGCAGGCCC
The DNA here is from genome assembly GCF_004916995.1 of Morone saxatilis. Taxonomy (NCBI): domain Eukaryota; kingdom Metazoa; phylum Chordata; class Actinopteri; family Moronidae; genus Morone; species Morone saxatilis. Next base: position 10,427,615 of record NW_023339718.1, read on the forward strand.
CTCTCTCTGTTTTCTTCTCCTTCACCTCTCCATCCCTCCATCCTTTCTTCTCAGCCATAAAACAATAAGTCTTGAATGTCTGTGAGGAGACTGTGCTAATGGAGCCCATTAGGCTGTAATGAAATATACATTACACCATTACAGTGGACGGGGCCTGGCTAAAGCACTGCACCGCTCAAATAATAAAACATGCACAATTCAATTTCCTTTCGGCCCGTTTTGAGTGTCTTTCAGTGTGTGTGTGTCTGTGTGTGTGTAGAGATTGTGGGATGACGGGATAAGGTATACAGTGTGTGTGTGTGTGTGTGTGTTGTCGTCCCCTCTAGCACAGATGTGGTTTTCAAGGATGTCTGAGTGCTGAGAGCCTCGATGATTTAATATGGGTTGACCAAATGAACCACACCTTCTACAGCGCCACCGCCCTCACATTTGACCGTGATCAGACCACTCAAAGCCCAGCCTCCCTTAGCAACCTTTACGCCCTCCCTCCCCCCTCAACACCAAAACCTCTCGATTGTCGGACAGCTGCGGACAAATTAATCAATTGACCTCCGACACGAGCGCTTGACATCACGCGTGAAGCATCTGTCACTTTGTAGTCATCATATTACGATGTTGCTGTATGAAAGTGCAGTCCAGGCCTCAACAAAGTAAATATGTAACAGAAAGCAGTGGTAAAATGCAGTATGCAGATATGAGTGCATATATCCTCATAATAGTGTATATCAGTCTGTTGCATGATGAGATATTGTGCCAGATAGATCAAGCTTTTTTTACATTTCTAGTATTTGGCATTCACAATTACAGTATATCATCAACAATACCTCAGCCGTCTTCCTGAATTATTTGTTCACCACAGCAGTTCAGTTCAGCTTCAGCAGGCACTGTATTGTTTGTGTTTTTTTTATATCAGCAAAATTAGCCAACCAGAAATAATCTTTTGCCATCTGACAGGCAGAAAACCAGATTGTGTTTACTTTTCCTCCATTTTCTGTTACAGTCAATCTACCGTATGTGTACCAGTGTGTTAATCATGACCTGTGTAGTCTTTTCCACAGGCCTGTTGGATGAATGCTGACATTAATACTCAGACAGAAAGACAGACGGACAGACAAACGGACAGGGCGAGAGGGGGGAAACACAGTGTCTTTATGGCTCGACATCGCACAGAGCCATTTCCTCTGAAACCTCTCACCGTCATACAGTCTCATATTTACACGCAAAGGATTGAAGCTTCCGGAAACCCTCCCCCCGCGCTGCGCCTCCTTGAAATTTCCCGACTGTTCAATTGAGTCCTGTTGTCCGACGGGCAGCGGGAGGAGAGTCACTAAATTTAAAGTCCTGTTAATCAGGTTTCATCAATTTAGCCCCAGTCAGTTTAAAGCATTTGAAAAGAAGTGAGAAGCGTTTTTTTCCTCCAAAGTTGAATTACTCTTCATAAATGTCTCTCCGGTAAGGAAGAAGGAGGGAAGGAGCAGAATTGCACAAAGGAGAGGAAATTGGCAGGAAGGAAGGAAGGAAGGAAGGAAATAGGCGATTGGGGATGGGTTGAGGAATTTTTTGATTGCCTTTAAGAGTTTGATAATAGCTTCACATCCTGTACAGCTGTCACCATGTCCACCCACACACACATACACACAAACACACATCTATGCAACCTCAAATGCCACACTTAGATAACAGTAACCATCCCCACCACCACACACACACACACACACACACACACACACCACACACACACACACATCCCAAAACTTTCTCCGTCCCTCCTCAGCCCAGTATATCCCAGGTATATCAGGTGAGGCCTTGGCCAAGGGTTGAGGAGCAGAGCAGTGGATTTCCTTTGATGTTGAGTCTCATGTTGGCTTCTCTCTGCCAGCAGCCCAGCATCAGGTCATATACTTCTTTAGGACAGGTCCTTGGGCGCTGCAGCACCCTGCCCTGGGTTATACACTCTATCACCTGCAGAAGAGAAAGACAGACATCAAGTTTAATATCAGCAATAGTCTTGGCTCTCTCTGTAACAAAACAAACAAGAATTCAAACTGAAATGTTCAAACTCCAGTGAAGATGATAGAGCATCTGCTTGGTGAAGTTGTCTCACCTCACTGCAGTGAAAATGTCACAGTGAATAAATTATTTACTGGCATGATGAAGTAAGATGATAAAGGAGTAGACAAATCCAGTCCAATTTATCAATAGCAGCGAGGAAATGTAGTGTTCTGGCAGTCTTCAAGACTTATATGTTAATATTAATTTAAAAAAAAAAAATACAGACTTTAGCTTTAAATCTACCTTAGGATTTAGGATTTGTGGATCAAGGAGAGGAGACTTTTAGAAACCCAAACTACTTTATTCAGAAAAGAGCTCCTTAGATTTCATTCTCTGGCAGCGGTTTGGAGTATATCTATACTGTGATATAATTAGGTTTTTTCTAATTTCCTCAACCATTAAATACACCTTGCTGTGTACGTGGAACGCATATAAATTAATGGCTTCTATTAAGCTCCAAAAAAACATTTGTGGCGTCCAAATTGCCATATATCCATTTCAAAAGATATAATAATACCTGATGATTATCATTCAATATCCCTGAATTATTAAGAATACAGTTAGTAAGAATGTCATAATTTTGCTAATCAAACCGTTACCTACTTACTCCCCCTCATTCTGTGATTGTTATCAGTTTGTGAGAGCGGATAAATTATGAATATTTCATTTTGGAACAAAACGCTTTCTCCTGTGTAAGAGATATCTGAGCTTCAGATTTGGGTCAGAAGGTGAGTGAACTGCGAATGGAGAGAGATTTAATAGATGTAAATGGGAAATAAAGACCGCGTAAGGGGCAAAAGGTTAATTCTGGATGTAACCAGAGTGAGTCAGGAGAAAAGGGGGCTGCTGACATGGTTAGAAAGCTGTAACCAGAGTGGAGGTCATCAGGTTGTTGAGGCTAAGGTAAAGGGTTGAAGGGCTGCGATACAGTTTTCTTTTCCGGAATCTGGGTCAAGACCCCGAGTTGATTTGGGGGATTTGTAAGAGTTATTAATTATTCAGAAGAAACAGACAATTGTTTACTTATTTATTTATTTGTTTACTTGGTTGTATTTTGCTGATACAGAACATTTCCTTTTTATCTTCACTTAAATGCTCCAAAGACATTTAATACAGTGGATGAAATTTAGGGATTTTCTGATGTATCTGAACATTATTAAAGTTATAAATAATCAATGATTTTTAGTGAAATATTAAGTCAGTCGGCTGAAATAAAATTAATCCCTTTTGTTGTTTTAAAATCATCTCATTCAATCTTCAATGTAAGACAGAATCACATATATTCTCTATATGTTCCATCTCTTCACTGAAGCTATTTGATGTATGTTTACACTGAGGGAAATCTTTAAAAATGACTGCAACACTCAAAACACATTTCCTCCAAGGTAACTTTCAGGTCTCCACTGGATTTTAAAATAAAATTCTGTGGGTTTAAAAAAATGTCGAAAAATGTCGACAGGCTAAGGATTGTTTTTCAATGGAAACAGTTTAGATAAATGATTAATTGTTAAAGTCATTTATCAAGCAAGTCATTTATCTTTGTAAATTGAATATCTTTGGTTTAGGTCTGGTCTATTTATTTTATTTTTTCACCACAATTCATCAATTAATCAAATCAGAATAGTTTTAAGAGTAATTGATAACGAAAGTAATGGTTGGTTGCAGCCCTAGTACAGTGTATAAAGAGAGTAAATATAAAATATCAATAAAGTTGCAGTATAAAAGCATAAAAATAGCAATAATTCTCGTTCAAAACTAAAAGCTATCCAAAATCCAAAATATACACAATGACAAAAATATAAAATGAGGTATGTTAATTATGGGTGGAAGTCCTCATTTTAGTGGCTGTGTCACTGTATGCTGGGTGTAAAAAGTGAACTGAACCAATAAAAAGTGTGATTCATGACAAAACATACAGGAAAACAGCAGTTATTTTCCACTCGAAATACAAGACACATCTGCTTGCTCCAAGCTCCCCAGCACTGCGTTGTACCTCACAATTAATTCAAGACACGATAAAATTAGTTTTTAAACGATTTGCATTAGCTTTATATAATGAGATGACTCAGGCCAAAGGATTCACACAATGTATAGGCTACCTATAAGAAACATAACGGATCAAATATTTAGTTTTATTTCTAACTGAAGGGGCTGATTTCTCATATCTCGAGGCTGCAACATCTTGTTTGCCATCACTTAGCTTTGTGGTAACATTTACATAAAGTTGCTTTGTCCTTTTGTCTTCAATTATTTTTGTTCAGCTTACACATTGTGATGAATCAATTACCTTCACAAGTTGGATGCCTGTTCACGGCATCTCTTATGTTTGATTTTGTGTATGCTGGTGTGTTTATAAGTGGAATAATATGTATAGAATAAGTGCTTTACGCTGTACCTCGTTATTGGAGAGCTGGTACCAAGGTTGTTTTCCATAGGTGAAGATCTCCCAGAGAACAACTCCTAAACTCCAAACATCACTCTCTGTGGTGAACTTTCTGTACATGATGCTTTCAGGGGGCATCCAACGGATTGGCAGCATAGTGTGACCTCCGACCTTTGAATAAAACACACACACACACACACACACACACACACACACACACACACAGAGGAAGAAGAGAGTATAAAGTCAGTATAGTGTACAGAGAACGTAAGACAGATTTACAGAGCATCTGTATCACATCAATGTGATCAAATCCTCTCACAGACCTATGTTCTGTTATCTTTTATTCTTTTCTATTTCATTATGCGACATTATGCAGTTTGAAATCATGGTCACGCAGCTTTTTTTCTTTTTTCTTTCTTACCAGGCTTACCAGGATTCACTCACAAATTCCAATACATTTTAAAGTAGCGCTGCAGATATTTCACTCCTCAAAACTGCTGCCTGAACCATTTAAGTAAGCAAGGTTTGATGGTATGGTACGGCAGATTGCGCAATCTTTGTGACTGTAGCACACTTCACTCCTGATCAGTTTATAATTTTACTGAGAGTTCAAGCAGGAAAACCTTCCCATTAAGCCTGATTCATTCACAATTATGTCACTCTCCTTTCTAATCAGCTATGGGCGTTTACTCTTTCAGTTAATCCAATCAGACTAAGCCACAATCACCTCCAGCCAATCATGTTGCTGTCATTAAACTTTAAATCTGTTCTCCTCTCTGCTGCTTTCAGCTGTCATTTAAAATCGTTGCGACCCTCCTCCACTGCTTTCACCTCCAGTTCATCATAACCAGTGCCCAGGTTGAGCTCATCAGAAGTCCACTCCTTCATCACCACCACCAGCAGTGTCTAGACTCCATCAGGGGCTTTCCTTTACTAACCACAGCTTTGCCAACCCCTTTAAATACGATAACGTCATGATGGGGTCAGACTGTTCACATTTCTCATCTTCATTGTGCACATATGACACATATTTGTTGTGCACCTTTGTCTGTCTCCCTCCCTCTCTCTCTCTCTCTCTCTAACCCCTCTTTCTGCCTCTTAAAAGGAAGTTTTTCCTTGCCGCTGTTGCCAAGTGCTTGCTCATGGCGGGAAAAACTGTTGGGTCTCTGTAAATAATTTTTTATAAGGAGTACGGTTCTAGACCTGCTCTATTGAAGAGTGTCCTGAGATTACTGTTATGGAAATTGGCCTAACTATACAAATAAAACTGAATTGATCAATTAAATATATTTGATATTCAGAAATGAGTGAACTGAAGGTTGGCATTGCTTTACATTTCCTCAAACAAAGAGGGGAAACAGTATGTACATGCTATTGAGCTTGTACTAAGTAATTGGCCACTGATCATACTTTGAGGATAAATATGAAGAATACATTGATTGTGATCAGACAACTGATCAAAATAAATAAATAAAAGTTGTTGGATCAGGTAAACAGTCAAACGTATGCTATAAAAATGTATGAGCCAGTTTGTGTGAGTCAGCTAAATGTTAGCATCCGTGCATTATAAATAAATATCTGATAGAATATAAAGTATTGCAGTATGTGCACTGCTCTGGTCCCATGTGAGGGAGATTTAATTAATAAAAAAAAATATTTGATTAGACCTCAAATTGTAGCAGATTGAATCAAATGGTAGTGAGTAAGTCCTCAGAAAGCAGAAAACTCACACAGGAACTCACAGGCACTCTGAGAGACATTTGGTCATTTCATTAAGCTCTAATCTGAACTGAGCCTTTGGAGCCTGTTTGATTGTTGTTTTCATTCACAGTTTCTACTGTTCATGAACACTGACACTTCACTTTTGCTGAGACGCTCACAGACTGTGACTGTACACTTAGACCAGGCTAATCTACCAGGTTGGAGCGTGACAAACCTCCTATGCTTCACTAGTGACAAAAGGTGAGCAAGCCTCTCAGTCATCAAGCACACATTAATATACAATTACAGTATTATATTTGGTTAAAAACTATGTTAAGTTTTCTTTGAAATGTTAGATATGCCAGTGCTTGACTTTTGTAACCCAAAGTGAATGAAACCTAACCCTTGTGTACGGATGTTGTTCTCCCCTTATAGCGCCACTCCCCTCTTCTCCCCTTACTTCTCCAAGAACATGAATCTACCAACCGATCTGCGCTCCATTGCTTCACACAGATAGCACAATCCATTTTCTGAGGTTTATGCCTGTTATTAATGGCTTGGTACCCACACTTGGCCTGTTTCTTTGTTAGTCAGTGGGTTATTTAATGGAGTAATAAAATGCGCACGGTCACATAGATAGCCATCAGGTTCACTGGTATGCCTGGGGAAACATATCTGCCTCCATCTCTGCAGCTGTTGCTCTTCATAACCAGACCCTTTCGCTTTTTCTCCCCGTAGTGCAGCGTCTTGCTGCTGGTTTGTCTGTTTCTTATTTGCATTTTTTCGCTCTCTCACTGTCAAATTCGAACATGCTTTATTGGCACTGCCATAATGAGGTGCTGTATTATAAGCGTGAGAATGATAACACAGAATGCAATGGGAAAAAAACTGTATTTTTATTACAACATGCACATTTTCCTCTATCTTTGGATATCAGAATTATAATGCTCTGTTCAAAAAAGGCAAATATAATGTCCATATAATAGACAGTTCACTCCAGTGACTTGGAGTTGGTTGGTTGGTTAGTTTAGCTTAGCTCGCTAATATGATTTGACCAGTTTAGACTGAAGAGTAGAACGAGATAATGGTTTATGGTTGATGTATCGGACCAGACACACAAAATACTACTTAATAATGAAGTAAACTGGGAACGTCATCTAGGTTAGCACAATCAGGTATTTTACACTTATTATAACCCTAACTTAGCTGATGATGCTACAGAAACTTCCTGTTGACACCACAAATGTTCCCTAGCAACAGATTGACACATTTTTTACTAGCTTAGACATTACCTATGTTTTAATGGTGCAACCTAATTTAGTACACAAGTTTTAAACTACAGTAGTTACTTCGAACTTCAAGAGACACAAACTTATTGATGGATTCATGGCTAGCTAGCGCAGCGTGATCAAATGGCAGATGACTGTAATCATAGCAACTATAAACTGTGTTGCATTGCACTGTGGGATTGTTAGCAGAATGCCACAGACTCTACTTTTTAGTAATAGTGGTAATAATGACGGCGCTATATGGTGCTTAAATTTGACACTCGTTGAGATAAAATGGCAGACGGTGCACTACGGTTGAAATAAATAGCGATTAATATTAAATTAATAATAGCAATAGTGATTTTGGACATTTTTTATTCTATTCTATATTTTCTGACAGTATTTATTCATTAATGAATGTGAGGGCTGTGCTTTGAGAGAGAGAGTGAGTGAGGATTAAGGAGGAGGAGGGAGAGGAGGGCAGGCAAGTATTTTCTAACGAGGCTGAATTGAAAGAGAAAACAGAGGAATGAACACAAATGAAGGAGCAGGAAGGGATAGCCTCAGATTTAATCTTCTTGTCATTGGGCGGGTTGGGGCCATCAAATATTAAGAAAGTCACGTTTACAGAGCGAACACTTTCAAGGATTCTCACTGAAGTATTAGACGTTGCATCTCTCTCTGCCGTCAGCTCTTTCTCTGTTTCCTCTTTGTTGTCAGTAGCTTTGTCGTCAGTCTTTGTCTCCTTCACTGTTCCCTTCTCTCTCTCTCTCCTTCGGTCTGTCTCACTCGTTCTCACCTTCCCTCGCCGCCTGTCTGTCTCCCTCCCCCTCTGTCTTATAAATATGCATCATTTCATCTAGACCACTGCTGTTCCAGGAAAGCCCCCCAAAAAAGAGAGAGGAGAGGAAACATAAAGCAGAGGAGGGCAGCGGGATCTCTATAGTGACCTCCTAGAGGCATAAAAAAGTAAGCATTATGGGATGGGGTGAAGGAGGGGCTTATGTGACTAACTCCGCCTTCTCTTTGTTACACAGGAACCCTACCTTAATTGCCCTCTGTGTTTCTATGGAAACAAAAACTCTTTCCAAGAATGCCGATGTGTGTGTGTATGTGTGTGTCTGTGTGAGCTGGTCGGCTCAGATACAGTAAAATGGTTTACACAACATGCTGTTGTTTATTTTATTGATGCTGCCGTTTATGTGTCATGAAAGATTTTGAAAGCACTTTAATTTTGAAAAACAACATGAATTCTTACAGTAGCTGCTGTATTTCTCATGGATGCACTAATAAAAGTCGTATGAAATATTAAGCTGGTATTTCGAGTAGTAGTAGGTAATATATGTATATTATCAAAGAAAAAGATTTTACATTGTGTTGAAGAATGATGTAGATGAGTAGCCTGGCGGCAGCAGGTAGTTCCAGTTGAACATTCTGTTGCTAGTAGCAACCACTACTGGCACAGTTCCATAGCAGTTGCAGTTTAAGTGCAATTGTTACATTCAGCCTTGTGTCAGATCTGTGAGCAAGCAACTATTGACAAGAATCATTCATTTACTGCCCAAATTATCAGATATATATATTATTATTAGATTTTCATTATTGTGTTATTATTTGCAATGTGTTAATTTAGTTTTCCTGCAATCACAAAGGTCTACAATGTGTACCTGCCGGCAGCAGTTGGTTTCAGTTGGGGGTTCTGTTGCTAGGAGCAACCGCCACTGACACAATTCTGCAGCAGTTACAGTTTAACCCTGACCCAGGACTGCATTACACCCTATCTAATTCATTAATTTCATTAATTTAAGCACTACCTGATCTTCCTCGTTTGTTTTTAACAATAATCTGGTATCAGAATGTCATAAATGATAAAAAGCATTGTTTTTCAAACATTTATGGAGTCGCTAGAGACCCACTGTATCTAAGGGTGTTGCTTTTTTTATTCATGTTATGCTCAGTGCAAGTGATAGTGGGTAATGTTATGTTTACCTGTTTCATAATGGCACTGTTATGGATACTATGGATACATACTGACACAATGGTGAAAAAATACAGCTTACTGTCACAGTAACATGGTGGGACGGCACCTGAGCGACAGGTATTAGTGCAGAGCAGCATTTTCTTTGATACTGGAGGGTTTTGACGATGGTATGTCATTGCTACAACGACCCATTATGTTCGCAACTTAGCTGACAGAACTAATGCATTTACGTTTATTTAAAGGTCCAGAGTGTAACATTTATTCTACTGGTAGAAATTCAATATAAGTATGTTTTCATTAGCGTA
>NW_023339718.1:10437407-10437627 GCF_004916995.1 Morone saxatilis
ACACACACACACACACCTATCTGTCTCTCCTGGATGCTGAAACATGGCTGGATCACTGTGTTTTACCTCCCACCATGCTGTACCTCTTTTCTGCACTTCCATCTGTCTACCTCTCTGTCCTTTTCTGTCATTTCTTTCTGTTTTTCTCTCTCTATCTCTGATATCCTGCTCTGTGGTTGTCTAACGCTGCACTGTGTGTTTGTTGTTGACTGTACACTGT
>NW_023339718.1:10437670-10441556 GCF_004916995.1 Morone saxatilis
GCTCTATTACTGCCTTTTCTCCTTTTGTATACTTATTTGTGTCTTGTTTTCTCCCTCCCTGGCCTCCCACCCTTTTTCTCCCTCCATCTCTCTCTTTTCCAGCTCTTTCTCTCCTTTCATCGCTTGGCCACCCTCCTGCCTCTGTCTCCCACACTTCCCCTCTCTCCATCTCCCCCTCTCTTTCTCTAGTACTGCCTCAGCATACTAAACAGAAGTTCTCTGATTACTTTTCTTCCTGAGAAACGTTGGATACAACTCTGAGGTTCGCTGCCACTGCCTTCGCCCGTTGCCATGACTACAGCTTCAGCGCTTAGCTTTATTGAGGAGGGGTGAAAGGAAGGAGGAGGAGGAGGACGAGGGGGGAGATTGCTGTGTGTCGTCACACAGAGATAGTACAAAAGAAAGCCACAGAGAAGAGCCTCATCTTTTTCTTTTTTTTTGTCTTTAATTTGATGCCTTATACAACTAGTTATTCCAAATTTAATCTCAACAGTGTTCAGAAAAAGACCAATGAAAAGTTAATTTCAGAATACAGATTGATTGTGGCCATGTGGATCTTGTATTTTTTGACCTTTTTAACATTGTGGCTTCGCTCTGGGGTCATGAAATGTTTTCTACATGTGAGGAAACTAAGCAAAACAATAAAATAGAAGCAAAAGGGAATATTTACTGTAGTTAAAGTCTATTTCTAATTATAAGAAAGGGAAACATATAATTGGAATTTTCTAATATTGCCACTGTTATGTATTGCCTATTAATTTATATAATTTTTTATAAAAAAAGTTTTTTTCCAGACTAATATAAAGACACGCTTTTAGATAACAAATAAAATGCATCAATTACTGAACTTTACATCAAATTGCTTATGGATCATTGTTGTCTTTCCAAATGTTACTGTTAAGGTAATTATTTATCCAAAATAGAGACTTTTCTTGTCATTTCACAGTTGCTCCTTCCCTCTTTCTCCCTCCTCTGGGTTCTCTGTCACCGTCACTCATGTCAGTTTGTCACAGTGGACGGGAGAAAGACCAGGAAAAATGGACAGTCACTATCAATCAATCAATATGATTTATTAGATTTTGGCCTTTTGGAAAGGTGACAGATTGATGTACACAAGGGGACAAAAAAAACACACATACACAGTCTCAGCTGTCTGTTGTAACCCTGAGTTATCTTGACACTCATAGTAAAGCTGCTAAATGTCCCTGCAACACACACACATACACAAACACACTCATAAACACACATAAAATGTGAACTAGCATATCTTTTTTCATAATTTCCTCTCCTTTTTCTTTTTGAAGAGCAGTACTTTGCACACCACCCTGAGATGGGCACAGACCTGCGCTTCCTGCAGTGTGAATATATCTGTTGTACGCAGGGCTGTATACATGTTTGGTGAGCCTCTGTGCCTCTGTATACATGTTTGGTGAGCCTCATGTTTGGTGAGCCTCTGTATTATGTACATACGGATTATATCAGGATCAAAATATTATCTTATTATGCTCTGGGTTGGAGTTTGATCGACACAAGTACCACAAATAATATGTTGAGACTATTTTAGGACTAATTAGACTATATGCTGTGTTTCATGGTATACATTTTTTTTTTCTTCGTTTATTTTTTTAAATATTTTTTAAAAGAGGTTTAATAGACCTTGGATGTGAATTTTACTGTCACAAATTAAGCATTTTCAAGCAACAGATTTTACAGATTTTACAAAGAAACTGTAGATTCAACTGCCTCCAGGTTCATATTTAATATTTAATCGGCAAAATAAGTACTGTCAATGAAAATATAACCCTTCCTTATCTTATGTATTAGAGTTTGTTTGAGATGGTGTGCTAATATAACAAGCTTTGTTTAAAGACTATATAATATGTAAAATTTGATATGCATAATGTTTCAAAACCTTGAATGTCATTACCCTGCCATTCAAAAACCATCACATATCATCAATATAGCTTCTTTTTAGAGTTTCTAATTTTATTCTCGTAACTTTAAATAATAGTTTTCATCAGTAGAGCGTATTCAAATGTATGGGTGGCTGTCATGTAGCTATTTGATTGGCAGATCCCTGGTGAACAGCAGACTCTACAATGAACACCTGCTTAATAAAAGACTTGCGAATAAATTATATAAAAAAAAAAACCTTTATAACAACTGGTGTATATTGGCTTTCTGTGGGAGAAAATGCTGCAATTATCCAAACAAACAGCTCTTATTTTGCACGCAGTACCCGGTACGACCTAACAAAGCATGCTACTTATCTTCCCTCCCCTTGAGTTGATTTAATTATATACAGCATGGCACCACAGCGAGCCACACACAGCTAGCCTACATGTATGTTTAATTTAACAGTATTTCACTCAGTTAAGTTGACCTTCCACAGCAAGCTTCTGACTGTAACTCTGCCAGAGTCCGTCAGTCATGCCCATGCAGGGGAGGAGCAGAGAGGGACCCATGCAGCAGGGAGAAGGGAGGCTAAAAGAAGGGCCAGAAAAGATATCGACACATACACCTACCCTGTAGTAGTCAGTGCTGTAGACATCTCTGGACATGCCAAAGTCCCCAATCTTTACCAGCAGGTTCTCACCCACCAGGCAGTTCCTGTTAAACAACAAAAAAACAACAAAGAACAATAACAGGAAGATGTTGTTGTGAGTTTAAATAAAGATGTTTTACATAGCTTGAGTTACAGTGTGTGTTGTTAAACCCTCTGTCATTAAATTTATTATATAAGAAATTGCGCTCTAATTGTATTGTATTTAAGGCAACAGCAAGTATTTCTGAAAATATATATATGATAAACATCCACTGACAGAAAAGAGAAGCTTTTATTTAAGTAATTATTTAAGAAAGTTACATTTTAAAAATGTATTATTATGGTTCATATTTCTGGAACGGTATATGTCCAGTTTTACATATGTTTTTCTTATTTTGTTGTTTCATTACATTAGAATCAGTCACTCATTGTTAAAATCACTCAATCACAGATCATACATATCTGCTGAATGTCTACTCATGTTTTCTTTACTGGCTACTCGAATGGGTGTTTTGCCTCCTTTAGGTGCTATTTGCCATATATAGACTGTATACTAACATTTATCAAGCTTGCCTATGACCAAATTATTACATTTATCGAGCGTAGTGTAGCCACATACCAATTATCACCATTCTGAAGGACGACCAAAGAAAACACAATTCATTAACAGGTGTTGCAGTGTTTTCAGTTATTGGGTATTTCATAAATCGTAAAACGGTCTGAACACATTTCCCTGTATAATGCCATGCTCATTAAAGCCGCACAAATAAATACAGTGTAGTAACAGAGCAAGTGACAAACCTGGTGGCCAGGTCGCGGTGCACAAAGTGCTGTGATGCCAGGTAAACCATGCCAGATGCTATCTGCTGAGCGATGTGCAGCATCTGAGATTGGGTCAGCTCCACAGGTCTGGTGGTCTGGCCCTCTGCCATCAGAACTGCATCTGGACCGTGAGCCCTGTGAGGGAACAGGTGTTTGGTTATTGTTTGTTGGAGTCATGTTGTTTCCTGTGCAGCGTTGCTACCTATCAGCCTTGTATCAACAGAGCAGAGGAGGCTGCTACTGTGCAAACCGCTTTGTCCATTGATCCCTATGCTTTTAGAGACATTTTTTCATCAGATTTCTATGTAGCAAAGAAAAGAGCCATACCTGAGGAACTTGTTGAGGTCTCCATGTTTCATGTACTCAAACACCATGATGAGAGGGTCACTCTCCACGCAGACTCCATAGAAAGTGACAATGTGCTCATGTTGAAGGTTGGTCAGCAGCTCAGCCTCACGGTGGAAATCCTTCCTGGCATTTTCACTGGCCTCTTTAAGTGTCTGCACACACACACACACA
>NW_023339718.1:10441624-10444432 GCF_004916995.1 Morone saxatilis
AGAGAGAGAGAGAGAGAAGTGACATTTTAATAAACTGACAAATGAAAAACTCACACATTATGCCACGTAGACTATTGCCAATTAGTCATTTTCACAGTGCACCCAGTCTGCTCCAATTTATTTGGCTGATGTCCACTAAAAAAAAAAGAATCTTGCCTTGTAAAAGTGAGTTACAGCAACTCGGCACACACAGTGTGAAATTACTGGCAGCGAGCGAGGACTGATACAATGGCAAAGCAGGGGGGGGGGGGGGATGGAGACATTTTATATTAATGTAAGCCATTACAAAGTACAACATTGTTTGCATTCATTATGTTCCCTGGTTCCTTTTGAAACTAATCTTTGTCTTCTTTCCATGAATCAGGAAATGTGTCAGGGAGGTTGTGTAACACAAGCATCTGTGACAGAGACAGAAAAAGAGTGTGTGTGAAAGACAAAGAGGGAGAGAGGGAGAGAAGAGGGATAAGACAGAGAGAGAGGGAGACGGAGAGAGAGAAAGAGAGGGAAAGAGAGAGAGAGTTGCAGGAAATGAAAGTGATACAGTGTCTCTATTCATTTCACATCAAAAGAAGAAAAATATAGAAAATTCCTCTTGTCCTACATGAATAATTGATTGTCTTCTTACAGTATGTGACATGGATATACATTCACTTTGTGTGTGTGTGTGTGTGTGTGCATGTGTTTGTTTATATGTCTGTGTACTAACAGATAGAAGCTCCTATTACAAATATAGGTTTAAAGGAAGAGAAGCCACAAAGAAAGCTCAGGAAGAAGGAAATGACCTGTGACCTTAAAGCCAGAATGCTGAGGTACCAGAAAATGAGACAGACTGTAACTCCACCCACCCGTATTCAACCAATCGTATATCATGAAACAGAGGCTTGGTCATGTACATTACAGGCTGTAATGTGATACTACATGATGATTATATGGTAGATTATTACAGCATGGATACTGTATAAAAACCTACGGCTCCAATCTCAGTTTGAAATGTGATATCAGACATGTGTGGGAAATCTGGGTTGGCTGACTGTCCTCTGATTAGTTCTCACATGCTGTCTTAGTTACACTTTTCACCTTCAGTTACTTCAAATATGTTGGGTTTCAACAGGGTAACAGGGCCCCCTGTTCCAGAGGATTTGTGTGATAATTACACTGCACACTGACACCAACTTTATAAGTTGTAAATAATGGCTTTATTAATCTAAATCATTTAGGGATTCTGTATATGTTAGTTAAAAACCATTAAAAAGAAAAACTTTTGTGTTGCTATGTTGTGAAAAATCCCTTTGATTGTTGTTTATCCCTTGTATTTCGTAACAATGCAGTTATAAATATTAGTAATCCATTAATAAATACAAATCTGCAGTTATGCAGTTAATAAGTCTTTATCCAGAAGATGAGAGGCCAGGCAAAGCATCATACTGGAGGAGGTTAAACACCAGCCACAACCTGGCAACCCAAACTTCTTATATCTGTAAAGCATTAGTTTTGATTCGAATTTGATTCGGTAACTAATAATGAAACCTTTATAAATGGTTATTAAAATGCTTATATAGACTACTTTTTTCATAATCCACATTTGACTGATGATGGTCGACCATACATGTACTGTATGTTACCTTAAACGATTTTCTTCTGGAAAAAATGAAATCTGGGATGAAAAAAAATTTCCTGGCAAACACATCCAGTGCACAACTGAATTCAATCAGCTAAAAAACACTGTGACAAATATTCATCAGTATATCGAGAAAAACAAATTAATGCTGAATTCAGGGAAGTTACAACATAGACTCTCCTGTGAGCCAGAAACATCTACGTATGAACTATGACGCTCTGAGTCACTGAACTCAATGCTGCATTAATTCCCAGGCTAAAAGCCATAATATTGCACTGTTAGTCATCCAGTCTGCACACACATTCAGGTCCCTGGTCAAATAAAAAGCAATCAACAACCTCTAGCTCAGGAATGTAGTGACTCATATTTACATGTGTGAAGGCAACATTATTGAAAGTGCTAGGTGTTCATGATTGATGGTATACAGGAGTGTACTGTACTGTAAATGTGTATGTATATTTCTATGTGTATCTGCAAGTGTGAAAGTGTGCCTCTGATCAATCGCACCATGCAGTAATATACAGTAACAGTAAAACTTGCTTCTGTATTATGGCTGACTGGCTGATTGATAGCCAACCTTAAAACCAGGACCATTAAGCTCTATTAGTGAGGGCAGGTTATTGTAATGTGGTGTACAGGGGAGAACATGTTTCTGTAATGTAGCGTGCTTGACAGAGTGCAACATAAGTACAGTACACACATAAGGAACAATGAACTCATGGGGGGGGGTGTATTTAAAGGACGACTACACCTCAAAATATGTTCTTTCTATAATGTTGAATGGTTCAATGTCTCTTTAGTGGAGTAATACTGATATATATGAATGTATTTACATCAAAATGTGCACACATTTTAGGTGAACTTCCAGGAATTCAGAAAAAGAAATTACAAATCAGATAATCAAAATGCCAGTATTGGTTTTATAAGTGGTATTTCAGTTTCTTGTCTATTATAATATCTACTACTACTATAATATGGCATTTATATTACTTTAATTCATTCATTTCTGTCCTTAGTTCACAAAAGTCTTGAAAATTACATTGCCATCCCCCAAATCACAGTTTGGGTTTTGGACAGTACTGTAAACCCCAGGAATACACTTCTGAAGGTGATGTCAGGACCCTTTGTTTCTATTACAACATTTTGTGGAAACATAGATTCCTAATCTGCAACCTTTTTGTCTGTGTTGG
>NW_023339718.1:10444532-10444732 GCF_004916995.1 Morone saxatilis
ACACACACACACACACAGAGGACCCCAAGAGCTGAGATTTATCTGTGATGTGATTAAGAGGCGCATTTGAAGAAAAGCTGTCCACTCAGAATATCACATTAAAGCCCAGCTAGACTCTCAGAAGCTGCATCGATCTACACTGTAAGCTACTGAGGTCCACCATAACCCAATATTGTACAGACTGAGAGAGAGAGAGAGAG
>NW_023339718.1:10444832-10465201 GCF_004916995.1 Morone saxatilis
ACAATGCAATATGTGTGTGTGTGCATCTGCATGTGTGCCTCTGTAAGCTTTGCACACGTACAGTATACAGTATGTCAGCCCTGTCTCCTAGACTTAATACCAATAGGTTTTGGGATAACAGAAGAATTTCTTTTACAAAAACAGATAAACAGCATTCTTAAATTAATAACCAACACCAGTTTGATTGATATTGCCTGGAGTGCACAATAAAAATTATGTTCTCTGGTATCATGTTTTCAAGTAAAGCATTGTTCCACACAAAAGTCGTACAGAGGTGGTTCTGGTGGATGGTGAGTGTGTAAAAGCAGGGCACGTCAGGTTTAGGATACAAAAGCATTTTGGTCAAATTTAGGGAAAGATTTAAGTTTCACTCTGTGAACTTTAATGTTGATAAACTAAACAAGTCATGTATTGTGCTACAGTTGACTTTTTTTTTATATTTAACCCAGATGACAATCTTGCCCTACGTGCTGCTACGACTGGTTAAACATTAAGCTTTGGTTGCAACAACTTAACTTAGTACCATATAAACATGTTTAAATGAGACAGGTTTGAGTATGCAGAGGAATCACTGTGGCTAAAATTCAGTGTTTATATCTATTATCCACTTTTCGTCATGACACGATTGTCTTCAGTTCAAAAACAGCAGTAGTGGGTCACAGATCTCAGTGCACTCACAACTCCCCATGCAGCGTCAGCACACAATAAACCCACATCCCCACAAGACAACTACCCACCATTTAACCAGCTAATAACCTCACCGCACCATTTCCTACTGCAGTTGTGTAATAAGCGTTCACCCATGAAAACGCCTCGCACCACTTCTCCTTAATTAACACCCTCAAATAGCAAATAACTTGATGTGTGCAGAGCAATCCTGCCCCTACTGCTTTTTTCCCTTTGGCAGGAAGATTTGGTGTTGTTCTCTCAGCCTTCTCTGCTGTATTTTAAAATGTGTCTTTATTGTTAGATTTATAATCCGTCATTGCAACAAATTTTGCATTTATACAGTCAAGAATTTTCCATAATTGCTGCGCATAGCAATCAAGAACTTTCAAAATGAAGTTATTTTATTTTTTATGGCCTTATATTGCTCATGAATTCTGCTTTCCAGCTGTCTGCCCTTGCCAATTTTACACTCCTTCTTCCACCCTGCTTTCATTATTAAACTGTATCTCTGTGTGCTACACATCACCCCTCTTCTCCTCAATCAGTATCCTTAATTAAGATCTACAGAAATATTATTCCCCATTTACCAAACTTTGCACTCTTATTCTCTGATGTTTTTCTTAATTAGTACCCGTTTTCCCTGCTTATCATACTCGCTCATTTTCCCTCATTTAGCATCGCTCCATGCAGCTTCATTATCTTACTTTCACTTTCCTTTTTTAGCGCCCCTCCGTTCCATCATTTATTTCTTCCTATTGCCATTCCCCTCACTTTTTAATCAACATCTTCTAAACATTAACACAGGCACATGTTTTTCTCTCATTCTGTTGCTCCATCAGTCTTTTTCTATCACTTGTTTATGACAGCGCTTACAACATTACCATCAAGAGGAATAATATTTCCCATCAACCACCTTCTCTCCCATCTTTTTTCATCTGTCCTTTTCCTCCGTTCTCTGATTGCCTCAACATTCTCCCTTTACAGCCACCTCTCGCACCGATCCTCCTCAATCAGCATCTTATAAACAACCAAAAAAAATTAATGTCTCAGGACATAATTATTCCCAGTTTGCCATCTGCCTCTTCTGCCATTCCTCCGTCTCTCATCTGCCCAAAATCTTTCCAGGACCCTGAATGCTGACATAAAACAGCTTAAACCCATTAGAAATGGTGTGTGATAGGTCAAAGCCACAATCATGTTTGACAGATGCTTTAAAAACAGGACCTTCTCCATCAAATTCCTCATGCAATTAATGTCATCATGCCTTTTATCTTCCACTTCCTTGGTGTAACTAATTGTGACCTAAATTTTTACAAGCTTAGTGTGCGTGTGTGTGTGTAAATGGGTGTTTTCAAATACTGTACTAACGTGTTGACTTATGAACAACATTTTCCAGAGCAATGTTAATCCTCATTCCCTAGATACAACAAAATAAAAACCCCAAAAGATCTGCTGAGATGGAAATGGTGGAAAAATTGAGACACACTCCAAAATAAGCCAAGAGGAAGGTGTAACATAAGGAAGAAAAGTCTCTCCCTCAGTTCAGGGCTGTAGTGACTACTGCTGTATTTGTCTCAGCGTTTTACCACTTTTTAATTTAACGAGTTTACATTATATCAGTTGTGGAAGAAGTTCACACATCTTTTTATTAAGTAAAAGTAGCAGTCCCACACTGAAAATACACTACAAGTAAAAGTCCTGCGCTCGAAACCTAGGTATATAGAGCTAGGTATAAATAATATATATACTGTTGGGTAGTTTATTCTATAAGATCATCATATGTTTAGATTGTTGTGTGTCCAGGATTTAGTGGCATCTAGTAGTGGAATTGCAGATTGCAACCATTTGAATACAGCTCAACCTTCTAAGCATGTAGGAGAAACTATGGTGGCCATGAAACTTACAAAAAACGCAAAAGTCCCTATCTAGAGCCAGTGCTTGGTTAGTAGAAATTGGATTCATAACCTCAGTATTTCACTTTCAAAATACACATTATTGCTGCTAGTATCGCTAACAGCCCTTTACGTACTGTAGGATTAGGGAACCACAAACACAGTAGTTACTACCTCTGCAAGTCGAGGGTTGTTTTACTGTAACTCTTTAATAATGCATGTGACGTACTTTCCAACAATGCAAACTCCTTTGATGTTATTATTGTTAATGAGGTGCTCACTTCAGATCTAAGCTGCAACAACTGAAGCTGTGCAACACAGCTAACAGTTCCCATAATTACACACGGATCCATCATCTCTGCAGAGTAATTGTTGCTTTTATTGCTGCCAAGAAGAGGCCTATGCCCTCTTTTAAGCAAAAACGTGTACCCACCACTGATTCCTATATTCAATATTACAAGGCACAAGCTGGTTGAGGCCACTGTTTAAAAAGAGTTCAGTTCTTGGCATACAACCTAGAGCCACTTTGCCAAACTGTCTCCATCAAAGGCTATTGTATGGGTCTGAAAAGGCAGAGTGCCAAATAATCGGTCAGATACTTTCAGTATTTATGCTCCCTGTCTGAGAGTCAAAGAAGCGCACAGAGTAATAGTTGTAATGGCTGTAATATATTAAAAACACACACAGGCATATACACATACACAGCAGTACGTTATTGACTTTTATTGATCCTCAGCGCTTTCATTCTTGTCTTTAGGCTGTAAATCCCAGTCTATCTTTTAGTTATATCGCGGGGCTGAAGAGGTCAAGCCCCAGTCCCCCATCATTATACATCCTCAACCTTGTCTTCAACAAAGGGAGCCTGATGGTGCTCACACACAACACACGCACACACACACACACACACACACACATATGCATGCGGTTCCATAATTTACTGCAACACAAGGCCGAAGCCTAGAGAAGCTTTTATTACTTGCCAATAATCATAATGTCATGTTGATGGACCAGGTCAATATCCTTGTGTGCTCTCTGTCTGTCTGTTTGACTGTTGCTGTCTCTCTGTTTCCTTCTGTTCTCCTCATGTTTCTCTTCTATTTCTGTTTGTCCCGTTCTCCTTCCCACTTTCTTTGACCACTTTGCCCTTCTGTCTCTTGCTTTGTTGAATCTGTTCTGTATATATGTGGTGCGGTTAGATAAATTGGTGCTGGTTTACACTCAGAAAAATACGTCTACCTGTAGTGACTCACAGACACTTGTATGTTGTGCTGCCTTCACCTCTGGTAATGTATGTGTATGAGTCACACATGGAAGTCTCAAACTGTATGAATGGATATGTGCCTAACATATGCTGGGGCATATAAATTGACTTTTTATTTCCCAATTCTCCATCAGAATTGACAGCTTATCCTCGGCAGCTCCAAGGTCATTGCCATGACAGCAGGAAATATGTTGCCATGGTAACCCCCATGTATCACACAAGTGCAGTTAACTTGAATATTTGAAAGTATAGCTCATAATGGATTCACTAACATTTAAAGATTTGAGTTAATTTGGGAAGCCATTAAAAAGTATAAGATTTTTACTTACACGTGTCCGTCTTCAGGAGGTTGTTTGTGCTCCTGAAGTACTGAGGGTTTTCTATCACTGGGATCTTGGTCATGCCGATGATAACCGCATCAGGGCCCATCTCTGAGGAAGAAGGGGTGTTGCTGCCATTGGAGACGTGGTGAAGAGGAGAGGCAGAGTCATCGTCGTTGCTGATTACTGAAGATGGTCCTGAGAGAGCAGAGAGAGGAGGGATAAGCATGACTGAGTCCAGTTGCTTTATCTTTTCTAAACAATGATGGAGAGACATTTCAGCACATGGCCAGCCATGCTAACAGTATAAAGTCACAAGAGAAAAAAGCTTTGAATCTGTTATTAGCAGAGATTGAGGCGATGAGATCACTAGCTATGATTATTAATCACAATACACATCTGAGAGAAGGAGAGAGAGACCTCACCTCAGTTTTAATCAGTTACATTAGTTCTTAGATCAGAGCCCTCTGTGCTTGAGAAATCTCAACACAGTTAAATTTGTTGCTACATAACCATCAGCTAAAAGGACCAGTGTGTAGGATTTAGTGGCATCTAGCAGTGAAACTGCAGACAGCTACTAACTCAACACCACCTTTGTCTGTGTTTGACAACCTGGGTTGTGAAAAAGGAGAAACTATGGTAGGTATGGAAACTCACAAAAAACATCAAAAAGACAAAATGTGGGCAGTGCAGGATGTGCCAAAGATGAGTTTGCTGATTTGTATTCTGTTTTAGGGCTCAACCACACAAACATATTTGCTATTGCTTCCACATGAAACATGGATGTGAATGCTACAAGAAGCGAAGGTTTTATTTGCTTGCATAGAATAAGAGTGAACAGAAGGTGAATATTCGCCGATATTGATTCTGGATTTCACATAGGCGTAGAGTTATTTGATCAGTATGCTTAGAACAATGTGCTTGTCGGATGGTTGAGCAGTGTCTGAAACACCCTTCCTGCTCTCTTTTCCAAAGTCAGAATTAGAACTGAAACCAATAATTCGTAAAGTGCCCACTTCCTTCTTGGTCAGGTGTGCGGAGGTTAAAAGGTTTACAGGATTGTAATGTCCTCTTGACTTCCTTTTACTTTTTAATTCTATTTTTTGTCTGTACAAATGAGTGCAACATGTTTAAAAGATTGTAAGTGTTATCTATTATCCCCATCTGAATGATTATTGCATCTCACCCCTGATGGCAGGGTTTCCCTTGTTCTTTGACTGTGATTCATTAAGAACGGCTGTAAACACTTTGCCCCCAGACGTGGGCAATTAATTCAGGTTCAAAATACAACAGCCCTGTAAGAAGTCAGAAGAGGACTGACAATAGCATCTGACAAAGTTAGAGTATGTTTCTCTGTGTAGGACATGTGGATGTGGAGCTATAGGTAGCAGCTCCCATAGCGTTGACTTTGGTCATCTTGTTTGGGTGACAAATTAGCGAATTTACGCATGTTGAAAATGAGCCCGTTAGAGTCCTATTACAGGACCATGCCTTTAGTACAAGGTGCTTTGTAAATTGTGATTGTTTTCATGTTTGACTGCTGGGTTACTTTTTAGGTCAGGCTCTGCAACATTTAATGATGAAGTCAAAGAAAGAGAGAGATGAAAGTGTATTTCTACAAAGCTGGAGGGTAACCGGGGGAATTAATGTATGCCTTCAAAAAGACAAATGCCGGTAATCTAGGAACCTGGTGGAATAAAAACCAAGAAGGAAATCCAGATTCAGTGCTCTTAGTTGTTATACTTCTATTACCTGGAGAACAAAATCTCTGGAGAATAAGCTTTTCTATATCAAAATTTTGAATTCACACTAACTTACCTTACAGTGCAAGTTAGAAAACGCTGGATATTAACATTTGAGTTTCATACAACAGACATTTCTGAAAGCAAAAATACCAACAGCGTGAAACAAGACACTGCAAACAGAAGAGAGGTGGGATGGCATGAGTCAGACACCGTACCCAACCCTTTTATGGAAAAATGGCTTGTTTTGGCAACAGAAAGGAGGTGTTATTAGCTTCTAATTAAGACAGTAAAAACAGTCCATAAAGCTGATTGTATGTTCACAAGTTTGCAGTTACAGCACAACTTCATGACACTGCTGCTAATTCTCTGTGTATTTAGGTTGAGTGCCAAAGCAAACAATATCAGCCTTTTTCACAGACTGTATCACTAAATAGCAGCTACATGTGCAAGTGCATGCAGGCACATATCGATGATCACTCTCTCTTATGTAAGGATAAACACACGCAGTTGGAGCATCGTTCTGTGCAAATATATATTTGTATGTAAGTTGTAAAGTACTTCCACTGCAGCTACATGTTTTCAATGTACAAATTGGCCTTTAAGTATTGTTTTAATATTGACTTGAATAAATGTGAACCTATCCTTTAACTCTCAGTTTCACTGTATATCATTTAAAATCTCCGCTTCTTGATATCATTCAAACTTTAAATCCACTGACTCCCTGTGATGTCAAAGACTCACAACTGATCCCACTGAGGATCAACACTCCTCACTGCGCTTCATCACAGCTTCCAGTCACTTTCAGTTTATTGTTTTGGGTAGTTGATCCATTTGGGTGAGTGCTAATAACTTTCATCATAGCCAAGAGGCTCACACAATGTTTTTCTTGACCATCAAACCAAGGCTAAAAGTGGAGTCAGGAGGAACTCATTTAAGTCTTGCAAAAAAGTGCTTTCTAAGTTCTATATTTTCTGGTTTACCCTCTGATGTCCTGCTTCAACTCTCAGGGCTTTACGGACTTTAATGCAGTTGCTAACTCGAGGCACTGGCGCTCCAGGCGGTCCAAATCTCCTGTAATGATACTAGAGATGTAAACTCCAAACTCCTTGTGCCCATGGCCCTCTGTTTCAGACAGAGAGGATGAACTCAGGGGCTGCATGAAGGGCCAGTATAAGATAGATGTTTTTATGAATCATGCAACGCTACTCTGGAATCTCAGACTAAGAATATAATGCTGGAAATGAGCATAATAGGTCTCTTTTAACTACATTGTTGTCACATCATACAGAATTATGTTTAAGCTGTGATTTTTAACAGTTTTGGAAAGGCACAGAGAAATAATGTTGTCCTGTCGATTGGGATGTCGGCACAGAAAACACTTCTGTGTGGAGTTGTAGAGGGTAACAGTGAGAGTGTATGTGCTCACAAGGTTACAAAGGTGAGAAAAACTTGTAAAGTGACATTTTCACAGTCCCAAAGGGCCAAAGTTTGCATGGATGCAGGGTTTCTTTTTTCACGTCCTTTATATCCTGTATTCTATCAATTACCAACCACATACAGGTCTGTATTTTTGTAGGTCTGTCATCATGATGTCAGTTGAAATTACTGGAGAAAATATCATCCAGTGCTAACACAACAAATAACTTAATGATAACCAGCAATGCTTGTAAATGATCTTAATCTCTCAGGTACATGCAGAGGTTAGCAAATTACTGCTTTTCAGTGCATTGTCCAACAAGTACTATAATAAAGGCCTGTGGGTGATTTGCATGCTTCTAACTCTGTATCATCTTATTTATGCATTCTTCTCTGATTTAGGGCTGTGAACTATTTGACTTGGATGAGAAAATGTGTGTGTGTATATGTGCCTGTGTATAAGGCTGTCTTAACAAGCATAATTGGATGCCTCCATCTAGTCTTGGTCTTTCATCAGCTCTTCACCGTGTGTCAGATGAAGAAAAATAACACCAGAGACAAGTTAGAGCATGGAAAGGGAAGAACTATTCAGAGTTACACTCACACACACACACAGAGTGAACACGAAGCACAGTCCTTCTCTAGACCTTTTCAAGACACGAGCATACGCCTGCAAACATTGTATTATGAGATGAGATTGATTTCCCATGAGCACAAAATACAGTAGATGTATTCCCCCTCATGTGGTCGGTTCTGCTGAATTATAACACTGGTTGACATCGTTCATTTCCTCTGTCCCTGGCCTCATATCAGGCTCTAGTGCTGCTGACAGGGCTTGATTGAGAGGGAGAAACTGAGAGAGTTTGTTTGTATGTGAGGATGTGTGTGTGTGTGTGTGTTTAAACCAGCTGGTATGTGTGTGTTGGTGACTCATGTGAGGATTGAAAAGGCCTTGAGAGAGAAAAGGAATGAGAGCAAGAGCATATAGTTTGTTTTTCTGTGTGGAGATGTGCACGCTGTGTCCAGGATCAGACCTGTATGCTAATATATCACTTTTAATAAATGGACCATAAAGAGTGATGAAGGGGGAGCGAAAGATGAATACCAAACAAGGTTTGGAGGGAATTGAAAAATATTGTAACTGTATTCTTTGGACCAAATGCTGTTCGAAATGTTCTGCCATATCTCAGAACTGTGCCTCAGTTTTTACAAATTACAAATCATTTCTACCTTATGAAACAATGTCAACCCCTCTGCAAAATGTTATGTCAGGCTTAACAAAATGTTATTATTATTATTATTATTATTATTATTATTATTATTATTATTAATGGTAGTAGTGGTAGCAGTACTTGTAGTAGCAGTATGTGGATTGTTAATGTTGTATATTTTTGTTGTAAAAAGGGAAAAATATCTGAATCCTTCAGTTTCCCTTTAGACTTACAAATCATCAGATGATTAGACATAATTGTTTTTGTCGAGATGTAAAATAAACTTAAAATAAAAACTTATTTTTATGCATTACAGTCAAAGAGACATTGACTGGAACTTTTATATAGCTTTGAAGAAAAAATATAGTTCAATTAAATCTTTATGCAAAAACCTTGTCTGTAATGTTGAAGATAAATAAAAGGGATTTTTAGCCTTGATTGCATTCACAACCCAGAGGACGCGGCAAGAAGCTGAAATATTTGATCTTGTCATCATCTGATTTCCATGGCTACTGGTAGGCAGAAGCTACTAATTGTTAAGTTTGTAAGAGTAGTACATTTTATTTATTTTATTAATATGGAAGCTTTTCATTTTCCTTCAAATTGGGATCTGTATCAGCAAGGGAGGCAGCCATTTTGCATTGTTACAGCTGACGGCCCTACAGAAAGGACATGGTTTCCAAATTTCTCTCACTGGAGAAATATTGCATTCAAGAAGTGAAACTGTTAGATTTTATCTGTTCAAGTTGTCTGATTACTTGCTATGTTTAGCATGCTGAGTTTATGTCAGTGTAACAAAGGGAAGAAACAAACATGACGCACACAAGAGTGCAGGTTATTGTCACTCAGTATGTGTGTTTGTGTTGGGAGGGGCAGAAGATCATTAACACAGAGAGGTCCCAGGGTCAGATCGTTATAAATACCGTTAAGTCGAGGGGCAACAAGAGCCTGCATGCATGTATATGTGTGTGTGTGTGTGTGAGAAAGAGAGGTGGCTGAGGGTCCACAGGGAGAGACTTGGTAAAGGGGGGAGGGGGGGTGTTGAGAAGGTATAGAAGGGAGGTGGAGAGAGGAAGAGAGAGATAGACAGGAGAGGCAATGGTATAAGTGGGGTCAGGTCATGACCTAACAGTGTTAATAGACATGGAGCCGATGTTTAAAATGGTGGATATGGGAGCTCCTCGGAGTCTGGTGCACGGTCAATAAAATACATTGCCTTGCTTTCAAAGTTCAGGTCATGACACTGCGGATGGCAGGAGGATGACCACTAAAAACACAAACTATGTCATTGTTTCCGATTCTATTTGTCTTTTTAACAACAATGTGCTGTGATTATATGTGTTTAAGATGTCAGTGTGGTGGAAGGAATGTGGTGAATTTAAAGTGGTTCACTTTAAATTGTACAGTTTGTGGGAAAGAAAAGGTTATTTAAAGGAACATTCCAGTTATTTACACATTGTGACTTATTTTGTTGTTGTCTGTTGGTTGTGACACTAACTGTACTAACACTGTACACAAAGTAACTGATTTGAACACAGTAACATCGCTACAACAACATCTAAAGGTTAGACAATCAGACAGGTTGTAAAAAGGCTAAAAATGTATTAAACAGGGTATCAACTTATACCCTATACAAAAAAGTTGCATAAAACTGGAATTTCCCCTTAAGGGTCTTTTAAGAAGTGCTGCAACTCTGTAGCTGTGATTCGTGATCAGGTTTGTGTACCGCTACAAATGGCTCTGTGTCTAGTTGAACAGCTGTTTCTGTCAAGGGAGGTTGGGCCATACTTTCACCAAATCACAGTACAGTTCATGAATAATGCCATTGTTAAATTAATGACCTCTAGTTCACACAGCTTGCTTCATTACAGGTTTATGTTGAATGCAGAGAATTAGACGCTTGGAGAAACTGAGCAGATGTATGTCGACATACAGTAGTTACACAACCTTGTCAGGAAAGTAAAATCCCTCCACTTTGAATGTCAAGGGGATAATATAAACTTGAAAGCTGTAGTGTAAAAAAACAGGTGTTGAAAGTTTTGTTGCTATAATATTTCTAACTTACACAAGGGAAATGCAGCTGATACTCGTTCTACTATTCGCTAGCAAACATACTGTAACAGGATTTGGGTGCTGGCAATTAAATATACTGTAATCCAGCTAAAATGCAACCCTGACACATTCTGCAGAAATTCAGACATATTAAGAGTCATTTAAAGGAAAATGGGCAATAGTACAGGAGCTACAGATACAACACGCCAATGTTTGAGAGTCAGATACACAGCTATGAATATGTCCATGTGGACAGCCCATTCTTTAGCTCTTTAAGATGCTGCTTTGACACCAGTGTTGCTGTGGGAGCCCGAGGGTTTGGGATCTGGAGTGGAGCAGGAGTTTTATGGCAGGAGCCTACACTGGAGCTGAGTTAAAACAATGACTGTGAGTGACTGTATTGATCTCTTTTAGGCTCTCTGGGTACACCTCAGACAAACTGAAGCCATTTACTGCAGCATGTTGCCCTGGGCGATGGATGTAGAGAGGCTTTTATGGGATTTAAGGACATCAGGGCCTGTCAATCAGTCTGTTAAAACTGCTTGGTTGTCCTATGCCCAGAGAGGAACAGTGAGAGCAGTTGTTAGCAGATAATGGTGGATTTCATGATTTGAGATTACTTTATTGGAGGTAGTCAGTGATGTCAGAGTGCAAGATTGGTTGAAATATGGGGTGTAGATACACTTTAGAGGTGGTGATGGACAACCTAGATATCAGGTATAAACTGACAAAAACAATGGATTGAACAAGCAAGTGTTCAGCTCTCGTTCAGTCTCTTTATTGCAACAATCTTGGCTCTTGCTGCTGAAACATTGCTGCTATTTCTGAGAAATTCTTGACAATTTCCCAGGCACAAATGCAGAAACTCTGGCTGCCATGTAATTACTTTGCCTTTTGATGAAGAATAACTGACTGCGAATCAAAAAGGCAAGAAATTCTTTTATGTAAACCTTTAATTCTGTCTCTTTCTGATGTTTCATCCAGGCAGTCAGTAGAGCAGTAACTCAGGCTTCAGGGCAAAGACAGGACTGCTGCCACTGTTGACCCCAGAGGTCTCGGTGACCCCTTAAGCTTCACAATACGTACAAACACACAAAAACACACACTCACAGATGACTGGTAACATGAACCCCGTGTTCCCTAAACTGTGCTGTCAACTCGCTGAACACAGGAAGTAATCTATCGATCCAGAAGGAAGAGGGACGGAGGGATGCAGGGGAGAGAGACAGAGGAGAAGACACAGCAGAAAGGAAAGAAACAGATTCAGATTCACTGAGTGGCTGGTTGACAGAGGGATAAATAGAGGCAAAAAATGAACTGAAAGAAGAAAAATGCTAATGAGATTTTAGATGTTTAATACCTGAAAAACACTCTGCTTCTTTCTCTGACTTATGGGGTCCTACAGTTTTGTATATTTCACATGTGAGAATTCTGTATTTGTGTTTTTGTCTTCTCACTGGTTTGAAGTGAAGCAGGGGTCAGCAAAATAGGGATGATTTCACATACAGATAGGTGACAAATCAAAGAAAAACCTCTATAAATGGAGAGAACTTAATTTATGCACATGCTTCCACATGGGTCCACTTTATGGTACAATTAAGAAATTAACATCCAATCATGCTCTGTGGCTTGTAAACGAATGCTGGACCAATTGATTCAAATTTTGTCAGAAGGCTATTATAGTAGGGTTGCAGTGCATGAATCGCTCATTACAAAGATGAATGCACATTTGGTAATTCAGGGGTTCAAAAACCATAGGCACTGGTCTACATAGTGGGTGAGTGCATGTCAGGTGTACACAAAAAGTACAGTACAGGCCTGACTGCTTGACCCTGAGTGACTCTTATGCTGTGGAGGGCACATTGTTCGCATGGTTTGGGTCCAATTGTTCCCTTAGAGAGATGGGTCACTGCAAATCAATACAAAGTTGTTCTGAGTGATCAGGTTTATTCTATGGGGGTGGTCTTTTCCAGGATGACAATGCCCCCATCCATAGGGCTCGGCGGGTCACTGAATGGTTTGATGAGTATGAAAATTGTTTGAATCACACGCTCTGGCCTTCACAATCACCTGATCTCAATCCACCTAAGTCGGATTTTGGACTGATGTGTTAGACAACACTCTCCACCACTGTCATCAAAACACCAAATGGAAGAATGTTGTCTATCGCCTCAATAGAGTTCCAGAGACTTGTAGAATCAACGCCAAGGCGCATTGAAGCTGTTCTGACAACACCTTACTAAGATATCATTGGTTTTTCCTTTAATTTGTCATCCCTCCATACACCAGTCAGGATTTGCCAACATTTGAATCAAAATGTGGTGACAGCTCTGGGATTGTTTGCTTATGTTTCCAGGCCCCTGTCAATCACATCTGATCAAACCAGTTTTTTATGTTAAACTCTTGATAAACAATAGCTAAGGGTGTTTATACCTTTGCCTAAGTTTCACTTGCTTATCGGTTATTTATTGCTCAAAACAATGACAGTCCAAAATGCAGATAAATTCAGTTTTTAGGTATATAGGACAAAAAAAAAGTAACAAATCTCATGTGAGAAGCTGGAACTAGAAGATGTAGAAGAAAAGCCTTTTTTTCACTATTTCCCAATAATCAGTTTGTCTAAATTGTTGCTTATGTTTTTTTTCTAGCGATCAATAAATTGATTAATCAATTAAACATTTCAGCTCTAGATTTTATTATACAGTAGCTTACTAGTACGTTTAACCTATTACTGCATGGAGCATTTAGGTTTAATTTCAGGGACAGCAGCTTATGATAGAAAATAGCTTTGAAATGACATCCAAAATGAGTCCCTGCCATGAGAAAGTAAGAAAGAAAGATTAAGGTTATGCATAAAATAGAAAGAGAACAATGGGAATACAGAGACAGGATAGATAGAATGAGGCATGGATTGAGGGAGAAGGGCTAACAAAGAGGAAATGACAGAGAAATAGTGGGATGGATACAGTAGATGGGTTGAATTTCCTCTACACTGCAGTTAAATGTCCATATGAATCTGCCTGTACAAGCCAAAAATCCTCCTCCTCTTTGGCCTAATGCAGAAGCCTATCACATTCCCCTATTCTCTGTACCAACCATGGTAAAAATAGACATTTGCTCGTCTCCCTGCATCTGTCTCGTGTCGTGTATCTCCTTTCTCATCTCCATGCATGTGTCTACCACCCCACTTACTGTCGTCATCCTCTTGTTTTTTCCCACATCTTCCTCTCTCTTTCTTCCTCGTAGCCCCCTCAGTCTGATCTTTTTTATTTTTAATATTCAACCCACATTCACCTTCTCATATTACACACTGGAAGACCAGTTCCTCCTACTTAAAGCACTCAGAGGTGGTCAGAGATTCAGAGATGTGAAAATAAAGTAGCAGGGAAGGAAGTGACAGTGAAAGAAATTCAAGTGAGTGTTTTTGTGTTTCCGGTTCTGTAATATAAGGCCAGCAGGAAAATTACCACCAAGCATCTGTTCAATATGGAGAAAAATGCTTCAGATAATAATGACCAAATTGAGAAAATATTTATAAAACTGAATTACATCTCAACCCAAGCTAAAGTTTCTTTGCAGATTAAGATTTTACATACAAATCGTGATGATCGTATACATAAGACACACTGTTACTGATTAAGCTACCTAAAATACACATTGACACATTGACCAACTGCAGTGAAATGTTTGTTATACATTAATGCATCAGTAATAATAATCCAATAATATATTATTAATATCAAACATTATGATTAATATAAAGTAATAGAAGAATATGAAAACCAATCCAAAGTCTTTCGGGCGGTGACATGGTGGTGACATGTGGAAGCTGTGTCGTACCATATAACGTTGCTCAGGATCTATTTTCAGTGTTTTAAAAAGCTCTCTCTGTTACAAAGATTGCTATAGCTTAATTTTTTTCACTATCACTACTACCACTACTAAGGAGAGCATCATTTCAGTTGAAGAGTGTCCCTGTAGTAACAGAGATGTTACTTTATTAATGTTTGTTAGCAACCATTCTCGCCATCATTCAAGCAACTACTTAAACTGGTAGGTGCTGATATCTCTGATTGTCTGGCATCCCAAGACTGTCCAGGGCACCTTACAAAACCAGATAAGACAGTTGGATAACAGTGGAAAGAAAAAATTAAAACAATAATAATACTAACACAGAACAAAAACAGTAATGAAATGTACAAATTAAGGAATACATTCACAAACACATTACAAAGCACCAGGAAAAGCTAATTAAATAAAAAGGTGAGTTTTCAGTTTCAGCAATCTAAAATAAACAACAGATGCACACTGGTATACTAGAGGTTAGGGCCAGCCACACTGAGGGCCTCATCACCCATAGCGCAGGGCCTGGAGTGGCCTCTGAAGTATAGAGGTGCCAAGCCATGGAAAAGTTTATAAACAAGGAGACGTACTTTAAAAGAAATTAGGTACTTAATTGGAAGCCAGTGTGCTGAAGGGTAGGGGTAATATGCTCCCAGGGCTGCATGTGGTAGAGAACTCTTGCAGCTGAATTCTGGACATACTGTAGTCTTTTTAACCCCCGAGTGGGTACACAAAAGAGAAGGGCATCACAGTAATGTATTCAGTATGTGAATAAAGGAGTGAATTAGAGGCTCTTCAGATGTCCTGTTTTGGTGATATGTTTGACATGTGTGTCAAAATAGAAGAGTCTAAAGTTACACCAAGATTTGTGACCTCAGCGACAGAGGCAATGAGGATAGCCTCAGATTTATCCTGATTAAGTATAAGGTAATATCAGGTCATCCAAGCATTTATCATTATATGTTTTTCAGGTCGAGTGTCTGAGGGATTTGTGTGTATATAGAATTGTGCATCGTCAGCATAGTAGTGAAAATTGAGAGAATGTAAATAATGAACAGTAAGAACTTAACCTGACCCAAAGCTGTATGGTAGGATTTGAACCATGATAATGGGGGGTAAGTGCTGTGACACCAAGTATTTTTTCTCACCGGTTCAGCAGAGGATTGTGACAGACCATAACAAAAGCAGCAGTGAGATCTGAGAGGGTAAGTATGTTGAAGTAACCAGAGTCAGCAGCTGAGAAGAGAAATGTCTCTCTGGTGGAACTGCTAACAACTCATCTGTAACATGCAATGGGGGACACTACGTTTCTTTGTAAAAGATCACAAGCCAAAAATGTTGGATGGATTGTATTACATAAGGTTATTAAATGTTTAAAATGTAAATTCTTAGTATGAAACACATTCATGCCCACATCACTCAGCACTTGGACAGATGTGTGGAGGTAAGATAGTAAGCAGGTTTTAAACTCTCTCTCTAGCTCTCTTTTTTCTTTCTTTATAGACAATTTCATTTTCCATGTGAACATACGAGTGCAACACCATAAATGCCTACCAGGAGAGACTGTCTGAAATGTGCACCATGGCCAGCATTTTACTCCTTCACTCCTACGCCTTTGAGTTCAGAACAACACTTCTTGCAGTGTGGTATTGTTATTTTTACTTAAGTAAAAGATCTAAACACTTCCTCCACCACTACCTTAAACCCGTCAATACTTAGTGTCCAAGCCAAACCCATCTCACTATATTAAAACTCTTAAATTCCATGAGAATAAGAAAAAAAAGGTTTGTACTGTAATTAGAGTGGAACAGTGTGAGCCCATCGCTGACAGTGACACTCTTCAAGTGTTGAAAATCCTCACAGTCATGCAGTAAAAGAGGAAAAGCCTTGATGACTTTAAACATTATTGCTGCATACAGTTAAGAGATGGACAGAGTCAAAGAGACGCGGAAGGAAAAAGAGACGATTTACAGAAAAGAGGATGTACAATAAAAGAGGATTTGGATGTGGGATTGATTTCAAAGCCAAAATGGCCACAGATATATTCAGTTTCATTTATTGTGTCTGACTGAGCCTTTTGTACTGATAAATAAAGGAACACTTAGTACAAAATATGCACTGACACACACAGACACACCTAAAAGCTCTTGCACTTTCAGATGAAAAAGACACACTTGCAAACGAGGGACACCAATAAATGATTTCTTTTATTGAAAAAAAAACCCTGTCTTTCTTCTAAAGAAGGAAATATCTTTTTCAAATGAGCCTTTTAAGCAATTATACAGAACAGCCTCTTGCGCATGCTTTAATGACACAATACAGTTTATGGAAGAGGATCATGGCCAAAAAGTCTGTACGTAGCTTTTTTTTCTGTTTAGCTTTGCCTTTATGCTGAATATGACTTATAACAAGTCCATATATGTTTTTTGTATCCTGACAGTGGAGAGGTATAAAGGTCGTCATTGTGCAAATATACTTAGATGTATTATTTCTTTAAATTGAGACTGTAGGGGCTGTGCTGCAGTTAGGGGGACTGTTGATGGGAGACACATGAAAAATGAGGTATGGTAACAAACATATGAAGGTAAAACAGGCACTTGATAAGAGTTCAGTTATAAAACAATAATATTGTGTATCGGAATGTACAAAGGAAATAAAAAGATAAAACATAAAACAACATTCACTTCCAGTTCAAAACCTATTATATTGTATATTGTCATATTTCCCAGTGTTAGCATTTTTTCACTTTTTAACTCAAACATCTTCAAAACATTTTCAAGAAAATCTAAATTATGCAATTTACAATGGTCAAACATAAAATATGTGCAATTATGTGCAAAAAATCTAATGGATTTAACCCTAAAATGAGCCTAGCATCCTAATAGGAACTGTTTACACAACGACAACGGTTTACAGGACAATAACTTATAGCTTCTGAATGACATTGAACTCTATTTTGTTAAATCCTACAAAGGAACAGTTGTTATCCAAACGCCAAGTTGAAGAATAGAAATTTCTTAAACTATTGTTGAAATCCACTGGACGAAGCTTTAAAAAATTACTACATATTACTTATGTAACAAGAGGAGCAAATTCTGACTGAACATGAATGAAAATCAGCCTCATGTGTGTTTTTGTTCCTTTTTTTTAAAGGAATAATTTGACATTTTGGGAAATACGCTTATTTGCTTCTGGTGGAGAGTGAAGTCCATCAATGTCCATTAATCACAAGGCTACAGTCGGTTTGCTTAGCTTAGCACAAAGACTGGAAGCAGGGGGAAACAGCTAGCCTGGCTCTGTCGACGACAAAATCCACCTACCAGCACCAATAAAGCTCACTAATTAACACATTATATTTGTTTTATATAAACAAAAACAGCAACAAAGGTAATTTTTACTCCTTTTCTAACTTCCCATGTTTATAACCCATCATTTCCTCAGTAAGGTTTAAGTACTGGTCATGTCACATTTGGTAGTTGCTTTTATCCAAGTAACTATTGTACTGATATGGCTGTCCAATGGTTGATAAAAACTCCACTACATGCCTTAGGAAAAAACTCACTGTATATGATCAGGTTGTAATATATGTAGCCTACTAAAAATACAAGTACAGGTCCATTTACTAACTACAACATAGCTTTAGTTTAAATGCAAGCTCATAGCAAGAGAAACATTTCTTAACTGTAAAAAAGTTACATTCATGTTGCTGATGAAGCTACAATTTTGATTATTTCAGATACAGACTGAAAATGTGTCTGAAGTTTTCCCTCCTGAATAGAAAACACACAATCTTTCTTTCTGTCCTCATCTATCTTTCTTATAAACACACACATACACAAACAAAGACACCCACACTCCCTAGTCCTCCCTCATTCACTTTGACTTTTATCATTAATTGCTTCAGGGCTGTCTTAATTGATTTTATTCACCTTTTGTTTGTATTTATTCATTTTGTTGCATTTACATTCTTCACTGTGACGGTTTTTAATGTTATTTGGTTTCTGACACCTAATTAGCAGTTTGGCAAATCGATTATTTTTCTCTTTTTCTAAAAGCCCCAAAGGGATTGTAATGTGGGGTTCTCTTCTAATTATGAGGATTTTAATCATTTTTTATGGATACACAAGTGAAGTAAACCAACAAAATAAACCAACTGTGAAAGTTCAGCCAATCAAATGTTCCCTTTTGCTGACAGTTCCCTAAATGTCATACTCAATCTCACACTGCAAAGGCTTCAGAAAGATTTGGCAGTATATCTGGTAGCATTAGAATATATTGTTACACTAATTTATCATTTCCCTGGGGCAAAAAAAACACCACCTTAACAGAAGTAGTTAACAAAGACTTTTAAAATCAACAGAAATGAAACCTTAAGCTGAATATGTGTATATGTAAAGTATATAAACACTAAGTGCAGTTTGAACAGCTAACATATGACGGTATGGTCAATGAACACCACTTGAAATGTGAATTTTGATACATCAGTGAAAGTGGCTAGTGCCTTTTTTTCTTAATAATGAATGCAGAGGCTACTCAAGTGCACACTCTTAAGATAATGTGATTTAAAACACCTGAAAGGATGGTATTTTCTTTATCTTTTATTTTATTTTTTATTTTTTTTAGATTAAATTTGCTGACCAGTTTGGCTGTCTGGGGGTTTGGGATAAAAAAGGTTGTACCCTATTAAGCTTTAATTCACTTAAAAAAATATCTTCTCCTACACCAGCAAAAGTGTCTGTGTTTTTTAACCCTGTAGCCCTCTTAATCAAATATTCCCCATGCATCTGCCCTGACCTCAATCTCAGCCACCACTGCATCTCTCTAACTCTGTGTGCTTCTGTGTGTGTGTGACAGCAAGAGAGAGGCATCCCACATACTGAACTGACATGTGCACATATGGCGGACTGTATGCAGTAAAACACTACCTAAGGTACATGTGGACGTGCTGTGAATATGTGATGCACTTAGGCACTTGACATGTGCAGGTAATTATTAATTCATGTGTGCATTTGTGAATATAAGCATCTATCTGTCTGCATAATGTCACTGAGATGTACTGCACTATAGTGGTTCATGTCGGTGCGTGAGCAACTTGGACAGATTGAAAAAAGTGAATTAAGATTCTACATATTTATATAAGTCCAATGCAAAATATTGAAGTTTTCGTTGTGCAATATAAATGTTCTTGGGTCTCTGTTTTAACTGTGTGACAGTGTGCATGTGCGTACTATTAGAGACAGATCTGCATGCATGATTGCATCTGTCTTTCAGAGAGGAAAAGTGGGTGGAAGGCAACCGATGATTAATTTAACAGAGATACTTCAGTTTATGATCTTGAGTGCGTCAGTATTGGATACTTACAAGGTGTATGTCCCCTAATAAGTTACAGACAAGGCATGTAACATCTTAAACATCTTGCACTGTAAAAAATATTTCCTCCAAAAAAAACACTACTGACATCCTTTGATTTATAGAGACACTAATTTCCACTGTAACAGAGCTGTTGGCAGGGTAAGGGAAGGAAAAGAAATCTGTTTTGTGGCGGATGTGCTGGATGTTTTGACAGGTGTCGTGAATACCTGCAAAACCAATTTGATGGTTATGCAGCAGTTTGAGAGCACAGCGCCTCCCAAACAGGCAGGTAGTGTGCTCTGCCGCTCCTCGTGTTAACAGTCTGTAATAAAAGACTTTCAGAAACCTGCCCAACTCATCACGCACACAAGAGTGAGGCAATTGGAAGTGAAGCCATTTTCTCTCAAATGCATTTCCATATCTCTGATCACTTTTATTACTTGATCTAACTGTGACTTGCAGCAGCATAGGCTACGCTAACAGAGAGCTGCTGCCAAATTCAAACAAAATCATTGTTTTTCTTCAAAGCCACTTTTTTGTCTCCCAAAGTCCACAAAGTAGTTTTGGTTACTCAATTTAATGAGCCTGAAAACGTTCCTTAGGATCAC
>NW_023339718.1:10465349-10467013 GCF_004916995.1 Morone saxatilis
GTGTATGTGTGTGTGTTGGGTGTGTATGGAGGTGGGAGGCATGTGTGTTTTTGGGGAAGATGTAGGTTAGGGCCGTCTCTGTCCCTCTGATCTGAATTATTTATCCAATGGGAGGCTTTTATGTGTCTCTGAAGGCTCTTTCTGATTGGTTGATCAGGCTGCTGCATCCCAGAGCTCTACCTGGCTCTTCTACCTTTAGAGGCTGATAATGGACACCGTATACCTGACCACTGTCTGTGTATATATGTCGTGGTTTGTTTGCACCAATCCTATAACCCCCTACAGCAGTATCACTTCGCTGCCATTTTTTAATACAGTCACGTTTGTTTTTTTTTTGTTTTTGTTGGTTAGATATGTGGACGCCCCTCTGCTTTATCTTCACCCATTTTCCATTTTCTCTCTCCTATTTTCTACACCTTTCTCTCCCACAAACACACTCTTTCTAACACACACACACGCATACACACACACACACACACACACACGCAAGCAATGTTTCTCTCTTTCTTTTAGTCTCTTGTGTGTCCGTCTCCTCTAGTGTGAGACCACCTCCACTGGGATGTTCTGAAACAATGCACAGCCTGAAGAGAAACACAAAAAACATAAACAATAACAAAAAGCAAAACAAACTGTAACAAAAGAAAACAACACAACTGTAAAATAATAATAATAATAATAATCATAATCATAATCATAATCATAATCATAATAAATAAAACAAACAACATTCACAAGTTGCTGGTAATGTCAGTGCAGCAGCTAAGCTTTTTGCTTAGTATTTGTTATAACATTTTAGTTTTTGTAATCTTAAACTGTAGGATGGAGAAAGAACACAATGCTTTTTACAAGAAATAAATATCATTTAGTAATTTAAAAAGGAAAACTATGTTTTTATGCCAATATTTCAACTATATGTTAATATCCTTGTATTGTTTTTCCATCCTTCATATAGCTGTACATACTGTGAGTATCATCTGGGTTAAAAAATCTAGGATTAGAACAAAGAGGTTTAGTAAATTAGTCTAATTAGTCAACAGAGCAGCACGCAACTTATTGTAGTCTGTAGTATACTTGACAATACAATACAGTGTTTAAAATATCTGGAATTATAGGCTCAAAAAATCCTGGCTAAATATGCACATGGGATAATTCTTTGCAATTGCCTTTGAATGTAAAGCTATGTTGGTGGTTGCATCAAGAGCTGGGTACATAACTTGGATGAGTACTGCACAGTTTTAGCTAAGTGAGATGAGTTAGTTGAAGTACATCTGATAGGAATTGCAAATTGGTGCACCTTCATACTGAATGCACCCAACTGCGGTCAAGTAGCCCAAAAAAGAACATGGTGGGAAACAAATAGATATCCAACAACAGAGCAAACCTGCCCTCATTGACGCATTAACCCAAATAATCAAGCATACCATAGAGATTGGTGGAAGAAATCAGAGACGTATCTAATTAGCCAATCAGCTGTGTGTCCTCACTTGGACTTCATGGTTGCCACGGTGATGGTAACTGATGAGTGACTCTTGGGTAAGACAGTCATTTAATAGAGATTAAGCTGAGAGGCACCTCTGAAACACTGGCTTGCTGTAAAATATGGATTTGTGGGGTCAAAAATGTGGGAAATAGAGCAAGCTAAAAAAGCATTTTTTTTTGGGCGG
>NW_023339718.1:10467113-10470433 GCF_004916995.1 Morone saxatilis
GCTTAATTGACCTACTTGATTACTGGCTTTACCCGCGGATACCAGGCAGGGGTTAGCACAACGGGCGGTGTTTAACATGTCCAACTGTTTTGTTGCCAAAGACACACATATATAATTGCGACATAAAAAGATACATCAGCCTGCATGTGTCTTTCGGTAAGATTACAGGCTGGATACCAAACACCTGGCATGGTCACTCGGGGGGGTGTCTGCTGCCAAGGCGAAACATAACGTGGCCTTATGCTGGTGTTGGGGAAGGATGGGGATGTGTACGGCTTAGACAACTCCTGGCAGTTTTAACGACAGGAGCTGAGCCAGCCAAAAAAGAAATTAAAACCTGCTCTGCTGGGGATGTGGCATTAAGGTATAAATGAAAAAGGAAAGCTTGTTTGGAGGAGAGCAGAAGTGACTTGTTATGATCATGGGCGGCTGTATACAAATAAAATTGAGGGATTAAATGGAATTAGAATTTGAGTCCCGTTGGAGCAAAACAGCAGACAGATGAGATTAGAGAGAACTGAGGTGCCAAAGAGGGAATGGTTAAATTTCCAGGGTGTGTTCCAGCCAGTACGGTTTTTAATCTAATTTCACTGGTTTTACTTTCTCTTTTATATATTAATTTCAATTTAAACTTTATGCTCCTCGGGTCTTCCAGTGCTACGTTTTCTATTCATTTTACAAATGGCCTGTAGCGGAGCCACAATGTACGTATTTCTTCTAATCATTGGACAGGCACATATTCCGCCAACTCGCTGCAAGCCTATTGAGATTTTATTTATCTTTAAACATTGGAAGGCAGAAGGAAACAGTTTTGCGTTCAAATAAGAAAGAGGTTTAAGAAGCTTTACAAGCCCACTTTTCCACTCAAATATACCGTGTTTCATAAATACAGCAGTATTATTGCTGCTCGAACGAACCATGCTCAATGCTTGAAAACATGCTCCGTCCATACCTTCAGTATGAGAATGTGGACTGTTGTTATTCCAACAGCGGGCAGGAGTTAGTGCTACTGTTTGTTGCTGTTTTTTTGTATCCAAATCATATTGTTGTTTCCTGCCTCTAACAGTCCTGATAATAACAGGTGCGTGGTATTTAGATTTTGCACATATAATGGAAAGGAATTGTAGGGCAGTTTGAGCCTGGGGGCCATTAAAGCCAAATTATGGGACAGATTTTACAGGGGAGCTTAGGGAGGAGCAAATCTCTGGAAACAATGCGATTGGGTGTAGACTGGCCAATTAAGAGAACTTTTAGGATTGATTATTGATTTGTCCAGAAAAGGAGGCGGGGGCCAACTATTTCACTTAATGCTGTTGGATCTGCTCATGTATACATAAATGCCAAACACTCTTTGTCTTATCTTCCAAATGGGTCTACTAATGGCTGCTCATAAGGATTTGCTGCTTTCTCTGTTTTATTAATGTAAACACACACACACAGGTATAGTATAAGTTTGTGTGTTTAGTGATATGATATACTATATATTATATAATAGATATATATATATAAACATTAATATAAATATGAATATTTCTGGGCAATTGTAGGTCAGACAAAGAAAACAAAAACCTGATTAGTTGATTAAACAATAATCATCAATGTTTGTTTTACTGGTTAATATCTGTGCAAAATAACAACGGTATGATTAAGTGCTGTCTCCAGACTCTAGTCTACAGCATGAAACTCAAACATGCTACATGACAACCACCAACATACCTCCTCCACAACCACTCCCGTACTCTCTGCCTCAGAAGAACACATTTCCTTCCACGTGTGCTGAAAGTAAATCGTGAGATGTGGATGTAGCCTAATGTCTGGATGTAATTCTACATGGGCCAGGGATAAAGTTCTTAAACTGGACTCAAGCAATTAGTGTAGGAGTTACAATGTGACTGTAGTTCCTATCCAAAAACTAATGAGTGCCAGGGGTGAGGAGAGTCTGGGATGGTGATGATACTCATCCTCTATTGGCATCTGTTTACTTACTGAAACCGAAAAATTGGTCTTTAATCATACAGTAACTGCAAACGTGTTTGTTATGTCCTGTCCCAAAAACAAAAACTCCACTACTGCTGCAGATTTGCGGAAGAAGGATGTGTAATTAGGGAGCTTGTGCAGTGGAAATAACGTAAGACCAGGCAAGTAATGGCTGAGACGTCTGTCAGGACGGGAATGTAGAGGAGAAAACCATTCCAGGCAGCTGACACTTTATGATAAAGGACAGGGTGAGGCCAGCCAAAAACAACAACCTGCTTTCTCCCTCAAGCTGGATTTGCCATTTCTGTTTTATGGAATATTGAGAGACACATGTAGAGATTTGCAGTGGACTAAAGAGTGACCAAGAAAAACAACAACAAACTTAACACTAACACTCACTTTTACTACCACAAAGACAAAAAACTCACATCATATTCCGCTGGAGGAAAGTTTATTGAGATTCCTCGTTAACATAACAATCAACTAAAGACACTTGGGGCTCTAGTTTGTACCTTTAGACTTGAAAGATACAATGATTCAGACGGGTGCTTGTGTAGGTGTGCCATGGACGACCCAGTGGAGGAATGTAACACCAGAGGGGTTTACTGGTATGGCAGAAGGTTTCCATGTGATGGTTTATGCATTTAGCAAAGCCAGAACTGGGTCAGGGCCCGAATTCTCAACTGTAAAAATACCTTTATCGATCCAGGAAAGTTAAAGCTTTAGAGTAGAACATACAGTAATATAATAGTATTTATTTATTGTAAATGCCACAAAGTAACAGTGGAGAGCAAAAATCAATGACTCATCAAGCCAACTTTAGGAGAACAAAACTAAGTGAAAAAGTCCCCGAAACAAGAAAGAAGTGAAGATGTAGTGCTGGTATGAAAGAGCATCAGCACAGAACATAAAAAATGTCCCGAAGTTCAAAGGATTTGACAAATATTGAATATGATGACTTTTTCATACTTGTTTCTTTGTCAACTTGTCAAAGTGTGCCATAGTGAACTAAAACTAAACTATGTGTGCAAACATATTGTAGTGAACTGAAATAAAAAATAAACAAGACTTTTGAAAAAAATTACATGAATTAAAATGATATTGTACAGTCTTTGTCAATTTGAACCAATGTGATTGTGTTGTAATATTCTGAACTTAAACTAATAAAAGCTAAACTAAAAAACCCTAAAAAAAAAACATTTTCAAAACAACATAAAACTAAGTGAGAATCGACCTGAAACTCTAAACTTTGAAAAGAAAAAAAAATTAATTAAACTGAACTGGAATGAAAAATCTTAACCTATTAAATAAATCCTGGTGGGGGTTTAAAAAAAGGAAGGCCA
>NW_023339718.1:10470458-10471159 GCF_004916995.1 Morone saxatilis
AATTTATTAAATGAAACTGAATGAAAAATCTTAAACTATTATAACTCTGGTTGGGGGTTTATAAAAAGGAGCAGTGGACCTGATATTGATGTAAACATGAAGTCTGTAATGTTACCTCATAGTCATAGTTTTATTATCTTAAATTCAGGAAGCGTAATGCAAACATTGTAAATCTCGTGGTGTCAGATATGAAAATATAAAATAAAATGTACAGTAGCATTTCTCACAGTGTGCAGACAGTTTTTTTCTCTTCATATTTCTATTTATAGACCAGCACCTGTTATATTGTTTATACCAGCAGCTGCCTGTTGTTTCGCTTGCTGTTAAATATTTCAAAAGAAATACATTTTGGCACTTGATGTGTCAGATTTGTGTTTGCTCAGTATCTCAAAGCAGCACATCACCCAGATTCAAAGTTACAATTTCAACCTGAATAATCCATACCAGTGTCATGTCTGGCTGCCAATCATTGTCAATCCGTGTAGGAGGAGTGTAAAATGTTTTCCATGCCATGACTCACTTCATGAACAAAGCCAATAAATGGGGCACAACATCTCAGCTCGAGGCAGCGTGCTGCAATAATGAACTCTGGCTGTACGATTTTGTCTGCTTACATCTGACTTTAGTTGGTCCCAGGTGTCGCTTCATGTCTCCACGTGTGTGTCTGTGTGCGTCTGAAGGTAGTGATTCACTCCCATCCC
>NW_023339718.1:10471174-10482209 GCF_004916995.1 Morone saxatilis
GACTCAGCTAGCGATAATGATTTAGTTTTGGAGCAGCGCAGGTTGGCAATGACGCAGGTTGCCATGGCAACATCATGCAATGGGCAACGGAAGTCGACCATGTCACGCTACAGACCTTCTGACAGCTACACACACACACACACATGCTTTTCCTGACTCTCTCTCTCACACAGATTCACTATTTGTCTCTCACTTTCTCTCTAAAAACACACACACACAGACACCACACAACAGACACACCACAAGCCCACCCCCCCCTTCACACAAGCACACTACAGACTATTTGTCGAAAAGGGCTAATAACGGTCTTTACAATAGGAAAGCGATCAACGCTTGACAAACTTCCATCCTTTTGTGCATTCCTTTGAGAACTGAACAATGATTAAAGAATTCTTTCAAGGCACCTTTTATCCTTTTTCTTCATTTGTCCACCTCACGTCAGTTGTAAAACCAATAGATGATGCATCCTCTATTGTAGTCTGGCATATTCAAAATAAGCTCGACTGCTCAAAGCGGCTATATGTAAGGATTTTAGTAAAAAAACATTAAAAAATGATTTATCATAATTATAATATCAACTGCGGTATATAATACAGTAGCTATATAAACAGATCTGACGTTGGTACAAGAAATATCGGTATGCCAGAGATTATCTACTGAAGTTTCATGCTACAGCTAAGCTCCAGCACATCCTGTCTTCCCAAACACTTTGTATATTAAGAGCAATATGAGCAATCTAGCATCAGTTCTGCCCTCAGTCCAAACGAGAGATTAAGAAAGTAGCAAAAAACCAATGTAGCAGCACAAGAAAGAGAATGATATAGAAGACAAAAACAACGCGAGTTAACATTCGCTGTTCTGTTCCCACTCCTGGAGAAAGTCTTGGCGAGTAAAGAGTGAAATTGATGTTGAACTGCAAACGTTTATCTCTAGACTGCGTAAAGTAATGTAACGTTGTCTTTATAGACATGCATTAAGACAAAATGCATCGTGATACTCTTTTATAAAGCGATGGCGCTATTTACTGTTGACTTGTTCACTTGCGTCAGTAGCACAAAGACACTACACTCACTTTTACGAAGAACAAGCGAAATAGTCATTGTTTTTGCCACAATTCATAGCCTACAAAGAAAAAAAAAACGTTTTGCAGTCATAATTTGTTTCAATCTCATTTTGTTTTTCTGTTTTGTTTGAAAAAAAAAAAAACCAGTGTCGTTTTTTCGTATGTATTGAATCGTGAGCTGAGTGTGATCTTATATCGCTCTGGTTATTACCCCTTAGCAAGGAAGCTAATGTGCGATACACATTACTTGGCTAATCACGTGCTAAGTTTCATTCTGTGAAATTGCCCAGGCCCAAATATTGTTTGGAGTTGTGAATTCGACAGGTGGACAATCTTTACATTGGTACCGTAGCTCCTTTAAGGAGAGCGTTACAGCTAAGAACACACCCGAGTCAACAGTTGTTGCTGTGTTACCGGGTCATGCAAATATAAATTCATTTAAGAAAATCGATCTGAATCTTTGTAATAATTTATTTGCTACATTAGAGCTGAAAGCTCTGCAGCTGAAATGAAACTGAATCGGAAACACTATTTTCATAATTACAATAATCCTGATTTGAATGATGTGTTTTTTTGTCTGATAAATCTCATTTTATTAAGAGTTATTTATTGTTAATAAAAATGCAATATGCTCATGTTTCAGACTAAC
The DNA here is from genome assembly GCF_004916995.1 of Morone saxatilis. Taxonomy (NCBI): domain Eukaryota; kingdom Metazoa; phylum Chordata; class Actinopteri; family Moronidae; genus Morone; species Morone saxatilis. Next base: position 10,472,887 of record NW_023339718.1, read on the forward strand.
TCGATCAAAAAATGTGAATATCTATGCTGTTTTTATAAATATCTTTAGGATTTTGCGACAAGTTGTAAATAATAATTACCTATTGGCATTTGAGATTATTTGCAGTAATTTAATAAACGGCAAATAATTATTTGATTAATCCAGAAAAAAAAAAATGAAGGATTAAATGGATAATTGAAAATATAATTAGTTGCAGCCCTAATTTGCACATACCTGTACGCGATCCAACCAATTTGAATCTGGATTTTACAAAATCAATTTGTGTGATACATCACCAACTGAAATGTGCTTTTTTCACCCACATTGAGCAATAAATATACATGGTATGTAGTCATACATAGACATTTTCAACATTTTCATGACAAATGTTTTTTTTTGTGCACGTCAGCTTCAGACTGCTTCCTCATTCCTTGGGAGTATTTTTCAGTTGTCTTATGTCAGCTAAGAAAACCATGGACAGCTCAGCAAAACGGTAGGTCTTGGCACTGAACCATGGAGTGGACTTGAAGAAACACAGTCATAAATCCAACTGGCTGCTCCCTGAGGCTGCTAACATGCAGTATGTGCTGTAGTATCAGGAAGGTTCGCTTGTTTCTGAACATTAACACACCGTACGGGTATGAACTTGAGCTTGTGCATGAGGAAAAACAATGATTGACAGTCTGTCTTCTCTTTCATACTTCCTCCCCTCTCTGTCAGACACACAAACAGAAGGCTTTCTTTATTTGTTCTTTTTCTGCGTTCTTCACACACACACACACAGGATTTACCCTCTCGCTCTCTCTCACACATACTCATGCCCCCAGTTTTTTCCAGTAGTGTCATAAATGTAACAATTGAATTCCTTTTACTTAAATGTAACATGTAATTCTCAAATTAAATATGCAATATATATCACCAGACAGACATTACTTGGACCCATTTGGATCCTTATCACTTAGTCTCCAATTTGGAGATAAAGTTAATGTTTATGATTTGTTGAGGACACATTCACTGAGTATCTAGTGGTTTTCCAGTGAGGAATTCACCAATTAATAATAGCCCCATTTAATGCAGAATACTATTGAAGAGACATAAAAACCTTACAGTAATTCTGCCACTCCGATACCTTGTTAAAAATGTATAAGATATTTAATATATCATCTTTAATCTTTAATGTGAATTCCACTTTCCTTTAGATGTTTAAAGTGTACACGTATTGTTTATTAACTGAAATCAAACGTTGGAGAAAAACACAATAAAACTAAGTTCACAAATTATACACAAAGATTTATGCAAATAACAAATAAACACATTCTGGTAAATATATGTAGCGACTTACAGGTAGCCGTTATTGAACACTGAACATCATGAACATTAAGTTCAAGTTCTTGTAACATGGTGACGTAAATACCTCTTCTTGAAACTGACGCATCATTGCCAGAAACCTTTTTGATTCAACACTTACTGAAATGTGCTATTACGCAACATTTTAACTGTATTCTGAGTACCACATCTATGTTTAATAATCTTGTTTTTTTCTGTCACTTGTTTGTGAGTATTAAGAAACGGTTATAAATCTAACTGGTTTGTTTTGTTTTGTGGAGCACGTGTACTGTAGTATAGAGAAGACTCTGTTTGTTCTGAAAAGACTTTGGGCGGCATTATTACAGGTATCAACATGTATTTATGTATGAGGAAAAACAAAAAAGGAACTCTAAATGACAGTCTGCCTCTCAGGCACACACAGAAAACACACATTTACATACAAACAGAGGACTTGCTTTCTTTCTATCTCTCACATTTTCTCCCTATTTATCCTTCACACTCCTGCCTTTACCCTGTCGCCCATCACCAATCTCCCTTACACACACTCACTCACACACACACACACAGTGCAGACAGAGCTGCTGAACTTAGCATTAGGCAGTGATGGGAAGGCAGGGCTGAGAAGACAGAGGCATCCTGGCTCAGTCTGGACAGGCAAACGATCAATTGATCAATCAATAAAACCTCTATCTGTTATAGTGCTGTTCCCAATCGCTCAGTACTGCTCTCTCTCTCCCACCTTCCCCCCTCTTTTTTCTCCTTCCCTGCTGTGCAGAAAATGCTGCACAGACGACGCACAAATATATACACAAATGCAGCCAGATACAGTAAATGATATTGGCATGCATCTTTGCCAACTTTCATACATATTCAGGAAGACTGGGGGTTTGTGTTTGTGTGTGTGTGTGTGTCTGCCTGAGTGCAGCTGAACTAGGTGTTGATCGATAGCTAAAGCCTCATTAACATAGACCCTATCATACAGACAGTCACTGTACTGCCAAGAAAAAAGGCACATTGATGCAGCATGCACACTCACTGGCACCAGTGACATTTACTGAGTGATCAGCAGATCCTTGAACAACACACTGTCGTACTGTCTTAGGGAAATAAAAATCACAGTGACACGATGTACACGTATACGCAGTATAAATGTCTACATTAGAGCTGCAATGATTAGTCGATTAATCAACTATTAATTGTGATAATTGATTAATTGTTTTAAGTCATTTTTAAAGAAAAAAATTCTCTGATTTGAGCTTTCACGTGAATATTTTTGAGTTTCTTTACTCCTCTATGACAGTAAACTGAATATCTTTGGGTTGAGGACAAAACAAGACATTTGATAAAACAGTAATCAATACTTTTAACCATTTTCTGGACCAAACAACTAATTGGTTAATCGAGAAAATGATCGACAGATTATTCGATAAAAACACAAATTGTTACTTAGAGCCCTAGTAAACTCATATCAAAGGTGTGGAGTCTGATGCCTTGAATCTGATCACTTTAGTTTAAAAAATCTAAAAAGACACTTTGTGACTTCACTTGACCTGATAACATCCACAAGACCAAATAGTAAAAGTCAATCTGAGCCACCATGGAAAGAATTTAAGTTTAACAGAGCACACAAGCACATTATCACCTCGCTAAGTACATTTAGGCCACTCAAGTTCTGTACTTTAGTACAGTGCTGTGGTACATGAAGCCTACTTTACCTGAATGTTTCTATTTTATGCTTAACGTCGGTTTTAGTTATTGGAATCCATCCATCATATCATATGAATATTTTAAGGGAATCATCGTAATTGTTCGGAATAATGTAAAGTAAACGTGTCAGATAAATTGTATCATCATGTCACGACTGCTGCTGCTCGCCCCAATTCCAGGTTTTATCTAAAGGTTTTGACCAGAAATTATGCTGCCACTCAAGAGTGCTGTGTTCCTCCCTTCTCAGCAACAAAAAGTGGATTTAATAAGGGATCCAAAAATAGATTCAGATTCAATAAATATCAGGCACAACTGATGTTATAAAATGTATTTAAAGGTAATGAATACAGGTTTTAAAAAGCATTTATTATTTCTGTAAATTTACTACACTAACTGTTAAACTGGCATTGTAAGTGTCACACTAGTACGTTTTATTGGGAGGCTAGAATAACGAATGTGCAGAGTATGTTTTGTCTTGTCAAAACCATTAAAGCTGAATTGTGTGACAAACTGTAAAGTATCTTAAGGTATCATGTGCATATAAAGTAACGCACTGCCTTGTATGTGTGTTAGATGAAAGTAACTTTTTTAGTTTTATTAGATGTAACTTGTGTTATGATAAAACCACCTCGATGTAAACATTGCCAGAACCTGTTTGAGTTTCTGAGGAAATTGATTTACAAAGATTTTTCTTTTTCAGAGTTCAGTGGTGTTTAGAGGAATCAGTGGCACTGATGGTATTAACTGTGCTGCCATGAGAATATCAGGATACACTTGAGCGATAGCTGTACTGATATTTTTTTAATACAATACTCTGCAAAGATTAAATATAAGCCATCATTTTGTGGCACATCGTGATGTTTATGTAGTGATTACATGACAGTCAATCCATTCTTTCCTAGTCTCATCTTTGCTCATGAGCAAACAGCCATCTGAAAATACCATTAAAGGAAAAATGATTTCCATGATAAATTACATCTGCCACCAGAAAACCTCATATCCCAGACTTTGGTATCTTTAATGTCCTAAATATGTAGATAGATATGTATCTAGTGCATGTGCTGACTAAGTTTCTTGTTGCCCTGGTTCTCTTGTATGATCATTTAAAGTCCATTTATGTTCTCTGATGGGGGTCTTCAATAGGAAAAGTGCTTCCTTTTTGAAGTGGAGAATAATCAGATTTAAAAAGCCCTCATGTTACAAAATGGAAACAAATTCTCTGTGATAATTTCATCTGTGCCTTGCACAAATTGTACGTATGCATAATGTCCTGTTCCCACACTGCACTCCCAGTTTTAGCTATCTAATTTTTCACTGCTCTGACTGTTCGTAAAGGTCAGGCTGACCAATACAAGACAGGAAATGATATACGACTGCACAATGGACTCCCTGACAAAGATGAGAAGAGAGAGAGACACCATCTGATGGTCACTATCTTCATGTTCAGTGACTCTGACCACCAACACTTCCCCTTTTCAAAATAGACCATTAAAGCTTTTGATTGTTCTCTCTGTCTGTTCTCACACATGGGTGCGTTCACATCCTCTAAAACATAATAGAAAACAAAATCCCTAAGGAGAACTTGAGAATATGATTACAGCTAAATATTTTGAATAGGTTCCTGTAATAAGTTTATTCAGCATTTTCTGCAAATGTGACATTTCCAAAACAGCTGTTTTTTCAGTTTAATAACCTGAAACAAAGACCAATGACAGCACAGTAAGTGGTGTGTTTGTCCAGCCAGGTGTAAGAAGGCTTAAAGGTCTGAGCGATTAGAGCACTTGTCACCAGTCTTGTTGAACACAATGCTTGAAATGACAACTGTCACTGGAAAAATGCTCTTCAGCCTTAAACATAAAGCCTAAAACATTTCTATGGTGCCTATTAAATATATTTTTGCATGTTTTGCACAATTTAAACACTTTAATGAAATAGATGGTAGAGAAAATAAAACAAACCAATATCCGAAAAACAACAAGAACATCTGTTAACTACAGAGGGGAGCTCCAAATTGTCCGATACATCAGAATCGTTTGTCTCCAAGGTGATCAGTTCCTTTTATCGATGTCAGCATATTTTTCTGCTGGTTGGACAATGCAAAACAATGACGTCAAACTCATCCATCTATACTGCTGGAAACTTCATGAAGAAAGTACCAAAAATGCACTCTGTTTCTACACTCTTTCTACACATATTTCTACTACTAAAGACCTGTCTAGGCCTACTTTTTTCAATGCATAAAATCAATCAGGAATCAATAATCACATAATAGTAAATACACTAAGTTTGTGGTGAACATAATTAGTGCTACAAACAGTATTAATAAATTCAACCGGGTCTTCAGATTATAATAAACACTGATATTTTGTGTTTTTCCGTCAAAAATTATGAAATCAAGTCGAATTTAAAATATGTCCAGCTCAAGATGAGTGGCCCACACAGCAGACATTAATGTAAAAAAAGCACTAAAAACAATCACTTATAAAGTGCAATGTGTACAAAAGGAAAAGCTGCAGTCAGAAAAAGTCTTCAGGCAACATTTTACTTTGGAAAAGTGCAGTTTCCATTTTCAGAGCACTTCAAACAATGACTGCCCTCAGGATCCGCCATAGGCATTCAGTCTTTTCTTGCTACAGCTCTCAACTCTAAAATCTGCAAACAAATAAAACTGTTCCTTCAAAAAAAAAAAAAAAAAATTAAAACATCACCAGAGCCAAGAAACTTCTTTTGCATCCATGTATCCATCCATGTATGTCCAATTCTCTGGGGCTATTCAGATAGCCTGAGGCAAAGAGCAGAGGGGCTTCACAGGGTCTACTTTGTTTATGAATAAACCATTTTTTAAATTAAAGTATGAAAGTAGTATTGGTTAATCCAATAACTAGGCTGCTATTGCATTAAAGAGAAATAAAACTACAGTATATTACAACTTGTGTTTTATTTTTTCAACTTTAGTCATCGGTTCAGTTATGATAATGTAGTAAGTAAGTTAATGAAATCTGGGAACACATTGCTAAGAATGAGTCCAACACTGCAACGATAATAAACTTCCCTGTGCAGTCTAACAAACTTATTTGTATATTTTTATATTATTATTCTTCATTCTACGTGCAGTTGACTTGATTCTTATATTTGAAGATTTTTAATGTATGAGTTGGAAGTTGTTGTAACACATTAAAGGTGCAGTGTGTAACGTTCAAGAGGTATGTTTTCATTAGTGTAAAAATCACCTGAAAATTTAAATAGTTGCATTTTCGTTACCTTAGAATGAGCCATTTTTATCTATAGAGGGAGCGGTTCCTCTTCTATGGAACCATGTTTGTACAGTAACAGCCCAGAACAGACAAACCAAACACTGGATCTACATAGGGTCTACACTGGTCCTTTAAATTTAGAACATGCTTGTGCATTGGTAGTAACAATATGATGTAACTGTCGTTCCTTTTATTAAATCTTTTTTTTTTTTACACATGTTGTCAGGTGCACAATGATTGTGCTTGAAATTGCACGGCAGTTCAAGTATCTTTAGTTTCAATGCAGCGGTTCAGTGACTCAGAGTACTTACAGCTTCAGGCCGTTTACCTCAAATAACCCACTGACCCACGAACAAGTTGTTACTGTTGCTAAGGAAATATAGGTGTAAAGAAAGACAGCTTTACCCTTGCAGGCATCATTCAGACTTCCTAACCAACTGACCTTTAAATGTATCCTTCTTATTTATGATTGGGTGGAAAGACACGAGGGATGTTGTCTGCTTTTGTTAAGGCTTTCACAAACCATCCGATCCATCTGATAGTTGGATTGCCTGGAAATGTTGTTCAGGTATTCATGGTCCTCAGAAGATTATTTGTAAAAACTATACTTCTCAGACTTTTCATAGAGCTCCATCTTCCGGGTCAAAAATCAGCTATTATGCAAATGTTAGCATGCTAACACAGTTAATCAAGCAGGGTGGATCTAGAGAAATATATATAAGGGGTGGCAGAAATATATGCTGATTTATTCGCAAACAATCACATATATCAATATCTACTTGGAAAAAAAGTGAAAAATTAATATATTTTAACTCAAACACATTCAATTATTGTGACACATTAGTGAAGCAGTGAATAGAAATGTCTAAAGGTGACATTAGAAATCAATAAATTGTTTTATTTCAAAATATAAATGTTTTTTTAAAATAATAACTGAACTTGAGTTTTCTGATATGTTATTTTTAAAATGTATCTAAATCAAAGTGTTAAATTTAACACCACACTGTGGTGGCAGCTGGCATGGCCCATGCCACCCCTCTAGATTCATGCTACCATTATCACTGTGAGCCTGTTTAGCATGCTAATGTTAGCATTTAGCTCAAAGCAACCTGCTTTTTCTGTTCAACAAAATAACTTGAACTTGGCTGAATGTATCAGTGTTTTATTTTGCCTCAACACGAAACAGCCGTACTTTACTTGAACTTTACTTTACCTGAATACAATACAGTCTAGAATTACCAATATTGAGATTTAAATCAAGAAATATTTGATCAAAGAATAAAACTAACAAGACCAAGAATCTTACCAGGCTTTCTGTTTCACCATTTTGATAGTACAGCACCACTGACACATTTCAGTCAGTGCTCTAAAGGCATTGAGGTTCGATACTCAGGGCCTAAATAACAGAACCAGATTGTTTTTTACAGCAAACTATTCACTTTGTTGTTCAACTCCATTCAGTTTTTAGCCTTCTTTACAAAATTTAGTGGGTGAGCAGTAATCGTAAAAAAACGCTTTTAGAGCTGGAGGGCACAAAAAGCTGCTTTCTGCAGGTAGAGGGAAGAAGAAAGAGAAGAAGAAGAAGAGGAGGAGGAGAAGGAGGTGGTGGGTACACTGAGCATGCTCAGCACTGCTTCGGGCCTAGAATAGAGCTTTGCTGACCTTGAGGGTGTCATATTGATCGATCAACAGTGAAGAGCTGTGTGTGCATGTGAGAGAGAGAGCTCTCTCTCTCTCTCCTCTCCTCTCTCTCACATGCACACACAGCTCTTCACTGTTTGATCGATCAATATTGACACCCTCAAGGTCAGCAAGCCTAATTCTAGGCCCGAAGCCGTGCATGAGCATGCTCAGTGTAACCCACCACCTTCCTCTCCCTCCTCCTCTTCTTCTTCTTCTCTTTCTTCTTCCCTCTACCTGCAGAAAGCAGCTTTTGCCCTCCAGCTCTAAAAGGTTTTTTTACGATACTGCTCACCCACTAAATTTTGTAAAGAAGCTAAAAACTGAATGATTGAACAAAAAGTGAAGAGGCTGTAAAAACATATGGTTCTGTTATTTAGGCTGAGTATCGAACCTCAATGCCTTTTAGGCACTGACTGAAATGTGTCAGTGGTGCTGTACTATCAAAATGGTGAAACAGAAAGCCTGGTAAAGATTTCTTGGTCTTTGTAGTTTTATATCTTTGATCAAATATTTCTGATTTAATCTCAATATGGTATTCTAGAACTGTATTGTATCAGGTAAGTAAAGTTCAAGTAAGTACGGCTGTTTCAGTGTTGAGGCAAAATAAACACTGATAACACTTCAGCCAAGTTCATTTTATTTGTTGAACAGAAAAAGCAGAGTTCTAATTGAGCTAAATGCTAACATTAGCATGCTAACAGGCTCACAGTGATAATGTGCGATGAATTAGAGGGTGCATTGGGCCATGCCACTGCCACCACAGTGTGGTTTAAATTTACACTTTGATTTAGATACACATTTTTAAAAATAACATATCAGAACTCAAGTTCAGTGTATTATTTTAAAAAAACATTTATATTTTGAAATAAAAAAAATTTAATTGATTTCTAATGTCACTTTAGACATTCTATTCACAGCTTCACTAATGTGTCACAAAAATTGAATGTGTTTGAGTTAAAATATATTTAATTTTCACTTTTTTTCCAAGTAGATATTGATATATGTGATTGTGTTGGCCAAATAAATCAGCATATATTTCTGCCACCCCTTATATATTTTCTCTAGATCCAACCTTGCTTGTTAAGTGTTTAGTGCATTGCTAAATTTGCATAATAGGCTGATTTTTGACCCGGAAGAGGGCTCTAATGAAGAAGTCGAAGAAGTATATGTTTTTTACAAATAATCTTCTGAGGACCAATGAATTAACCAAATGAACAACATTTTCCAGGCAATCCAACAGTCAGAGGATCGGATGGTTTGTGAAAGCCTTAACAAAAGCAGACAATACATCCCTCGTGTATTTCCACCCAATCATAAATTGAAGAAGGAATACATTTAAAGGTCAGTGTTAGGTAAGTCTGAATGTGCCTG
>NW_023339718.1:10482234-10491133 GCF_004916995.1 Morone saxatilis
AGAGAGAGAGAGAGAGGGAGATGGAGGCGTGTAACTCCACCAAACAAGGAGAAAACTGAAACCTGCACTAATGATGAATCATTGATAAGTGGACAAGAGAGGACTTTCTCCTTCCCTTTCTCTCTGTCTCTTCCTCTTTCCTCTTGCTCTATCTTTTAAAGGTGTGCTTTCTGGCTAGCTTCTTCTTTCCCCATATTTTTTCTCCTCTTACTTCCTTACTGGCTTTCTGTCTGTGTACCTCAATCTCGCTTTTTGTCAAATGTCAATTTTAGCATTCGCTCTCTCTTCCTCTCCACCTGTCTCTAGCTTTCTCCACTTCACATTTACTGTTTCACTTTCAATCACTTCTCTTTTTTTTCCTGTCTTGACATTTCCGTCTTGTTCCTGCGTCAGAACTCAGGTTTATGTTGATGCTTACCTCCCTACAGGTGCTTTGAGGGCACGAACACATATAGATGCTGCTACGTCCTTCCCTCTCTGCCTGCACTGTTTGATCTGTTTTTTTTCTTTCAGGAGTCTGCAGTCAGTTTGGGAGGGTCGTTATGTGTAATTTTGTGGGAACTGCTAGGCTTTCAGCAGGCCCATTTGAAGCCAGCTCGGTATTACTCTTTCTGTCTCTCAACATCCAAATCTTTGGGTTTTAATTTTTGCAGGCTCCAACATTTGGACACAGTTTGTACTTTGATCTTGCTCACAAAATTCATCTTTCAAGACTTCCTGAATAAATAATCTTTCACTCGTCCATGCAGCAAACATCCAATATTCATTTTTGTAAATACTTCAGTTTCAGTAACACCTGCTGCCACTTGAACTTCACAAGATTACCTCCTTGTGAGCTAATTTGTGGCAAAAGGGGAACTCATTTAGGATACAACTCAATTTTGTTAGGTAAAATGTAACCTTAGTGTGGTGTTTTGGACGCAGATGGTGTATCTGGCATGCGAATAGTCTCACCAAACCTGATTTGCTTTCTTTCCCAAAAATGGAAAGCTGTATTGATCAGATAAGTGTAGCCTAATTTGTGAACAAGTTGGATCTTAAACGAGACTGACGTCCCGACTAAAAGTACAACAGAAATTTCCGTTTTATATGTCTCTTAGGTTTAAATCCAACTGCTATAATACCTTTTAACTTTTAGTAGTAGCTAATTATTGTGTGGTTTTCCCTGGTTACTCCATATAACAACACAAACTTAAAGCTGCTATAATCAATATTTTCTGACTGCAGTTCTTAGAAATTTACCATCTTTGTCTCACTGTTTTGGTTTTGTGACCTTCAACTATACTGTCTTGGTTCACTCTCACCATCAACATCATATCCAGGTGGAGGTGAACATAATGGGGCATTTAGCAGCTAAAGAGCCAGATATTTCCCTCAGGAGTTGGTGCAGACCAAAACAGAGTTAAATGGAGGGTGTGCATTGGACTAAAAAATCTTAATAATATTATAAATATATATAAATATTTGTATATAGGCATCAGTTTATAAGGTGATGAGAGCTGTTTGCTCCCTCCACTGCCCCGCTTTAGCTTAAACCCCCTTTTTAAACTCTATGATAAAGCTGTATGTGTCACACTGGACACACACACAGTAGACACACAGGAAGCGGGAGAAAAGACCCTCCCCTCACATCATCACAAGATGGTCCTCTTAACTTCACAATGAATGGGAAGCGTGGAAATTATCATGGAGAGCCAAAATGAGACGGCACTCCAACTTCCAACTCTGTTTTCCATCCAATAGTGAAATAGTCCAGTATTTCAAATATGCTGAATCTACATTACTCTCTCAGCACTATACACATGGTTAATCTTACATTTAACCAGATTTAGTTACTCTCACCTGAGAGCACAAGAACACACACAACTATATACAGTATACAAAACAGAACAGCCATGCTGTATGTGTGTGTGTGTTAAGGAGCACGTGAGAAGTAACCTGCATCAAATGTTGCCCATGTTTATTGATGAGAGAGGAGCAGAATAATGCAGTCAATATAAATAATGTAACCAGCTACAGCTTTTTACTTGACTCTCAGAAAGAGACGGACAGCGATTCATCCAAAGTCAGTGAGGCGAGATGAGCTTGGACACCTGTTCAATATGGTATAAGGCCTGACACGCTCTCTTCACACATTCTGATTACAAGTTCATCATCCTCGTCAGCGCTGACTCTGTTCATATGGGGGTGTTTGTGCGTCTGCGAGCGCTTGTTGGGATGATTTGTAAACCATGTTTCCATGACAAAGTGCTGTTTGTTTTCGATTAGCACTGGTAGTGTGCAGCCATCTGCGGTTATATTTCTGTAGTTCAGATGAACTTTGGTCAACGGTTTGGTATAGGAATATATGTGGAGGTTTAACAGCGGTTATGTGGGCACAACTGTTGCTGTGGATTACTCACAGCTCTCCGACTCTCCGTCTGACTCTGCTGCTCATACTGACACTATACTGTCTCTCAATCTGTCTCCCCACACGCTCGCCCCAATGTCAGCATGCTGCAAGGCACATACATCTGGATGTATGTGGAGCATAAAAGGACGGAACCACACGGGGAGAGTAAGTCGACAGTGGAAAGAGAGAAGGAGGAAAACTCAAGGGGAGCAATCAGAAGGGCAAAACCGTAATGTGACCTAACATCCTACACACGAGTGGAAGTGCATACACGTACAAAAATGCTTAAACGAAGAAAATACACATACACACGCATACAGATATATAGGGGACGCTAAGAGGCATTAGAGAGATCATTTCGTTCTGAGCAACCTCATTCACCTCTCCTAGAGAAAGAAGAAACCACACACAAGACCATAAACACAAACACACACATGCACACAATGTATATACTAGCGGCTCCATCTGCATGCATCCCTTCTCTCAGGGGGGCCATAAATCAATCACTGCCAAAATACCACACTTCAGCAGTGCATACGAGCACACAACAGGAACATACATTTGGTAACACACATTTATTAAGTCTCTACATTTGCATTCACTTTTTGGTTTCGTAATTTGAATGTCAAATGTGGACCTTCACTGCTGCATCAAAAAGGGATGGTTCAAGCAGCGCCGAAAAGTTATTTATTCCTAAAACAACTGTATCTTTAAACAGTAGAAAATTACTTCCTGGGAATGTTGAATTCTTTGGTTGCTTATCATAAATGCATTATGTTTGTTCAACCAAACTAAACTAAACTCAAGTCAACTATATGGAAGTCACAGAAAACAGTTACTTGAATCACTTTTACAACAAAAAATGAGACAAGAAATAAAAGATGAACGTCTGTCTCACATATAAAACAGCATAACCATCATTATGTGTGTAGAAAGGACTGATTATCGTTAGTTCAAAGAATGACACAAAATAAGTACTAGTAAGTCAGTATGACAAATACTACAAGAGGAAACAGATTAGTTACACTTGTAGCCATTGCAGAAGTTCCACATTTGCAAAGAAAAGATACATGGTGAATGTGTATGTGTGTGCCTGAGGGGGGGCAGGGGGCTTCAACAATGGCTACCACAGTAGTTTTACATCAACAGGAAGATTACAGGAGTTCAGTTTAGTCAACATGCGTGTTATTCACCAGCAGCACCATCAGACCTGCTGAACTTCCTTCAAACAACAGGATGGATTCATGGATACGTGATTATCTGCATATTAAATTAGATCTAGATGTCGTTAAACCATGAACAACAACACAGTTTAACTGATTCTCTTTTTTATGTCACATCATACATGTAGTTATCCCATCTTGGACTTCAGCCCCAGATTTTTACCTTCTGAGCTGAAACAGCCACTGCAAGGAAGATGTCAGATATATCCCCTGCAATGTGTACTGTACAAACATGCTCCCACAAGTTAAACTAAAGCTGGATTTATACTTCTGCGTTAAGGGGCTACAGTGGTTACATGCATGGACTCCAAGGTATCGCCATAACTACACGTTGGGGCTGCGGCATGAATGAAGATACATCGCGGGGACTGCTGGTAGTCTTTATTGAACATAAAGTAGGTTAAAGACTCTCTGAAGTCTTCTGCTTTTCTAACACTGCATTCGCTGCTCTGTATGAGTGAATGATGACAAACTGCACAGCTGCTGCCACTCATACAAAATGCCTGGCCACCCCAGTTTGGTATCAAATGCATTAATTTAAATTAATCTAGAAATAGAAATGTGTTAAAAAACTGATATTAACACAAATAATTTAATGATCTAAGTAAGTGATAGTCTTAAGTTCATTGCAAAAAGACATGTATTTGGAGATTTGCAAATAAAACAATTTATTTATATTTTTAAATATTGATTTATAATGCTGCCTTTAGATATTTATATAAAAAACTTTACTAATGTGCCACAATAAAGTAATGTTTTTAAGTTAAAATATCTTCATTTGGAGGCTTTTCCAAGCAAATATGTGATTGTTAACAATTAAATCAGATTATATTTCTGCCACCCTATGAATATTTCTCTAGCTCCGCCCCTGATGGTAAAATAATGTTAATGCTAACAGGATGTAACTCCAGTTCCATAAATCTACTATGTGTGTGTCGCTCTGTATATCAAGTCATATGTAACACATGTGCCTAGCATTGCAGAGGTGATATCAGCAGGAGATCAAACCTACAACTCCTTGCATCAACTATAAATCCATCTTAGGCCCACTAGCAAGAATTTAAAAAACAAAGCCAATTTTTCTAAAACCAAAAAAAGTTTTATTAGTTTTCATAATAAAGGTAAATGTCCAATTTGTAGTTGTTATACAAATTGGTGAACTGAATCGATCATCAAAACATTATGTGGCCTGCATGTTGCTCAAGTAATTGACCAGTTTTATTATTTAACACCTTAAAATAAGATTTTGTTGCCCCCTGCAGAGTTTATTAAAAGACCATTAGGAAGTTTGATGTAGTTTTTGATTTTGGAAAAAAATCATTTAAAATTATTTTTGATGTATCCATGAAGCCACCATGTTACAATTTATTAACCAAACGCCTCAATCTAGACATCCACAAACAACAAGTTACTAACATTTTTACAATTAATTCCTCCCCCACAGGAGGGAGGCCACCAATGCAAATGAAAGTCTGGAGTCTTACCTTTGATGCCAAATTTAGAGTTTCCTCCAAACTTGAGAATAACCAACATGAGAAGGAAACCAGTGAAGGCAACAGCAGCAATTCCCACCACCACGTACACCTGCACGATGAGAAAACCGAGTTATAAACCACTTATTCTGAACACACACAATACACCAGAAGGTACAGACAAAAGGCAGATTTTTGTGTGTGCCTTTGTACTTGGTTTGGGTTAATTTAATTACTTCTAACACTGAAAAAATCCAGCTCAGTTGTTTCTAGACAGGTAAGACAAATAAGTAGAAAAAAACAGGCACAAACAGTCAACAGCTGACAGAGGCAGTCAGCAAAGAGATAGAGATGGAGGACAACAGTAATACGTGACTTACAGCGACTCTGTCTTCTGGTGGTTCTACAGGAGGGCCCTCTGTTGATGAAGCAAAGAGATGAATAAATAGAGAGAAGAAGAGTAAGAAATGATTTGTGACCAGCTGAAGGACAGTGTAATTCTTATTATTGGTCATCTGCATTTGTTCAGTGGGTGAATTTAGTTCAAGGTTAATATTTAGCACTTTTTTAATTAGCTCACTTCACTAAAACCTTCACCAGAACAACAATCCTAGCCTTCACAACTGTTCATAACTAGTCATGACAGGCCTGCATCTAACATGTTTAGATGATGGCTTCTTTTTAGTTTAGGTTAATGTTAGCTTCTCTGCCCAACTCCCGCAACCCCAGCCTCATTAGAAACAGTCTCACATGTGTCAGACATCGATTTGTCCTCATCCTCAAAGCCTTTTTGTCTTGTAAGGTTAAAAGTGAAATAAAGTGTTTAAAAATAAAAACAATTAACCTTTATGCTGTAATACAAGAACAATGCGGTTTCTTTATTTCCATGATTTCTGCATGGATCACCAATTGGCGAGGATGCAGACTTTTTGTATGTTAACTTTATGCTGCAGTCACATGGATTCAGGCAGACGGTAGACACCACCTTCCTCACGGCACAGGAACAGTTTGACAGATTGGCAGGATGGCAAAACACACACGACAATATGTCGCTATATTTATCTTGTATCCACTGTTAATATCTATCTAGTAACATGGCATCAATTTGCCTGAATTCATGTGAATGCAGCACTAGCCTCATATCATGTACAGTTGTACTCATCAAGTGTATATTTTAGACCGGTTTATACAGAGTTAGCTGGAAACATTAAAAAGTCAGCTGGAAACAATGTTAAAGCGGCAGGGACTAGCCAATTAATTGTGTTGTTTGTGACTGGGAGTGAGAAAATGAAAGGCTCGGCCGCAGTACCTGTGGTTGGATCTTCAGGAGGGAGGAGGTGTTGGAGAAAGAGACAACAAATACAAGTTATCTTCCAAATATATTAACACAATTCAATTGTACATTCTTTGAGAAGAATAAAAATATCCATTACACAAACGCAATACAAAAAACCAACAAGCAACATATATTTGACATGCACAACATCAGAAAAGAAAAAGAAAAAAAATAACAACATCACAGAGTAGACAAATACATAACAACAATCATAATCCTTAGCTGCAAGGATGTGTAGGTATGTAACGTACCCTCAGCAACTTGAGAGAAAAAAAGAGAGAAAGATTTCTAAAATGTAATTTGTGTTAAGTTATGAGGTTGAAAATGATAAGAGGTTAAACAGAAAAACATTGAAACTATGAATACAATGAATCCAAACTGGATGTGATTAACACTTTTTACTTTAATTAAAAAAAACATTTGTGGTTGTGAATATCCATTTCACTCACCATAATAGTAAGGGTCCTTCTCTGTTCCTGCACATTGGGACAAAAACACAAAGATTATATTTGATTAAATTGTTCCTTTTGATCAAATATTTCACACACCGCACACTGGATATATTTTTTATATGCCACAATATTCTATAAAAATGGAAAAAGCAACATTATGAATTTAACCAAATAATAACAACAGCTTCTAATCTGAATCTAGAAAGACATTAACTGTGACTGTAACTGTAAAAGTGATTAGTTCTACAACTTCATCATTTTTAAGGGCTTGAAGGCAAAAAAAGAGAAGAAAAGGAACAACAGGCAAAGAAATGTTTACAAGTTACACTAATCATAAGAAAAACAATATGTGGTTCATCCATTAATCGATGAAAAAAAATCCCCACTACAACGTCCCAATGACTCAGGTGACATTTACGATCATCATTTTAATATAACATAAGAGGAAAGAAAACATTACATTGCCACATTGGAGGAGTTGAAACTGTCAGGATCTTTGCTTGAAAAATGTTCTAAACAAATAAATAATACAAGAAAGTTGCTGATTTATTTCCTGTTGATGGACTAATTATTTTATCGACCGGCCGTTCCAGCTCTGTACTTTTTAGTACATTAAAAGCTTGATTGATCTCTTTATTCTGCACCATCAGTGTAATGATATGTTAGATATGTCAATCATAATAACGTTAGAACGGAAAATGAAACATTGTGCTGTGTTACTCCTCACCATCCCAGGGCCTCCGCATGAAGTGAGCTTCCACCTCTTTTTGATCTCTCCCGAATGTATTTTCAGCCAAGAGGGTGTAGCGTCCGTTGTTGAGGTGTGTGGGGCTGTCCAGCTGCAGGCAGCCGTGGTACTCTCTCTCTGTGACGTCATGGATCATGGTCATGATGTATTGCCCCTCCGTCACTGATTTACCATCCTGAAACCACTCTAGACGCGGCTGTGGATTTCCTGGAAAGATTATGAAGACAATACAAGACATTTTCATTGGTTTAATATTCCTTAATTATCAGTCTATATTATTTTGTTTATGTAGTCACTGCTGTGATTATCATATACTGTAATATTATTCAACATTTTCATGCTGGGACTGACCAAATGACAAAAAAATTAACAGCATAAGTACATTATTTGGATGTCTCTCTTACCTGACACGCTGAAGGGGATGCACCAGTGATGGTCTGGGATTGCATCGCTCAGTTTAGTGATTTTGGGAGGAACTGAGAGAGAACAGAGAGTTTAAGTGTGAGATACAAGCAGACAGAAAAGCAATGTGCGGAGATGTTGAGCATGCAAAAGCACTGACTTAAAGATGATAGGAAGGGTCCTCCAGCTTTAGTCTATACTACATTGACGAACACTTTGACAATATAATCTATGCTGAATTAGGGCTGCATGCCAGAGGGCAAACGTACATAGTATGTCCAGCAGCAGGGAGGACTCTTTCTCTCCAACAATGTTCTCCGCTGTGCAGCTGATCTTGCAGTTGTGGTCCAACGAGGACAAGTTGGACAGTCGTAGAATCGAAATCTGGCCTGATGTTTCGATCTGAGTGAGTAAACACATCCAGATATCAGCATGCACTTTTTGATCAGATGACTACCATATCTAACCAAATAATTTGACAAATAATCTTTCAAGGTTTGAGAGCTGCAGGGATAAGATGACCCACATAATGTACCAGTTGAATAATGTTCAGGAAAGCATAGGGAGCACGTATCATACCAGTGGAAACATCACATTCGAGGCACTTTATATAGAAGGAAACATAAATCAAAATAAATATCAGTTGAGTTTACACGATATTTAATTGGATCCAACCCTAAACTAAAATGATAAGCATACCTTACAATTAGTGAATATACTATAGGGATCCTTTACTTTGGGTTTGAATTTTACTATTTTGATTACAAAATACAAAGATATTTTGATTCATTTTTAATGTCTTAACAGGGAGTTTGTATGTGTACTAATAACGTATAGCTGGTCAGCTCAGTTCCCAAACTTGTTTAGGCTTGAG
>NW_023339718.1:10491233-10509819 GCF_004916995.1 Morone saxatilis
CTGAGTGTACCAATCAGATCTTCAATCAGAGTCTTGCCCCACCCTTTCCCCTTGTCCATATAACATTCCTGGCTGAAGAAGAAGAAGGTGGATGAGAAGGAGAAGGAGGAGAAGAAAAATGAGCAAAGATGAACGAAGACAAAGAAGAGAACACAAAATGTAAGAAGACAGGAGCAAGAGAACAAAAGAAAAAGAAAAGAGAAGACAAGAACAACTGGTGCAAGCTCGCAGGCGCACAGGTGCGATCCACAAATGGGCGTTGCATATGTTGCGATTTTTGCAGAAAACTAAAATGTCTAGGCAACATTGGGGCGTGGCCTATATCACAGGATGCAACTCAATTAAAGGTTTTTAAAGGTGTGAGTTATCAGCCAAAACGCACTTATATTGATTATAGCGCCACCTGCTGGTGGACATTTTCTGTGCCTGACGTACATGCACCAGTCTCTACCTCTCCTGTCAATGTCACGTCCGTAGCTCTTACGATGTAGGTTGCAGTACCAGTTTTACCAACAGCATAAAAATACAAATCAGAGCTATTTAGATCCAGCATCGCTTGTACTGGAAAGAAAAAAACAAGAAGCGATAAGAAGAAAAAAGGGAAGATAAGAAGAGAAGAGAACAGAAAATGAGATTATAAGAACAAAGGAAGAGAAATAAAAGAACAGCCAAGAACAAAAATAAGAGAAGAAATAGAAAAGAAGAGGAGAGAGCCAAAAGAAAAGAAAAGAAAAGAGAGGAGGAAAAGAAATGGGTGTCGACAGCTACTGCAGATAAAGCTGGACAGATTTCTTATCGAACCCTCTCCTCTCCCTTTCTCCCCTCCTCTTCCACCTCTTCTGTCCGTTGGCAGAATGCTTATCACCAGGGCAACCCACTTATCACTACGGCAACCCACTCAATCACCGTGAGACACACAAGAAACCAGTCATTTCAGTGGTGGCAGGCCAGCTGCCATATCAGAACCTACATATCTTAACAGGCTCTCAGTAAATCAGCTTCTACTGCCACTACAGCCATCTGCAGGTCTCTCACACACACACACACACACCAACACACACACACACAGCTGCACCTCACAGAGCCTAGAAATCATAATAAAACTTCTGGAAACCTCTTTGGTTTTTGATGTGAGTGCAGTTGTCATGACCTGTCAGTACATAGAAAATTATTTCCATGTTCAATTATTTATGGGTGCAGCTTTGGTAGTCAAACCACCCATGACATTTTGTGTGATTGTAATCCTTTAGCTGCTTGGATGTGTTCAGAATCAACAAGTAGGACTAAGGAGCAATTTACCGTAATTAGCGTGGTGGACCTGCCTGTGTCTGTGACAACACATGAGTCATTACGTGGAAAGATTTCACCATTATGTGCTTCAGCGTTTGGCCCATGCTGCGGCCCACCTGCAGCCAGTTGTAAACATATGGAAAACACTGGCAGTCAAGTGAGGGTAAGCCAGCAACACAGTAGTGTCCTAATGAACAACATTCATGACAAATGAAAAGAGGCCGGACGCAAAAATATGTGGTCTAATGTATTCTCATTTTTTGACAAAACAATCCCAACTCAAGGTCTACTTACTAGCTTTCAGCCGTAATCACAGTCTTCACCACGGGGTGGAATCGGCTCAGCTGTCATTGAGGTTGATTTCATCTATAGCACTAAAGAAATGCTAGAAAGTGCACCTTGATTGGAATTGTTTTGCCAGAAAAGTAAATAAAATGGTCTAAAAAATGTCCAGTGTGTATCATTTAGGAGGATCTGTTGGCAGAAATGGAATATAATATGCATAGCTATGTTTTCATTAGTGTATAATCACCAATAAATAAGCATAACTCTGTTTTCGTTAGCTTACAATGAGCTGTTTTTATCTACTGAGGGTGCTCTGTCCTCTTCCACAGAGTCCACCATGTGAAACCACCACATTTGTACAGTAGCCCAAAACCCAAACAGTGGCTCTACATAAGGGGTGGTAATGTTCTTTGCACATTTCGCAACCACCATAATTTCTCTTTGGCGCTTGGAAGGAAGCGGGGGGACTGCACCGATTAATTGTGCAACAGAAATAGATAATCTGAAAAAATGGGTTGAGATCTAGTGACTGTGAAGGCTGTGGCGTATGATTCACATTAAACCATTAAGTGACTCCTCATGGTCGGTGTGGAAGCATTTATTAATGTTTCTCAACTCACTTATTCATGTTTTTCCTTGCATTTGTCACTTCCTCACTGACAGTAACAACATGGATTACTGACAGACTAACACAGGCTTTGACATGCTAAAATGGAGGAACAACTCATGAAACCAAAAAGTGTCTCACTCACATTATCATTCATTCAATGAAAGACTGCCTAGTTTCTTTCTTGGTCTTTTGGATTAGACTGCATGTAAATGACGCCCTCAAACTAGACACCAGGATTTATAATTTTCTATTAATTGTATAAACAAAAACAATAATAAATTCATACATAGGTGCTTATTTTAAATTCTTTTTTAAAAAAAGGAGAAAATCTTACTTTAAATCTGACGATAAAAGGCATTTTTCTTCTTCTTTTTTTTCCTATTATTACTCTGTGGGTCCACAAGCAGCAGCTCATTAACATTTTTTCTCTTACTTCGTATTACCAGGTGTCATTTCTGAGATTTAATTGCTGCCAAAGGACCTTCTTTCATGTAAACTATTTTTTTTTTTACAGGTTGAGAAAACTGCAACCATGAAAACATCACTCTAATAAATAAATAGACTACATTACATTACCAGTCCTTGACACCCCTTGACTCCTTGAATCCAGGTTGCCTTCATTCTCCAGGAGCATGTTCTGTGAATGTGCTGTGAATTACGAGCACAGCATCAGGGATATGCCCCTGTGATGTGAAGCTGAATAGCTGCTCGCAGACTCATATATAGAAGGAAAACATCCACTGCTCTCTGGATTGAAACCTCTGCACAATACGCCACAGCATACTTCAGCGTCATTGTTGGAGGTGTTATTGTTGTCAGCTCTTTTTATGGACTACAATAAGCACGTCCACATCGGTGTTTAGAGAAGTGTTCACATATTTTTATGTAAGGCTCCAGCCTTTCCACCAAAAAGATGATTTCTGATGAGAGGCAAAGAGAGAGAGAGAGAAATCTCAGGGAAAGAAGGAAATGTGCTGGAAAGTAACACAACACAAAATCCGTCCCTGAGTTTGCCTTTGCCTTTTGTTGTTGTTGTTATTGTTGTTCGAGTACAGTGAAGACTGTCAAGGCATTATCTTCTCAAAGAATGTGGAGAAATAGGAGCAGAGAATGGGAGGCAGGACTGGAATCTGTTATAGATTATTGATTTTCTACCTAAAACTACTGTCACTCAAGTTGTCTCCTTGCCTGCTTTTGATGATGATATTTATAGTTTTTTTTTATCTTAAGGAGTGCTACATTTCTCCTTGGTTTGAAGTTAATTTCTTGTATTTAACGAGGTACTTTGGTGTCTGATCTGCTTGCCAGACAAGAACATTGACAGTGTTCACTTTGCAATTTTAGCACAAGCTTCGGCAACTACTGGTTCGGGTTAGGGACATACTCTATGTATGGCAAATAAACTAAAAGAATTGGTTAAAGTTAGGGAAACTTCAATAATGGTTAATAAAAAAGTGAATCTACTGACTACTGCATGAAGAACAGACACGCCCATCCACCACCTCCACACCGTTACTCTCCACCTCTCGGTATTGGACATAAATCGTGAGGTGCAGAATCATCTAACATGGACGCACTTCCCAGTGATACTGAGCTAGTTCGGCTATGCATCATTCTTGTCATATGAAGGACCACTGATAAATTAAAAAATCAAGACTGCACATTATTCTTTCTTTACATCACAACTTTTCCTCATTTTATATTCTTAGCCATTACATTCTCCCCTCTCCTCATAAAGATGATTTACTGATTTGTTTTGACCAGCTATGCTCTTCTGTTTTTAAAACTGTTGTCCCCTCTTCTGTTAGTGAACCCTCACTGCTGAAATGACAGCAGCATGGCCTAAAAAGGAACGCAGAAGGGCCAAACCTAGGTGGGATAGCACTAAATGTCATGTCCATTAACTTTTAAAAGACTTAACAACCTCATAAAACATCAGAGCTGCAAGACATGAATACCATCCTAATCTGTTTCTGTCAATCTGCACTCAGCTGATTTTCTTAGTGCTTTCTAACTCTTGTGTTGATTTTAGCTTTATGTGTCTATTTGTTTAATTCCTTGTTATCTAACAAGTGAGTGGTCTCTCTGTATAGGAAATTCGCACAATAGCATCTACTGCCCACAGACACAGGAGCCATCTGGCCTTTTTGGTTGGTCTGTACCCACATTTTTTCTTGCCTATGTGCTGCATTGTGTTTCACATATACAACTGTAAGAGCACACTACAGGAAAGGATGGAGCAGAGACACACAGTCACACAGACAGATATGTACATTTATTGGCTACTCACACTGTGCAGTATATTCACGCATACGCCAAGGAGACAGAAGTTAGAGAAGGAAAGATGAGAGCAGTGGAAAAAATACTAAAACAGGAAGACAGAAAAGGGCAAAGAGAAACACAACCCGATAGACGGTCATTCCAGCCAAACAAATGAACAGACGGAGAGACAGACAGACAGAGCGGGAGACAGATGAAGGCCGAGTGCACCAGTGCTGTGGAGTGACCAGCAGAGGTCTGGTAATCCATCTGCTGTCATTTCCACAGCACATGGGGGGAAAGGCACCTTTTTCTCAGGACAGCTGGTTTCAATTATTAACATTTATATATTTGGATCATTTAGCAGATTTTAGCCACAGAAAACTCAATGATTGGTAGAAAAAGTTTACATTTTTTTATATTTACATGAATAAGCAACGTAATCTTTAGGAAGAGTTGTAAAAGGGAATTAAACAAGAGTGGTGAGTTTATGGCTTTTATAGGGTGTTGTAGCGTTTTAATCATCCTTAACAAACAACTGAGTGGGAGTGTTTTAATTCCTGCAGCTGTTTCAACCCCAACATTTTTGCTGAGTGACACAGTGGACAAACACATTTTGCACAAGCATGGGGACTGCAGTCATTTTTAGTAAAGTTTTGCATAGGTCAGTAGGAACAGTGTCTTCCAGCCTTTTTGAGAGGAGCTCCAGCAGTAAACAGTCCACAGAGTGAAACAGAGCGAGAGACATACGCGGGTGGCCTGAGAGATCAGTGTCAGCCCGAGGGCATCGTTGGGCACTTCCTCTGCTTTGTGCCTTGCTCATATGTCTCTCAGAAATGTTCAGACAGACAGAAGCACAGACAGTCGCACATGCATGCAAGCACACAGACAGATGGAGGCTCGTAATAAAGAGGAGGAAAGACAGCGTGAGAGAGTGAGAGGCAAAAGATAGCGAGAAAGAACGACAGAAAGAGCAAAAGGCCAGCAGTTCGGCCAGAATGAGAGGTCTTTTGGTGTATCACTGTTAGCCCTGGGGCATTGTTTGGCACCCCTGCTCCACCATGTCCGCCTCCTCATATGTCACTCTGCCAGGGGGTCCCCTGCCCATCCCTCCAGGGGCCCTGCTTTAACTGTGCTAATGCCAAAAATAACTTCTGCTAATGGAAGGGAGGCAGAGGGGACGGATCAATAGGAGTTATCAATGACATTGTTAGCTTCCTGCAAGCTAACTTATTGTTTGCGTCCTGTGCGTCCCGACTGCCCTGAGCTATTTTTGACCAGATCACTTGCTCTGTCAACAACTGAGCAGGCACAATACTTCAAGATTCATGTTGTGGCTTATTAGGGAAAACATCAGATTACATTTCAATTGAGGGCTATAAAGCTTTTCTGACTGCTATTATTGTGCATTTCATAAATTTATATCAGACATTAAGATTCCTCTATGTTCTCACTTTACAGTAACAAACTGGATCTGACTGGACTTATTACCCCGAAGGCTGGAACAATCTGGGTTTCATTTGTTTACTTGGGTCAAGCTCAAGCTCGAAATTATTACTGAATGTCTGCCAGACTTGTGTTTTTGAAAACCTACAAACCCTAAAGGCTGAGTTTGGACAGATTTTTCTTCAGAGAATCAGCGCAGGTCAAGTTGTAATCTGACCCTGTTTATGAAGAGAAGAGGAATCCAAAATAGAGAGACTTAGAAGAAGAGGGGAAGAATAAAGCATCAATTAGCTGCTAATATTTATACATTCAAGCTTGTTAAACACTTCCATATGTAAATAAATACCGCTTGTGGTCTGTAGCAGTGACAGCGAGCTTACTGGTTAGCTTGACATTACACTTATGTTGTAAATAACTGCTGTACGCACTGTCGCATAGGTATCAATGTTTTTCTGGTTTGTAGATGCATCCCTTATGGGAGTACTTAATTTCTTTGCAACGTAAACAAAGATGCAACATTTTCTCATAAATTTTTCCCAACCAAATCTGTGGAAAATGTATTTTATTGCTCATAAAAATGTGATTACTGCTGTTGTGGTTGGGTATTTTAGTGCAGGTTTCCAAAAGCCCTGGAAGAATTTCTTCCTTGACGACCGAAATATGATGATTCAGACAAAAAGGAAATTAAATCTGCTGTCTAACAGCAGGTCACGGGTGCTATAGGACATAGTGCAGATGGACTTTTTTTTATTGTGACACATGCAGTGAATGAGAATCACTTATGTCATCCTTGTGTTGAGTCCCTCAGTATAATACCTCCCTGCTTCTATAATGTCCTGCACCGTGACCTTTCTACACCTACAAGCAAATATCTCAGATGACTGTAACCAGTCTATAAGATGACATAACCAATCACACGGCACACAACAAACACCACTCTGTGGTTTCGCTCTCCTCCATCTGGCAGCTTATCTTTGCATCATGTGAGAAAAACCCCTACAGCACAGAGATAACGTCAGCCTGTTTAGCGTCGGTGGCTTTTTCCTGGCACCCAGCAGAAACCAAACTACATTTTTAAGCCCTCTATAAAAACGGGGCTTTGATTGTGCAGCATGCGTTCATTTGGTCATTTGTTTGCTTGCTCACGTGTAAGACATTGTAGCTTTTTACGCTGCAAAGTGTCTAGGGAAATTATGATAAACAGATATACACTGCGTAAGTGAAATACAGTATGTGCAGCATCTTCACTGTAGCCTGGGAAAGTTCACATAGCAGCAGGTATATATTACTGATTACTGCAGTGCTTCTGGTTAATGCATACATTTTATTCTTTGTGCAGTTATTCTCACAGGTTTTAACAACAAGCTTTCTCCAGTTGTTCATCCCCAGCACCTCCGCTCAGAACTGACAAAACACTTAGCACATTTGCTATTGTAATACCACATTGTATACAGTATAGATCCTGTACTTAAACACACACACAACCATGCACATACATAAAAACAGATGTCTAGGGCATGTGCAAAACACATGAGAACTCACAAAATCAAAACAAAGATTTGGAAAAATCTTTGTAGAGGAAACTGTTAGGATTACTGTTTTCCCCCGTACTCTCCGCTACAGCTTGTGAATGACTTTTCCAGCAGTTCCTTACTCTATACGTGTGTGTGTGTGTGTGCTGCTCGTCGGTGTGTGTGTGTCCTCACCACAGTTAGGTAGTACCAGTGTGGACAGAAGCTTGCGTCCTCCTCCATCCTCAATGCAGCGCAGCTCCTGAGTGTCTGCTTCCTCTCCTAACCACAGCTTGATCCACATGTTCTCACAGGAACAGTGCAGAGGGTTCCCTGACAGGATCCTACACACACACACACAAAGTTAAGAACAAAGAGTAACTGAAATTTTGAAAAAAACTAAGCAATAGCTTGAATAATGTGGTAACTGATGCAGCACAGTGTGCCTCAAAGAAATAGTTCAAATAGTGTGTGAAATATGCTTGTTTGTTTTTTTTGGAGAGAGCTGTAGGATTTAGATTGAGACAACGCTCATATCTGTCCATCAAATATGCAGCTACCTCCAGCAGCTGGTTAGCTTAGCTTAGCATAAAAGACAGGAAACAGCTAGCTGGACTCTGTTGAAATGGTTAAAGGTCCAGTGTGTAACATTTAGGAGCTCTATTGGCAGAAATGAAATATAATATTCATAGGCACATTTTCATTAGTGTATAAGAATATAAGGATCGTTGTGTTAATGTTACCTTAGAATAAGACGTTTTCATCTACAGAGTCTGACATATTAAACTGCTACGTCTCTGCTACGTCTCTAGTGGAAGATTTTCAGACTCATGGTAACTCAATTTCCACATGGAATCCAAAAATCGATTGAACAGTACTAAACTGCATTGAACCATTGGAAAATGTTGGAATTCGCTCTTTAGAAATACAAAGTGTGTACATTTGTCCACATAATTTCCATGCCTCGATGTCCTGCAGTGCAATGTGAAAGTTACTGCTATATTAAAGTAGTGGAAGACTGAGTAAAGGGTATGTTTGCCTTTACTGAGAAATGTCATATAGCCAATCACACTGAGCGCTGGTGTTTAATTGTCACTTGCCGACCCTACCTCAGCTAATCTCAGTCTCCGTTGTGGCATAAATGGAAATAAAACATACTAAGCTGCAGGCAGCAGTTAACCCAACACCAAACTTCAAAACCAGCCATTGAATATGCTGTATGTATATGTTTATCTACAGACTGTGGCGATAACTGGTAAACCCGAGAGAGAGAGAGCCAGGAACAGAGTGACAGACAGACAGAGAAATGGACAGGCTGATAGAGAAGGCTGCACTGAACTCACAGATAAGAGATGTTGAGGTGCCTGAATATCCTCCAGGACAGTGATGACAGGTTGTTATCTTTCAGATTCCTGGAAATTAAGTCAAACATCGGGGAATGAGATTATAATGCCAACAAAACATCAGGTTGACGTTACAGCATCTGACAGCACATTTCTACGTGCAGCAATAAGCCTGCATTATTACTTCTCATTAAAAGTTTTCCCCTCTAAGGATTGTGATAATTAACCTTAAAGTGGTACATTTTATCTGTATAATAAGTATCAAACTTTAATTATGTTGACGGGATTCCAAGATCAATTATAAATCCTGTTCAGTCTGAACCTGGACTGGACTTTTCTGCCATAACAGGGTTTGATTTTTTCTCTCTAGTTAATTTTCTCCTCATAATCTTACAAATAAATCTCCTTTACATTATGATTTCAACAATAAATACTAGAATTAATTAATTAAATTACAACACAGCTACATTTTCAGAAGATGAGACGTCTTTAACAGTTTTGTGCTCAAGTGAATCAAACAAAGGAAGCCGTACAGTGGATAGCATCAGTTTTTACTTACAGATACTGTAACTTGATGTTGTTCTGAAAGGCCAGCTTTGATACGTATGTTAGCCTGCTGTTGGTCACCGTTCTGATACAAAAACAAACACAACGGCATCATTGTCACCACGATCTGTACAGTTATCAACATAAACAACAGCAAAAACATGAATTCAGGGTCCTGATCAGCTTCCATGAAGTCTGAGAAAATCTATTTGGCACCAGTTTCAATGTTCAAGTCATGCCAAAAGAGGATAGACACCAGTAAAATTACTTTTTCACCACCTGGTAAATACCTTATCATTCATTTAAAAAGCTTAAATAGATTACACAACATAGGTTAAGTTACACAAGCCAATAGTAAGAGTGATCATAACTGCATAACTTTGTTCCCATTGAAAAAAACAATTATTGTTTCATCCGGTTTGCCATTGAAGTGACATTTAAAACAAATGATGCCAGCAAACACTATCTATCTGAAGATAATGTACACCCACTATTTAAACTCAGCACTAAACTCTTCTTAACTCACTTTTTCTTAACTGATTTGTTGTCATTTCTTTTAATTGTCTTATCTTGTTTAATATTTTTTATTTACTTTCATTATTTGTTTTTACTGTAAATTACTCTGTAACTTACACTGTAGTAGTTTTTATCAGACAATCTGTATCAAACATCAACAGACCATCTTTCCTTAAAATAAATTAAAAATACAAAATAAAGACTTCACTAATCCATGGCTGTCTATGCAAATTGCACCAATTAAAGATCTTTCGAGTCTATTTTCTGCCACAGTGCAACGCCTGCGATTTTATTTTTTTATATATATATAAACATAACAGATGTCGCAATTAATGCAAAGCCTCTTCGACTGTTTTAAAAGTCAGGTGCCTTTAATGTTCCTTCATACTGTGAATCACTCAGCATTGTTAAAACCAGGTGCAGAGAGTGTGTGTTCTTCATCAGCTGACATGAGGCTGTTATACAACATCATTATCTGATATGAAAAGTTGGTTTAACAGATGTTCTGTGACTGATTGATCTCGTCTGACATGACTGAGACAGTGTCAAGATTTTCATTTCAACCATGTAAAAAACAAGGCACTTGACAAATGATTACTGTGAAACTATTAAAACTGTGAAATAGGATTATCATATTGGTATCATTCAAAATATTAACTGCAGCGAGTGTAATTGTGTGTAAATTGTTTCTCAGGGACAGTTGTCCTTGATTGTGGCTCAAACATTCATCCTGCCTGCATTTAGAGTTCCGCTCCCTCCAGGTCCAACCACAATTAAAAGCATATACACTTGTAGTGCGTAACTTGCTTGGTACTAATCTGTCTAGCAAAAGGGATATTGGCTGGAAAATTAGGTAGTGTCTACTTAACAGATGATTATGTTGCAAGAGAGTGCTGCTTGGTAGACAACTCTGTTTTAGATTAAGACATAAAATGAGACACAGATGCAACTACAAAACACCCAAGGACACAGCAGGGTTTAAAAGCAACATATGTGGACAGAGTATAGTGCCCTAAGCAAAGAAGGAGGAGTATCAATAAAGGCAAAGTAAATCAATATTTTGTATGCAGTGGACCATAACAAGCAAATTACATACGTATAAATGTATGTATACATAATGAAATGGTTCTTCTTTCTGCCTTGCTGCCAATATTTAGGCACACATAGATGATGTGGTTGACAGAACAGCCACAGAATATAAAAATATATGACATAAAACACTTTTTTTTGGTGTAAATTTGCCAATTAACAATAGCTCCAAATCGGAGCCAAACGTGTTGTCTTGGTAATTTGAGCCATAAAAGACTTACAGGTTCCTGAGATTCTTGTAGTAGTGCAGGTCTTTGTCGTTAATGGAGGAGAAGCTGCTCTGGTTGGCGATGTAACTGTCAGGACATACAAGTGAGTGTAGTAGTGAGTGAGGGAGGGAAGCAAAAACAGAGGCATTTCAACAAGACAAAGGAACATAATAAGCCCATATAATTAGTTCAGAATTAAAAAATGAACTCCTGAAGGAATACAGCTGATAAATGGGACACAGGGGCAGCTGGTGATTTTTAAAAAGTAGAAACAGACAGAGATCTCCCTTGTCTTTTTCCTCAGCTGCGCTTGAGCAAGGCACTTGACCTGTTTTAAGGGCCATCAGGAGGAGATTGTGGGCAAAACCTGGCTGGGAAAACCATGGGAATATGTGCTTTTCAAATATCACAGCTTTGGGATCAGACGTCTGAGAACATTTAGGTGAACTGATCTCACCTAGAGGGAACATGCTGTAACAGTCGCAGCAGAGCTCTTTCTCTAGAGAATCACCGTGTTTGTCTAAATCACAAAGTCATTCAATTATAGTTTTTCATGTGTTCGATGCATAGGATCCGACTGGGAAATAAAACATCTCTAATTAGATTTATTGATTTCCAAGATCTTTAACATGGCTATAGTTGTGAACGGTCTTCAGTCTAAGGTTGTTTTTTTCGTTGCAAATCACTTCAAAAACAACATGATACGTTGGATTTTATATCTCTCGTCTCTGAATTTACACCAAATTACATTTTAGTCGGTGCGAACAAAAAGGATGAGGATGTGAAAGACAACACATAACCCTTAAAAATATTTTAATGGGGTATCCTGGTGGCCTTGGGGGTCATATACTATGTTATCCCAACATCCGCCGTTTGAGTCTGCATGTCACCTCTCGTCTCTCTCCCCTTATTTCTTGTCAGCTTCAATATTTAAAGAAGCTGCAGAGTTTTAACGTTTGTCAATGGTTTAAACACTGAACACCTAAACCCTTTCTGTGAAAAGCAGCCTCACCACACGTTTCACACAACTACTTTCATTAAAAAGTGAAAATCCCTGACAATTGTGACAGAAAACTTAAATGTTTTTAATGTAATCTACCATAAATCACACCTTTGGCATTAGTAAACAAATAAATAAATCAGCTAAAAGCAGACAATATTCCAGTTCAAGGAAGATGAATAATAATCACCATCACCAAATACTAAGAGCATGCACACACGTCCATCTCTGCTTTCTCTTCAGGTTTCATGAACTCTTCAATGCAGGGAGGAGTTAAGCTTGGTGTTACTACACCCACATGTGTCCATTAGCTGAAATCTACTATTTTTTTCTTGTGTTAATGTTTATTTAAGAGCCAACACCCACAAAATACCACCAACATTATCAATACTGAGGCTATTAGTCCAAAGAATATTGTGACTTTTGTGTCATTTAGTACACACAAAGCCTCAATTAGGTCTTCTTGAGGATATTTTCTTAGCAGATGGGAACTAAATATGATTAATTTTATACTCAACACATCCATACATAGGGCAGAAATCAACAAAAACAAGTCAATATTTAAGATTTTGAACCCTTCTAGGAATTCATTGACATTGAGAGCCCATTATATTCTCGTAAAAGTGTGTGTTTTGAGTTCAGATGTCATGAAAAATCAGGATGTTTAACAAATTAACAGAAACAGGGGGCACGATAACCCGGATCTCCTCGGATTTTTGGCAAGGTCGTTTGGAATTAGACGTCGCACGGTCATCAGTAATTTGTCTGTTTACATTAGCCAAGCACTCCGTGAATGCTTTTCACCAGATTGCTGGCTCATTTAAACTGCGTCCAAGGCTTCTCCAAGTTCATCTCTGACAAGTCATTATCAACAAGGCCGTTTATCTTTGCCAAGAAAGATATCGCAGCAATTAAATATTTTAATATCCTGTGTAATTGCTGTCAGATATCAGCGCTTAGACACGTCTCAATTTATTCCAAGGCCAAATGACGTTAGGGCTATATTAAATGGCAGTGTAAAATAGGGAGGAGGGGGGGTACAGTACATTTCAAATGCACACTGAGATTTTGTGTCATGTTGAATTATCCCAGAAAAGGAGCTTCCAGTCTTCAAATACAGTGTACAAGTGTTGACTCTCACTAAAAAAAACGCTTCTTTGTTTTCACTTGAACATCGATTTTTCTCTTCGCTTCTGTGGTTCATTTAAATACACTCATATAAGCCATCTTGGGAAGTGTCTAGTGCTAATATTTGGACAGTGGTGTCTGGTGTGCGTGTCTCCGTCCACACACACACACACACACACACACACATACACTCACACACGTGGGCACGCGCACGCGCCCGCACACAGACAGGGCTTTGTCTGATTGTCAGAATAAAGTCTATCAGCCTCAACACTGCTTTTTATTTTTATTTTATTTTATTTTTATTCCACGCTGCTGTTGAAACACTGATGTGCCCCCGTGAAGGCAACGAGTCTGTTACGCAATGTAGGTTACACATGATGCGTCTGAGCCGAATAAACGAAAAGGACTTCAATTTATATCCGAGCTGGTGAATCTGTGACTTCGCCTCGAATTCATGCAAGAGATTAAGATTCAGAGCAAAATAAAAAATAGACACAATCTGAACCGGTTCTGTCTCTTTCCGGGCGCATCGTGTCTGTCAGCTCCAGACACAACTGAGGGATACATGATGGCATTCCTTTATTTGGAAAGTGTTGGAAAATGCAGCCAGTGTGATAAAAGCGGAATATATATGAAGATTTAAGGAAGAAGTGGTGCTTATGAGAGACACTTACATGTCGGTGATGTTCTCCATCTCCGCCTCGCTCTGCAGGACGGGGAAAGCATTGATACCCCGCTCCGGGTCCACGCAGGAGATCCTGGTGCTGCTGCAGGAGCAAGAGGACGGGCATGCTTCCGCGGACAACCACGGGTCTCCCGAACCCACTGCCACCCCGACTACCACGACCCACCACCACCACCACCAGCAACGCCACGACCCAGACCCTCTCCCCGGCGAGGAGAGAGCCCCGCTCCAGGGTCTCAAGGCGCTCATCTCGGGTGCCAACTTCAGCTATAAGGCTCGCTGAACAGCCCCACGGCCCGGCCCAGGGTGGCTTGGGATCAGCCCCGTTTCAGCCAATCAAGGAGAGGAGAAATAAAGTAAAATCCCGATGCTGAGGTGGGTACAGGCGGCGCAGCTACAAAACCATCGGCGGTGACAACAGTGACAGACAGCGAGAAGGGAAAAAAAGAAAACAGGAGAATGTGTGTGTCGTCCCCTTTCCTGTGTGTTTCTCCAGAATCCCCCGTCAGTCAGTCAGCCAGTCAGTCAAAATCACACTGCCACACTGACGGGTGTGTGCCAAGGAGGATCTCTCTCTCTCTCTCTCCTCTCTCTCTCTCTGTCTCTCTATCTCACCCCCTTTCTCTCTCTCTCTCAGCTGACACGCACCGACCGGAGCCTCCCAGACACTATGTTCTCTGTGTGTGGATGATTTCTCGACTGAGAGACGGGTGGTGCTGCTCGGTTTGGTGGGTGGTTACAGACTGAATGACAGTCAGGATGCGCGCCGCCGTTCCCGCGCGGCGCAGGGATGAAGGCTGAAAGGAAGAGGCACCATGGTACCATCGGCATCAAAGCACATCATGCGTACCGTGATACCTCATTGATCCCCCCTCCTCTCCCTTAGGGAAATGCTCCTTGCTCTGTTTGCAGGACGGTCTGGGGGAAGGGTCAGGTGCAGAGCAGAAG
Source organism: Morone saxatilis (assembly GCF_004916995.1). Lineage (NCBI taxonomy): Eukaryota > Metazoa > Chordata > Actinopteri > Moronidae > Morone > Morone saxatilis. The sequence goes on from NW_023339718.1 coordinate 10,506,102, forward strand.
GGTTTCTTGCTCAAGGGCACCTCAGCGAGGTCTTTGACAGGGCTGCGTAAATCCGTGGTTTCTGGTTCAATCACCAACCCCTGCTCATGCGTTTTAATTTTTTGGGCCGTCAGGGGTTAAAGTTCCTATCTGTGCCAGGCTTTGCCGGCCTTGCCTTGAGTTGTGAACGAGGTGTGAGCGTCCTTGTCTGACAGGGAGAGAGAGAGAGAGTGGAGAGGTGGAGAAGGTTCCTGCGTTGAAGAGGTTATTTAATTTATCTGCTAGCTGGCTTCACATTATGTGCGTAAATGAGATATAAGGGGCTATCAATTTACAGGCTCTAATTGGTATAATCATTCTCATCATCACCGCCGTCGTCATTATAATCATCATTATCATCTGGTTGTTATGCTGCATGTTTCACAAGTAGACCTGTATACAGTTAATCAATGAAAAACAAAGCGGTCTGAGGAAGACCTTATTTTGAATCCAGTCTTATTTGGGGATAGGTAATAGGAATTAATATGTGGGGGGGTAATTCAAATACAAACATCCTGCTATGTCCCAATAAACAACATGTTATAACATGTTTAGTTATCCTATTGGCCTTTTTCAATGCCAAGGCAGCTGATGGGAGCTTCCACTGTAAATACAACTGGACAGAAGGGTGGATGTAAAGCATCACATGAGAGAGTGAGAGACCAAGAGAGAAAGAGGGAGCAATCACCAATCATCAAGTCTTTAGCTGGCGTGTACTAGACCAAGCGTCACCTTATTAAATCATTAGGCCATATTTCATAATCATATGGGGCTCCCAGCCAAACCAGACCTGAATCAATAATCTGTCATCTTAGAGTGGAGGCTATAGGGCTGCATGCCAGTCACTCTGCTGCTATTGAATGCATTTTCTAACGCAAGAGTTGATCTGTCTTTTACGCTGTACAGCCACTGAGGAGGTATTTCTCCTCAGTCTTTCACCTTGTACGTGAGAGACAGAGAATGACAGCACATCTGCCTGTGAGCAGCAACAACACACCACGGCTGTGAGGAGTCCTCTCCTCTCCTCTTTCTCCCTCTCTCCAATGTCCTGTCCCCATGTGCAGCTCTAATATGACGTTTGTGCTGACGCACAGGCAGTGCTGCTGAATAGAGGAGTGTAATTATTGAGCCCTGTCTGTGTCTGAACCAATCTGGTGGATGCCTGCCTCAGAAACTGGGGTGCACGCATTCTGCACAGAGCAGGGTGAGCGTACCAATTAAAACGTCTCACAAACATAATATTCTAATTACTCATCATTCCTTTTGAAATTTGACAGAGGTTGTAACCGGTGTTAAAGGTCTTTGACATTTTAAACATGTAATCACCCCCTTGAACCATCTGTCATCCACAGACAAAGCATCGGTCACGATGTGTTTCATCCAACACTGTGAACGTATTATGGTATGCCCCGCTTATTTAGCTTGTGCCAATTATGCAGCATGTTTGACGTGTTAAGTGTAAAACAGAAATCACCACTTTTCATCACCAACTTTTTATACAGACACACTGACTGGATGCTGCCACTGATGACATTTAAGGCAAAAATGAAGCATTGCCAACTAAAACTGTGAACAAAGCTATTTGGTTTTATTTTTTAACTGACATAGCAAAGTCTCTTGTTAATTAGACAAGGTTTTAATGAATTTGTACAACAATGTCAGCATCTGCAAACATATACGAGTGATTCCTCAGCATCAGACGCTTTCCTGGAGTTAGTCCACTGACAATGAATTGTAAAAAATATTTTTTGGAATAAGCTCTGGCTCACTGACAATGTAGCCATATTTAAAATGACCATGAGGTGCTGTGTGTCCTGTAAGAGTCATTTGTCCATATGGAAGAGCTCTAGGGTTTATTTCAGATCATACAAAATAAAATTAGATCACAAATAAAACCTGCGATGTAGTGTAACTACAAATTGATACAAATACGTTTAATTTAATTCAAAAAGTGGATTTTCTCTTTCATGTTGAAAACTTTATTGATTCCGTTGGTCACATGGTTTGTGTATAGGCCTATGTTTTTTCATGACGTCACTCAGCTCCCCTAGCAACGTGACATCTTACTGTAAAGATCGTTTCCTCCGGCTGTGTGATCACTGTTCCTTTATGCTTGATGACAATCAAGTTGTTTTTATGGTCACAATTACCTGTGGTGGTGTCGGTTTTGTCATTACACTATGGCTGCAACTATTATCTTCATTTCATCTCTTAATGGTTTAGTTTAAATATAATGTAACTATAATGTTAGATTATTGTGGAAAATCATCACATATTCCCAAAGATTTTAAAGTTACAATGATATAAGAAACAGTGAATTTAAGGCCCTTCTTTATCAATTTAATCCTTTAATGATGAATAAATTATCAAAAATTCTTCCATATTTTTTCAATCTAATTAATCGATTTATTTAGCCAGACACCACAATCACCTGTTGTTACATCACAATCACCTGTTGTTGCGTCACAACCGTTTATCAGCATATATTTATTAATGATAATCGCTTCAGGTTCACACAAGGTAAAGAAAAAGAACATAACATTTATCAAATCCTGTTTATGATTTATTCATGTGGGCCTCTAAAAATATATAAAAAGGGTTTATATCATGCTTTACCCCAAAGCTATGAGTAACAGAGAGAAAAGGTCATGATTGGGACACTAGAGTATATGCAGAAACAACCACAAAGTTAATCCAGGGTGCAGTGTTTTTCTTCTTTTATTAACTGTGAGGGGTTTTGGCACATGATGCATGGATAAACAAGCCTCAGTCAGACAAAATTTTCCCAGCTCTGTCTTTCCAAATTCTTGGCTTTAGCTTGATTAATGGTTTTAACATGTGGATTGGCTACATCTAGTTGATGGTAGATAAAAGTCTTCAGTGGGCCCATGTGTCCTTAGTGAGAAGAATAAGTGTTTGATTTTTTTCCATTTAAAAAATGACTGAATGATACTCTCTTTTCTGAACTGAACTGTTGCCCCATTCCCATGAGACAGGGTTTGGAAATCCCACAGAACAAATGCAAGACAGATGACTGTCCTTCTGCATCTGAAAGGGAGGAATGTCTTAAAATATGACTTATTTTTTAAGCTTTTACAAACAAGCTAGTCAAATTACAGTAATCTTTGTGTTTCCCATTACCAAGGTTATGGTCTACTGTAATTGCAGGTAATATGTTGTCTAGTTTTATAATCTTAATTGTTTTGTTATGATAATCCCCTGTTTACTATATGTTTGTTTACAAAGCACATCATATCCTAGTGTGTCACCCAATATATGTGCATATAAATATTGTCATGTGGACTCACATGGACCTGTTATAACCTCTGCATACTATGTGTATAGTCCTGAGAAATTATACACTAGTGCTCTCTAGTGGCTGCTGGGATGCTTAAGATACATGAAACATCATTGTGTCATTTGCACACGCTACATCCATATAGAAATAATATAAGTAAGTAAAATCCTGTTATTGAGGAGAGAGACAGAGTGACTACTACTATACATGTACAAGAATGTTGTTGGGGGAGGAAAAGAAAAAAATGACTAATGATAAACATAGGATATGAGGCTATTGAGTCCAGTTTTGGAGAGTTTGCACCAAAAATGATTCCTGTTTGTAACTGAACAGCCCCTACGTGACTCAATTGTATACATTAAATTCATGCATGTGTGCATTTGTATGTGTTTGTGTGTGTGT
>NW_023339718.1:10509919-10510503 GCF_004916995.1 Morone saxatilis
GTGTGTGTGTGTGTGTTCAGCTAATCCCTTAATGACCTTTGACCATTATACCTGATGATAGCTATAGAAGACATCAGTTGGCCAAGCACAGACAGAGTGTGTTTGTACTTGTTCGTTTGCATGTGGGTGTGTGTTTGCATGAAAAGAAAGAAAGAAACCATGAGAGAGAGAAAGAAAGTAAACAGTAAGCAAATTAATAACCTTGTCACAACACATTTGACAAAGTATCCATAGTGTCCTACAAACTAACAAAGAACACCAGGGAGAAAGAGATACAGGAAGAGACTTAGAGAGTCACAGGAAGAGGGTGGGAGGGGAAAGAGATAGGACAGGTGTGCTTAAAAAAACTTCCAGCGAGTTTCGCCAGTGTTTGAACATATCTGAAGAGAATGGAGCTGAAAGGAATAGAGAACAAAAGTCAAAAAAGGGGTGAAGACAACAAAGCCTTTGAGTTAGAGGTAAGTTAAATATTTGAATATAGCCTAGACTTGAATAATGTTGCTTAAAATAACTGGAAACATTTCAGAACCCCTGCAGTTAGACATTTTATGGAAAAAAGCCTTTATTTGTATCTTTTGTTGAAA
>NW_023339718.1:10510653-10526597 GCF_004916995.1 Morone saxatilis
CAGTTTGTTATTCTTTGGGTACAGTCTCAGTAGGATAAGTAGACTGTTTCACACCTTCAGTTGGACATAAACCTGTACAAGCAGAGACACAGGTGCTCAGTGTACACAAGAAGCTCTCCTTCACGTCACCAGTTTGCCTTTAGGTTCTAAATAAGTGTCATTGTGCAAGCAACTCAGTGTTATTTATCCTCAAGCCACGTGTGTGTGTGTGTGTCTGCAGGAGCAGGATCCGATGCACATTGAAGATGTAGACGATGAACACATAAAGACAGAACAACAGAAGAAAAGGTAGTATTTTTGTTTTTTGCCAGACACACGCTGTTCATGTTGGATTTTTCTCAGTTTCGGCTGAATCATCAGCCAACATTTTATGTCTTATCTATCCCCTTATCTGCCTCCTTTCTGTGTGCCTAGCTTGCTAGAGAAGAAAATAGAGGCATTCCAGGGCTACTTGGCAAAGCACAGAGACCAAATCCGACTGATTATACACCTGGTTTTAGCTGCAGGTAAAGTACCTTTGTTAGTATCTGTTAAAGTGTAACTCAGGACCCTAATCTCTGTATCACAGTGAAACTTTTTCTCATTAACATTGAGACTATATTGGAGACAGTGTGTCCACTGTTCTGTACAATTGATTTTCTGTGTTTTGATTTCCCATCCACATCTACGTACACATCTACATATACTGAAAAATCAATTTCTAGTCTTGCTTTAGGACTTTCACTCTGCATGAAGGCTTGTAAAGGGCTGTTTAATTTATCTTTGCAAACTAGCTGTGCTGGTTATAGTGGACGTACATGCTCTGTGCCTGGAGCATATTGATATGAGCATGCCTGTGTGTGTGTGTGTGTGTGTGTGAGAGAGAGAGAGAAGATGAAGCCATGGTTTATCAGAACACATGTGGAATATGTGTGTTTGTTGTGGTACTGTCGAGACTACATAGGCACAAGAGTGCGCGCCGCACACACACACACACACACGATGACGCCTCCTGTAGCACTTTTACGAAATTGATCAAAATATAATCAATTTATTTATTTAATTGTTATGTTGCTCTCAAGTCTATCTGATAATGACAAAGTCTGTCTGATGAATTAGGACTGTGAAACACCAATAACACGTCTACAGTTCCCACCACATTCAAGTTTACAGATCAAAACAAATTGTATCATTTGAAGACTTAAGACGGGAAAACAAAAGATAAAAAAAAACTGAAACAAGAGAGATTTTAATGGCCCTCTTAACTGTTCACAAGCCTTGACACTTTTAAATCTTGATGTATTTGTTTTACATGTAGCATTTAGATGATGCAGTGATAAGTCTTCTTAAACATCTGTTTCTTTTCAGCTGTGCACTTGGTCTCTGTGTCACAGTAATTCTAGAGATAACTTCTGTCTTTAACTGGATGATGAAAAAGAGAAAATAAATAAAATAAATTTGAATTGTTTCAATCAAAGAGGTGTACAATGATGCCACCTCAGTGGGATATAATTCATATTAATGCTGATATTGTTTGAGGCTCCGTTGCCATAGTGATAGCGGCATGTGTCCTGAACTTCCACCGGGCTGTCGTGCTGCTGGTCATCTCCTTGGTAACCGTATTCTTCCTGGTCTGGGATTGGATGGTGAGACGCTATGGCGACCGGGTGTGGGAGGAGCTCCATCCTATCAGAGACCTTCTCAGCAAAAACTGGTTTAGGATGAGATGGTGAGAAATGAGACACTGTTCAAATCCTGTTTCAGTTTTCCTATTTAGATGTGCACCTTCCTTCCCAAAGGAATTCAGGAAGTTTACTTTCCATTCTAAGGAAACTGGGAAAAAACGATCAACCGAGCCATCTGCAAAAATCCTTTCTTAGTATCTGTAACTAATGTACGTAATGTGCAAGACAGTTCAGACAGTCTAAGGGGTTTTCTGTCTCTTGGCAACAACAATGTCCTCATACCGAGGAAATCTGTGTTTGTGAAATCAGCATGAGCACTGAATTCAAACAGGGCAGGATAAAGGAAACAAGAGCAACTGATGGCAAAGTATTAGAAGAATTGCTGTGTACCACAGTGCACATAAAATAAAGGCAATTGCACTAGTTCAAGGGCACTTAAGTGGCAGTTACCTCAGTATAAAGGTGAAGCAGATACACACAATATAACAAATGTTATAACAATATAAAAATAATGTAACAAATTGTGTTCGATAAAGATGTAACCGATGGGGTTAAAGATTCTCAGCTTCACCCACTGCACTGCAACTGCAACATGCTTGAAACAAAGACTCTCTTCTTTTCCTGTAGCCATTAAAGGCTGAATCTGTCTTGGTTTCGTATGCGACAAGTCTTCATCTTCCACATTTAAGGGTTGGAACAAATCGGTCTTTGGCGTTTCGTCTGTGGCTGATTTTTATATTTAATTGTTATATTTATTTTTTAGAAATATATTTTATACTGCTTTTATGTTATTTTGACCATGGTTTGTTATTATAACCTATGTACTGAATGTCTGTGTACAAACCATACCATGATAAAAAAGTAAGAAAAAGTGTAATAATCACTGTTTTTATATGAACCCACACAGAATAGACCTTTTTCACAGCAGATATAAATGGTCTAATGTCCTTGACTCAAGTGTTACAGGAAAAAACTACAAAATTTGTCTACTAACTGGCACCATCTTAAAAACGTTGTTGACTGAGAGGCTATCTACACAGTGTAATCCTCTCCTTAACAATGCACCAGCTGAGTCGTCTGTCTTTCATCCTATAACTTCTTTACAACATACTTGCCAATATATTACACATATTACAGATTCAATTCAATATGCTTTAATGGCATGCATATCAGGAACAATATTAAAGTATAAAGAAAAATATAAATATAATTCATAAAGGGTACAATTCCTATCAAATGCAACAACGATGTGTGCCTTCATTTGTGACACGCAGTTACATATTGTGCAGCTATGTTTGCTCTCCTAATTGAATCCTTTCTTTTTCACTGTTGTTCTTTGAAGTGCATTTAATTAATTACCTGATACAAATGTATTTACAGTAAAGCAATTAAGTTTGTTTTGTGTTTTGGTTTGATTCGTCCAGTGTTCAGTATAGGCATATTGTGTTTAATTAATTAATAATTCACTTAATTATTGGGTTTATTCGTGTTTAGTGGTTATAAAGCAGTGCTGGTGTGAGGTTGAACAGTATTGGGTGTTATTTTATCAGTAAGTCTCAGGACCAACAAGAAGAAGGGAGTCTTTGGAGGGTTCAGTCCTTGGGTTTATAGTGTCTAAAATGTGTCTTAGGGGCTCATTTTGAGATGTTATTAAAATGTAAGTGTTTTTAATGTTAATGTAGGTTGTATTACACTGTCAATTATATATATGTATACATATATCTACGTCTATTTTATAAAAATGTTCTTATAATTACACAAAATGCTCTACATTTTTTTTCAGTGCATTCACTGCGAGATAAAAGTTATTATTGTTAAGGGTTAGGTGAGGGGCTCCAGATTGCTCCAGCATTACTGCTAGGTCATTAACATAGTGAGTGTTAAATAGAGCTGGAGACAAGTGGTTGCCCTTGACTTAATTATGTCATACAGTTTACCCCTACCCCAATTTGGGGAATTTTCTAATAGATATTCATCTTTCTTCCTCTGCCAGGATAATATACGCATTACTGCTGTTGGCCATGGTGTGTTGGTTAGCACTGGACACAGCCCAGCGAGGGACCAGACAGCTTGTGTCTTTCTTTGGTTTGCTGCTCTTAATCTTCTTAATGCTGCTCTTCTCCAAACACCCATTTAGGGTAATGGACACACACACACACACACACACTCTCTCTCTGATAAAATATTTTTTTTATCATTATACTATTGTACATGTGTGTTGCAGTGGTCTTGGCAAACTTTGCTATGGGGGGTCGGGCTACAGTTCATCTTTGGTCTGCTGATCCTCAGGACCACTTTTGGTTTAAGTGCACTGCAGTGGCTTGGAAAACAAGCAGAGGTACGCAACACAAACACACATACACACAAATACAAACATGTATTTTTTTCAGTGTATTGTCCTTGTTTTTATTTCCTTCTTTCATTTCCTTCTTTCATTTTCCTTGCCTTGCTTCTTTTTGTTTCTTTTTTTCCCATGTTTCCTTCTTTTGTTTCTTGATTTATTTGGTTTCCTTGTTTCTTTCCCTTTTTATCTGTTTCCTTGTTTAATTTCCTTGTGTACTTCTTTTGTTTCTTTGTTTTGTTTCCTTGTGTCCTTCATTTTATTTCCTACTCTGCCAGGATAGAAATCTACCGTTATTTTTAGCATTCACAAACATTCTCGTTGCATCCATCCTTAACTTTTAAAGTGCAGATAATGAAATGTTACATGAAAGAGATACAATCAATTGTATCTAAATGTTCTGTTTCTGTTGCTAACAATTAGATATCTTCTCCATGCAGAAATTCATGTCATTCACAGATGTTGGGTCTAGGTTTGTGTTTGGTGCCAGTTACACAGACCACTTCTTTATCTTCAAGGTACAACACACACATCAGTATGATGCACACAGATACAAACACAGATGACTGACGCAATAGCAAATTGAATAAAGTGATAAGAATAATAACATAAATGAATGTTACTAGATGAACATAAGTAGTCAGTAATGTTATCCAGGTTACCTCGTGGATGAGTTTCTGACTGTCATGTGTGCAGGAGCTTGATGACGATAATGATGATGATGATGATGATGATGATTGTAGACTCTCTCCAGGTGATGCCTATAGTGGTTTTTTTAAGCTCTGTCATCTCAATCCTCTACTACATTGGCTTCATGTCCTGGCTCATTTGCAAGGTGAGAAAGTGGGATGATAAAATGCATAGAAGAAGACAAATATTTAATGCCAGGTCTATCATTTCAATTATTTATTTTTAAAGCACCTTTCATACAAGAAATACAGGAAGGAATAAAATAAAATAAATTAGCAATAAAAGACAAATAATAACTGCTTAAAGTAATTGTAAATTAGCATAATGGCACAATATTTCCCACAGATTGGATTCATAATGCAGGTTTCCATGAGAACATCTCCAACAGAATCGATGGCTGCAGCTGGTAATATATTCTTGGGACAGGTAAGCAACAGTTTAAACAATAAACAACAACAACAAGCAAATCACTGAAATAATAATTATTATTAATCTGTAAATCCATTAGTCTCAAATCAACCCTTTTGTCCTTATCTCTCTCTTTCAGACAGAATCACCTCTCTTGATTCGTCCATACCTTAGTGGGCTAACTCGCTCTGAGATCCATGCTGTGATGACAGGAGGTTTTGCCAGCATCTCTGGGACCATTTTAGGAGCCTTTATTGCCTTTGGGGTGAGGAGGCAGATAGTGGATGGAGAGAAAGGTTTATCACCGAGGTTATCACAATTAAGTCTATTAAAATTAATGAATTTTATGAAATATCAAATACGCAGTATCAAATAAAAAATATCAATATGCAGCTAATTTACATCAATCATGAGCTGGCTAGTGAGCTAGTGTTTTGCTAACATCACCTAACTGTGCTAAATATGACTATATAAATGTTACTTTTATCTTTTAACCATCTTTAATATTTGGTTGAATTTTAAGTACAAAGGAGGACAAAGTGGATGGAGGTTCTAAAACAGGTGGGACTTAGGAAGGGTTGAATCAAATAATTGACCACTACGTTTATGTTTTGTTCCATGTGCGTCTCTTTTGAGGTTGAGGCAACACACTTGTTGACGGCATCAGTAATGTCTGCTCCAGCCTCCCTGGCCATTGCCAAGACTTTCTGGCCTGAAACGGAGACCTCCAGTGTAACAGCCAGTCATGACCTCAAAATGGACAGAGGGTAGGAAAGAGTAAACAAAGCACCGACCACAATATTTCAATTGTCATCAACTCATCAACACCAGTATGCAAATGACACAGCTATTTTAATAAGATATTTTCTGTTTCCTTTCAGAAAGAGTACGAACGTGTTGGAAGCAGCATCCCAAGGTGCATCTTGCGCCATTGGTTTAGTGGCCAACATTGTTGTCAACCTCATCGCTTTCCTGGCACTGTTGGCCTTTCTTGATTCTGCTGTCTCTTGGCTGGGTGGGATGCTGGACTGTCCGCAGCTCAACTTCACGGTACTGACCCCAACTTGACGCTCGTTGGTACACCAGCTCTCCAACATATACTTACTGTAAATATATTCAAACATCGACCCATATATGCACTCACTCTTCCTTTTCTGTCCCTCCTTTAGCTTATCTGCTCTTACATGTTCATGCCTCTCTCCTTCATGATGGGTGTTTCCTGGGAGGACAGTTTCATTGTTGCTGAGCTGATTGCCATAAAGACATTTCTCAATGAGTTTGTGGCCTATCAGATGTTGTCGGAGTTAATTAAGAAGCGGAAAGCAGGAGGGCCAGAATATGTGGATAATTAAAACAGTATATTTCTGTGAGTCTCACTCATATCTTGTATTCTCCATCTTGTTTTTTTTAGATTATCATTCATCATTATTTTTTATTAGAGCAGTGTAAGCAGTGTAGCTGCTGAGGCCCTGTTGTTTTTGTTCTTGTTATTTCTTCTTCTTTCTTTCATTTTTTCACCAAAATTTTAAATATCTTCTGCTCTAAAGATGTAGTAACAATCAGTTAGCCAGTAGGAGATGTTTATGTTTGAATTTTAGTTTAGAGATCAGATCACCAAAATTCAAAAGACATATTTTGCTCTCTTTCCTGGTGGTATGTTACTGCGCAGCTATTTTAAAAATGTACTAACAGACATTTTGGGATATCCATCACTCCAATACAGCGGAGGTAAATAGTAATAGTAAATGCTAAAGTATCTTAAAACCTGTACAGATGAGACTGATCCTATCTGCATGGGTAGATACCACCAGGGGAATGTGGCAAAATATGTTTTGTCTTGATCTGGTCAAACCAACCCAGGAAATTAAAAAAAAATGAAACTGAACGACCTATGACATCCATTTATGGCACATTGCATATCCTGATTTGATTTAAGAGTCTGAACTCAGGCTTGCAGATAAACCACACTGAAGTCTTTTATCTGTAAAACTCAGTTTGGACATTTGCACCATCAGAGAAGACTCAGAGTATTGCCAAGTCTTAATGTGATACAGGTTGGTAATGGTATGGTGTAAAATTGGCTTATAATAATTGCATCAGACTGAACAAGGAACCTTCCAAATACTATCTATCTGTGTTTTTGACTAAATATGACGTAGGAAACTGTAGAGATACACATAGTATAATACAGGCATCAAAGTGAAAGTCTGTTTGGATCTTTGCTTTCACTTAACAATTTTCCTATTTCAGGTCCACTCTGAAACTATTGCAACCTACGCTTTGTGTGGATTTTCCAACATTGCTTCCCTGGGGATGTCGGTTGGAGCGTTATGTGAGTGCTGCCTCATGAACTGTTAGCAACACTGAGCAGCGCCAAACTGACAAAAGTGCAAAAAGTTGCTGGCAGGTGTCATATGCTGCAAAAGTTTTGTAGTGATACTTTTCACTTCCATGATTGAGTAAACATTTCATCATTTTCATTCTGCCCTTAATTATGTACTAGGTACAATCTCTACAATACACAGACTGTAGAAATGCACAGGATTGCAGGTTGTTGTTTTTTGGGCTGGCAAGAGTGGGAGTAAGTTGTGAGGAATCCATCTGTTACATTTAAGCTAGTTAAAGTGTGTGGGCTGAATAAAGGGTTAGGCCGGTTTTACACGTATTACGCCTTTGGCTGCCTTGTGTCCTGGAAAACAAAAGGAAACTCAGATATCCAGCCCTAATTCTCCAACACACATAACATCAGCAAATTTCCTAAACTTAATGAATTCACTCATACAATCATATCAAATAACAGATGCCAAGCGTGAATATATGTGCTTTTGCAAATGTCAAAAGAAGTGTGCACTGCAAGAGACCTTCCATGCTCAACAAAAGTTAATAGCCAAACGGGTCAAGATTTGCAAGTAGTAGTTGCAAAATAAACTACAAAAGAAAGATAATGTTACATAGAAAAAGACTCCAGTGTGGCAATGTGTGAAGCAAGGACAATTTGTTGAACCTTCATACATTTCAGTACCTTTGACATGTCAAATGAATAAGTCATCCTTGATAAATGTGCTTTGAAATGATATGATATGATCATATGATATGATAATATGATATGATAATGATATCTCTTTGTAGCACAAGAAATCTAGGAGTATTAAGTCTTAAAACGACTGAAAAACAGTTGATGATACAGTTGCAAGCAAAAGAAAACGCTAAACAAAAAGTAGCCTGTTGACACAAAGACCAAAGATGGAGGATCAGCTGTAATCGACTAAGATAGTTACATTTGTATAGTGACTTTTAGTTTGTTGGTTTTTTGTTTTTTTATCTTTTTCAATAAAAAATCTTTATATATGGTACGCATACATAATAAATTAATTAATTGTTCTTTTGTTGTGTTTTGTTGTCTCAACAGTATATGTACCTGTTTCTTTTTGTTTGCAGTTTCTGTCTTTTAACATATTGTTGTTCTTTTTTCAGCAGCCATGGCTCCAGATAGACAGACTGACATCTCCAGTTGTGGCCCCAGAGCTTTGATTGCAGGCAGCGTCTCCTGTTTCATGACAGCTTGTATCGCAGGTGACCGCTAACGCTTCTTTGCCTCTATATATCTGTAATTTATCCACATAGTGTGTTTATAATCGTGGGGCTCATTCAAACTGTGGGTTTCTCATCCTGATTTCACCTCGGAGAAACATAAAATTGCATGTACATTGTAGCCAGTTTATAGAATTATTTTTGTTGTACTGCTACACTTAATTCCTCACATGAGTATTATATTGATGCCATCAAAGCATTTAATATCTAATTTAGGCCTGACATCAATAAACCATGGTTGGGTTGTGAGACAATGACACTCTCCACAGATAAATACTTCAGCACCCTAAACAAAACATAAAAGGAAACCATCAAAGTGATGTAGGTTCTATTTTCTTAAAGCAGATCTATTCTGCTGTCAAACTGGTTTAAATTGCTTTTCTAATTTTACTGTGTTTGAATTAAATGTGAATTACTGTGGCATCACTATGCTGTGCAGCTGTAATCTGATGGGGGAAAAAACAAACATCTGAACATTTGGACATTTCTTTGGAAGATAATCAACATCAAAAGACATAATCAGAGCATGCCATGGTTTTGATTTATTAATTGATTTTTAATCTGTGACTTTCCAACAAGAACACTTTAAACAAAGGCTATGGCTAGACCGCCCTGATGCCTTGGACCCCTGATTTTGTGCCTGGTAGGCCCATTCAGTAAATCCTCCATGCACAAAACATATATGATATTTAAAATATTTCCCTATTATGTATACTATTTTGTGTCTCTTTGAATAGAGTAGTGCATCATTCATTTTATGACAACAGCCATAGACAGCAGGATTCTCAAATAATCACAATATGCAGAGCACATTTACATGAATATTCACACGCATATGTCATATTAATAGCTAACACAGCCACACTAATGTGGCAAACATATTCAGTATATTGGCCTATCTCTCACAAATGTTCATATTGACTTTGCCCTTTCACCAACTTTATTTTTAACTGCTGACTTATTCTACCTTTTTAACGTTAACGAGGCCATTACTCAAAACTGTAAATTTGTTTCAATTTAAAAGTTAATGGTCAGTATGCAAACTCACAGAATTATCCGTTAGACACACTGGTTCAATAACATGTGTAACAGTCCGTTCTCATACAGTACATAAAAATTTATAGATTTGAAAATGTTTTTGATAAATTGTCATTCTGTTGTTTACTAGTTTACAATGTTACTTTTATTTATGACTTTATTTTTATATTTTTAGTATTAATTAATAGTTATTCTACATTAATTACACTAATACTTATATTCCAATTTAGTTCCAATTTTAACATTTTCACATGTTCCATGTCTGTTTTGCTCCTACTAACTGAACACCCCTCGCATCTGTATTTGATGACCTCGGAATGAGAACGGGCTGTGAAGTGTGTAGGAGAAACTAAACAGTGGCTGCGAAACACGCGAAAAACGTGAAAGTCCTTATTTAGAGCCAGTGTTTGGTTGTACTGTAGGTGGTTCAACATGGCGGACTCTATGGGAGGTGAGCTGCTGCATCTGTAGATAAAAATAGCTCATTCTAAGGAAACAAAACATAACGATTCCTATAGTCAGGTGATTATACATTGATGAAAACATACCTATAAATATTATATTTCATCTCTGCCAACAGATCCTCCTAAAAGTTACACACTGGACCTTTAAATAAGTGCTGATATTATTATGAGAAATAGTATTTAAATGACACAAATAATGAAAAGAATGTATATAATGTATATTAGATATAAACAATATACTGTATATCTTGTCACTTGTTGTCAAACACGTTTTTGATTTTGATTTTCATACTATGATGCTCTGTGGGTTTCTAGGTATGTTGTACATCCCTGATCTTCAGTGCCCACATTTCCTGAGCACCCAGTTCAGCAACACCAATGTGACCAGCAGCTCAGAACTGGTCACCTGCTGCATACAACTATACAACAGGTGTGTGTGTGTTTATGTGTGTGTGTGTGTGTGTGTGTGTGTGTGTAACTGTTTTCTCATTCTCAGGGCATCACATAGCAATATTTTGTCATGCCCCTCAGCATCTCCATGCACTACCCACGAGGTGCCCTTTAGTGTCAGTTTAAGACGCAGCAGGCTGTCATCTAAGGCCGGACATATACTGGCTTTTAACCATGCGTTCTCATGATGTCTGTTTGGACCGTTGGTTGTGCATGACCTCGGAAATTAGTGGTTAGGGTGGATGGATGGGTCAGACAAACACAGGAGTCCATGCCTTGTTTTCATAACGTTACTTGTGTCACATTACTTGTCATTGTAATATTTGTTTTCACCCAAATCATGACGTTTTTTCGAAACCTTACCAAGCAGCTTTGTTGCCTAAACCTAATAAAACGGCAACCATTTCCACAACCACATGTTAAAAAGGTGTCTCATACAGATTAAAGGGTACCTTGTGCTTCTGTGTGAGACAGCAAGGACTGTGACAAACCGGCGTCAGTAGTTGACAACCTATGAGAAAGCGTTGGTGCCGTGTATTTACCCAGCACCACTGACTCAACTGCTTGGATAGTTTTTTTCTGTGCAGTTATAAATACATCAACATAATTATAGTTGATGAGAAGAGATACTGTGATTCAGTGTGTGTGTTTCATTTGCAGCGTGACAGTGTATGAGCCATGGAACCTGACGATGGGAGAAGGATTCAGTCAGAGCAGTCTGCAGCACTGCTGCTCACTCACACCCCCTACACACTTCAACTGCAGCTTGTTGCTTTGAATCACTGTGAACATTTGTAATGTGTACTGCTGTTATGCGGCATTTTCAATAAGGCTGTGTGTGTGTGTGTGTGTGCGTGTGCACCAATCATTCTTTGCATTATTCATTTTTTTAGTTGAATGCTCTGATAAGGTAGCAGATTTACAAAATTTTAAGTTTGTAGCTGCATCTATGGTGCAAGTTAACATTTCCCTGACAGAAGTGAAACTTAAAGAGGGATTTTCAAATGTTTAAACATTCAGAATTTTACTTTTGAATTTGTGAAGACATTTGCTTCAGTTGATGCCTATATTTGTACAAAGGTTTTGATTAAACAAAACAGATGTTGGGAGATGGAGAGATGTGATTTTTATTAATGTATCTAAAACTGATCTCTATGTATAGATGCTGGTATATACTGTAAATACAGCTTTGTGTACATGAATATGTATGTCAGCATGTACACCTATATATATTAAGATATATCCACATATACATCATAAACACACACAGAGAGAGAGAGAGAGAGAGAGAGAGAGATGTCCTTCATCATTTTCATACCTTAAAGTGTCTTATCTCGTCTCTCTGTCCTGTTGTTACTTTCTCTAGCCAGTGTGTCTCTCTACATTACTATCTGTCCTGACCTTTCTGACTATTGCAAATTAGCAACCTTCTCTAGTATTCCCATGGGCCCAGCTCGTTCTTTTCTGCTACCACTCGAACAGCTTCTCTCAGAGGTATTGTTTCACTGTTACTTTATGACCTATCCAAATGTTACACTTTTCTTGCAATGTTTAACTCCAAACATACCTTCTATTGTTATCTCATCATCCCGTCTGTTACATTTATGGTACCTTGGTAACTGAAATTGGTAGAGGTTGCATTTAAAGATTCTGAATAATTGAACTTAAAGAATATGTATGTATGAAATTCACTTGCCACTAGATGTCACTCTACTAGAGCATCAATATAGAAACTAAATAAAACTCATTATAAATACCATCTTTCCAAAGTCTTTGCAATAATAACCAACGCTGGATTAGTTGAAATAAATATTGCTGAAAAGGGCTCCAGTGATGGCTGCATCAAAATAAAACTCATCAAAGCCATCTTTGTTAGTTTTTCCAATAATTACCAGCTCTGGTTTGGTCAAAATAAATCCTTAATGCAGATAGGAAAAACAGTTTCAGTCGCTCTCCTCAGGTGGAAACTGAAGGATGCACATGCGGCCATACTGGCTCTGTAAACAAAGCACAGAGAGGCTGGGATAGCAACAGGTACAGACAATATTACGCCACAATATTTTTTCTTTATAAATGTTTCTATCTCTTAACTTTGAAAGGATAATAAACATGATTAAACAAACATATCAAATATAGTCATTTTTATACTGCCACATTCAGATTAATAATATAACAGTAAAACAAAATGTAACAAATGAATTACTAAAACATTTGTACTTGTAGTAAATTTCTATTTAGTAAACGTTTTCATGCACTTTTACCTGTAACAGAGAATTTCTACACTGCGGTATTGTTAGTTGTTCTTAGCCTATAAGTAAAAGATCTGAGTACTGTTACCGTTAAATATGTGGGGCTTTATTTACCTGCACTGGAATCATTTCTAAGATGAAAAAAAGAAAAAGAAAACCAGCAAATTATGTTACTAAATATTTGGTAGACAGGACAATATCTTCGCCTCACTTTTCCCTGCCTTTCCTGAATGGACCGAGTATTACAGTAACAAGTAAAAGCACTGTATTACTTGGCCACTGGATGTCACTGGTGTCTTCTTTTTCCCATTTGGCAACGCATACCAAAGTGCATATTGGATTCATCAGGGCCCTAGACCAGTCAGTCATATTGGTTTGGTTGGCATTGCGATCGTCCAAGTAACTGTCTCATTAATACTGACAGAAATTATACACTCAGACCGCCTACCAGACAAAAAGGAGGGTATCAAGGGTGTCCACTTTCAACGTCTGCATGTGTGAGACGAGCATGCAGTCACAGAGACAGCAAATGACAGTCTCTTCATTAAATCCACCACAAGCTAAAGGTCAGATGGCTCCCTTCTGGGCGGGCAGGAGGTGTGTTCACACGTGTGAATTTCACACACCCACAGAGAGGGAACATTAGACTCAGCCATCAGACGCTACATAGGACATTTTTAGGCTCCGTGTTACCATGTGTACCCCATAAAAAAATGTGAGCTAATTTTCATGTTTGTCAGCAACGTCAATAAAAAATAACCAAATGGGTGTGTTGGATCAGGAGGGAAAAAGCAAACATTAAGTCTCTGGGAATGTGGAGTGACTTTAGTGTCTCTCTGTGTAAGGACAATAAACTAAAGTTACTAAACTAACTAAAGTCAGGACATACATTTCTTTAGTCTTTATCATTTTTTTTTTCATAAACTGGGATTTTTGCTGCTGCTCCTTTCTTTTGAATTCAATAACAACACTATGACAGCATAGAAAGAAAATGATGTTTGTGAAAGACTGTAAGATTTGATAATATGCTTTTTATCTAACACATCTTGCTTACTGAAGCTGTGTTTACTGTAGGGAAATACTGGTGACAAATGTTCTGTTTTTATTTGTGTTGGGATGACAGGTGAGAATCAGCTGTTTGGCCAACACTGACACATTTACAGTGATCATTTAATATATATATTTTAATGTGCGCAATCTATTTTAAATTATTATTTTAAACCAAATCAAAAATAATCACAACAAAAAAATCATTAAACTGAACATTACAGTTACTTTAAGGTGCACTGAATGAGCCCTTCTATTCAAAATGTTAAATTGTTACTAAAATTATTATACAAATATTTTCTGCTGGGCCATAAAGGGAAAATAGCTGCTCATTAATGTATTACCTGAGATATACGTCTATATTTACTTTTTGAAACTTACAATCTTGGAATAATTATCTAAAAGCACAAAGTACTTTAAAGTAAAAAGATCTAATCTAAATCTGTTGAAAGGTCTGTAAATGCACGTCATGTGTGCAATTATTTTATTTATGTGTATTACTGTGCATTCTTTATATTGTGGATATTGTGAATATTTGCAAATCTAATAATTATGAACTCATATCTCTATATTTTATTACACTTTAATGGTGATTTTACTGCAGCAGCACAGAGATAAGGGTGGAAGGAAACAGAAAGGTGGATAGATGGAGTAAAAGCAGGAAACACAGAGGAAGAGGGTGAGTTGTAAGAGGCTGAGACGGGTGGATATTGGATTGTCATGTAGCACCACTCCAACCAACAGAGAGGGGGATGAAGAGGAGGAGAGAGAAACTGAATGATGGAGATGTAGTTGTCCACCAGCACTCTAAAGAGCACACAAAGGAAGAGGAATGAAGGGAGGGAGGTCGCTGGGATGGAGGATGCATATGGAGGTTGGATTGAGGAAAGGTAGAAAACAGAGTAATTGAAAGCTGAGTTTTACAGAGGCACTTAAAAGAATGATTAGAAAAGACAGAGATGGTAAGAGCATGGAAAAGGGATCAGGGGGCTGAAGGGGAACTGAAGATGGAGAGAGGAAGTCACACAATCAGTGGATGTGATGATTAGATAGATAGATAGAACGGGAACGACTAGATGAGGGATAGATTAAGGATAATACGAGCTAAGATAGGATACGAATAGAAGATAGATCAGAAGATAGATAGATAGATAGTAGATCAACTTATTGACATCTTATGCAAGCCCAACACAACACTCTCATGTGACCATTGTGCATAATCATTTCTCCATGATATGCTTCCTGCTTAACGAACTCTAATTGATGCTTTAATTGCTCATTGACACGTAATTACATGGACGTGCCTCGGTGCGGAGTGAGAAATTAAACAGGAGAATCCCTGACAAATGTGTGCAGAAGAATAGACGCTCTGCTACATTAATTGTGGTGAATAGTGGCGCGGCATGTTTCTTATCAGAAAATTACCCATAAAAGTAGTGATCATGTTAGGTAAATTAACATAATTTATACAGAAACATACACAGAGGTAATACCATTTTAAAAGTGTCTTGTTTTTTTTTTCTCTCATTAGATCATCTTGGAGTAAATTTGTCCTTTTTATATCTCATTGGCTAATATATGAAAATAATCCTAAAACAGCTTACCGTAGTAACAAAAATGTAACAACATTATGTGTGTGATACTATGGGAGTGGGGAATTTACCTTTGGCATATAAAACCTTAAAATCTTACCTAATGAAGCTGAACTGTATTTAGAGAAACAGTGGCACTCATGTGTAAAGTAACCATATTACAAATTACAATGGGAATAAAATAAGTCACACAAAGGGACATATAGAGATGGAATTATATAATAAGTATTTTGTTTTAAATCCAATAAACTGTATAAAGTTTAGTCACAGGATCATCTTGTAGTGATATGTCCTTTCCAGAAATGTATTGTATGGTCTGTTTGTTTAGGGGTACACTAATCAAGAATTAAAAATAAATATTTAATTATTCTAATATGTTCAGTGTTGGATTCAGATCCTTTACTTAATAA
>NW_023339718.1:10526699-10565559 GCF_004916995.1 Morone saxatilis
AGATTATTATTACTCGTGCATTAATGTGTAAGCAGCATTTTACTGCTGTAGTTGGTTGAGGTGAAGATCATTTTTAAATAGTTAGTATAGTAATTAATCTATTTATTGATTCACAAATTCAGAAAATGTTGTTTCTTGCTTATTTTGTCCAACCAATCGTACAAACCTCAAAATTATAAAAAAAAATAAAAAGGAAAAGTATCAAATCCTTACATTTGAGAAGCCAGCACTTGTTGTGATAAATAACATTCATCAAGATTGATCGATTAATCATTTAATGAAGGAATCTTTTCAGCTGTATTTGTAGACTATTACTGTTGGATAGTTTAATTTATAATAAAACATCATATTTTAAAAGCTCTTCAATTGTAGCGGAGTAGAAGTAGAAAGTAGCATGGGAAAAAATAAAAATGAAGAAAGAGAAAGTGCTTACAATTTAAGTACAGTACTTGAGTAAATGTACTTAGTTACATTCCACCACTTAATATGTTTCATACATTTATTTTCTTCTGCTGTGGAGCACCAAGGTCCATACTCTCCATCCATTCTGGGATCCATCCCTGGACACATTAGGCTGGAGGAAAACACCCTGGATAGATGGCTTATCTATCAGAAGACTTAGACATTCTCAGTTCACACCTACAGGCAATTTAGAGTTATATTTCACCTTTACCTGCTCGTCTTTAGTCTGTGGGAGGAAAGTGGCGCATTGAAACAAACAAATTAAAGAACATGCAAACTCCAGAAATAACACATTGACTTATTTTCTCATTTATTTCTTTATTGGTGAGACTGATACTTGAGATGTTTGAGTTACCTTCTTTTCTTTTTCTCTCCAGTATACAAGCTCACAGGTTCCCACTGACCCTTTCCTGGAAATGGTAACTAATATTGTTGGACCTTATGCTCATGCAATTCAAAAATGTCAAGATTAAAGGAATAGTTCAAAAGTTGAGGAAATACACTAATTCACTATTTTTTCTGAGCTTTAGATGAGAGGATTGATACCACTCTCGTGTCTACACGTTCAATACGAAGCTACAGCCAGCAGTCAGGTTAGCTTAGCTTAGCATAAAGACTGGAAACAAGGGTAAACAGCTAGCCTAGCTCTATCCGAAGGTAACAAAATCCATCTACCAGCATCTCTAAAATTCAGATGCCAGTTGTTTCCACCTGTTTCTAGTCTAAGCTAAGTTAACTTGTCTGGCTGTAGATTCATATTTATTGTACAGACAATAAATATGAATAAATGTGATTCATTGTATTTTTATGATTTATTGTACAGACATGAGAGATATCAATCTTCTCGTCAACTTCTCCCCCTGACAGTGAGCACCTCATTTGTGTGATTGTTATGCATCTTTTTGTAACATATGTTTTGTGAACACGTTGAACAGCAGGCGTCGGGAAGTACAGATTACATGTAACCAAGCTAATAATCAAAAAGGTAACATATTACAAAAATGGGGATTATTAACAGGATTACTATTTTAAATTACATTTTAAAATAAAGAAAAATATACCAAACATGCACATGCACAGTTGTGAAAATGGTAAAAATAGGCTACTGCATGAATTTCCTTAATGAAAAAATTGAGCAGAGGACACATTTTTGATACTAAAAACCTTGGTTTCCACATCTTTTCTAAGGTTACATTGTTCTGTTGTCTTATAGACTACAGTCATCTTACTGATATTTATTTTCTTTTGTCTTTATTTGCATATTTGCTGTTGATGTAATCCAAAAGTAATCGAAATGTTACTTTAATTGTGATACTTGGATTAGGCTGCTGGCTAGAGGTATTCATTTCCGTTTGCAGAGACTTTAAAGACCATCTTTTCCAGGCCAGGCAGAAGAGAAAATGGTTTAGATCAAGTTGTATTCAGGAGTGTTGGAGATTTAGGAGTCAAGATTGTCTCTTCTTTGCTGTTTGTTCTGACAAATAATGCCTTCAACAACACACGTTTGTGGCAGGTTCTGAGAAAAACCTCTGCCGAGCGAATGTTTTATGACTAAATGTGTGTTTAGCCACATGTGTCCTTCATCCCATGTGCTTTCACCCCTGCTGGGAGAGCTCACACAGACACACGCACACACACACACACACACAAGTGCGCAAAAAACAAGCTGACTCGCATACGCTTGCTGACCAATGCACGCTCTTTCTCTGTCAGTCACACACACAGATGAATTCCCTGGAGGCCAGGCAGGGGGTCTGGCTGGGACAGAGATGAACACATGCTGGGATCAGAGCAGCAGTGTGTGATTCACATTTCTCTCTCTCTCTCTCTCTCTCTCTCTCTCTCTCTCTCTCTCGCTTCCTTCTTTCTCTTATCACTGACACCTCACTCCCACCTCTCCCTGCTCTGTTTACCCCCTGTGCCTTTGAAAAGCTGAGTGTTTCAAATGTATTCTGCACACAAACTCATCAGAGGACTGTTTCTTAACCTATAGAGGCAATTAGATATTTGTGATTTAAACCTGGTTATTTTTTTCGCTCTCTCTCCCTCTCATGCAAAGAATCGTGTGTTTTCTGTCTTGATCCAACACTCCTCCTTCCTTTTTTCTGTCCTTTATTCATGTAGCTAGTTGGGTACCAAACTACTCATTACTCTAATTTAGTGAGCATGCCGCTCCCCTAATGGCCTTGGGGGCCCGAAGAATATCAAGTGCTGTTTAATTTTTTAATTCTATTCAGGCTTTACGTTCGTGCCATCCCTCCACCAGCTCTTCTGTCCATCGTTCCATCAATTCGGATCCCATTTAGTGCCCTTCCACAAACAGCTACTAAAGATGTCTTTTTTTGAGTGGAGGAGGGGAAGGATGTGAGTTTTAAAAGCATATCAAAGCACCATGTCTAGTCTCTGTATTTCATGCCCTCCGTTGTTCCAAGCATCCAACAAGTGTTTACATGTTTTGCTGTTGTTCATGCTCTTCTGAATGTGTACTTATTTAACCCTATCGTTCACTGAATTAGACAGATCTCCATGGCGACAGAGGCAGCAGAGAGCAGGTGGAGGGCCCTTGAGGATGCATTAGGACCTTCTTGCGACGAGGGGATGCATCTTAGCTGTAAGCTAAACTGTGCATCAGGCCTGTATCAAGGGCCAAGGCAGAGTTTCTTGGATCAGTGTGGAATCATCATCTCAATATTAGCTGCACTGAGAGCAATCTGAATGACGGTAACACAGAAATTTAAATGTGAAGTTGTAAAATTAGATTCAGTGAAGAAGAAAATTACATTGAAAGATACAGGGATTCTTTTTTTGTGAAAAAAAAAATGTTATTTGGTTTATTTATTTATTTTATGTCTTACATACATACAAAATAGTTTCTAAGTAACTCTACATAGCAGGGGTGGAAGACAACAAGTCAGCGCCAGGCCCCAATGCAAGATGACCAATGCAAGCCTACCCATCACAGTCAGATGAGACATGATACAATGTCAGTAGCAATTTAAAGAAGTGAAAGCATGCAGCTTTAAAACGTCCAGTGAAAGCAAAATGCACTGCACAATTGACACCCAAATTATATGAAAACAGATAGCCATGCTATAAAATATAGTCATGATAGCAAGGCTAAGACAGTAATAGACTAGACTACTTGAACAAATTGGTGTCAGAGCACCAGAAGAAATTAAAACATAACCGGTGACACTGCACCTTCACACATATGAAAACATGATCCTATCAGTGACGGCGCACAATGATACATATGAAAAATTATGATGATCAGTGACGGTGCACCACATTAACATTACTGACAAAATGTTTAATGTCTGCGCAAAGGCATTACAAACACAAAACACAACTGTGTAGACTGATTATTGTACAACATTAATGGACATGCTGTAGAAGTATGAGTCGATAGGAAGTGTTTTTATGTAAAAGTGTTTCATGTTATTGTATTGTTATTGAAGGTGAATGACTACAAGTGTGAGACGGAGACACAGCTCACTGACTTCTATAAATAACGATCACAATAACATGTAATTTAAATGGCTGCATATGATGTCGGTTCAGCTCATGTCAAGATTATAGCAACACTTTAGATACAAGTGATCTGGCCCTGAATTGCTGCAGGCCCTATGCATGCTTATACTCTTTGCTGGAGAAAGAGGACAAAAGAACATGAGAACAAGAATTTACAGCTGAAAGAGCAACAAACGAGAAAACTATCATGGTGGTCAGCTCTATCTTCTGGAAAAATAATAGATATTACATGAGTATTGCCTTTCTAAAGCAGTAGATGCAGCATTAAATCAGTCTTCTTCTAAAACTAACAAGTATTCCTTCTGCATGTTGGTCTGAAAATGGCAGTAACTAACATTGGCTTGGTTAAATCAAGATAACATTTCTGAAGACCACTGTATTTTAGGACAGACAACTAAATTTGTAAGAGAGACCAAGAAAATTTGAAAAACATGACACTGTAACAAAAATAAATGAAAAAGAGAGTCTGCATGGCAACAGAAACCAAATGACAAATCTGAATGAGACAGAAAAAGAGAAACTGGTTAAATTGAAACAGCATTGATGCAGATAATGATATCAGTAAATTAGGGTATTACGAGTGGGAGGGTGTCTAAAGACAGAAAGCAGTGAATAAACATCTCATCATTGTGAGTACGTGTGTGTGTGTCAGGAGAGAAAATGCATGATATATATAGATAGATTTTAACTAGTTTTTCGACCAGACAGATTGACATTTGTATACAAAGTACTTGTAAGAATAAAATAATAGGGAAGAAACTCCCCTATAAGTGCCTGGCGTTGAAAAAAAACGTATGAATCTTTAGGATTAATAGTTGCTTTTATGTATTTACAAATAAAATATGTTGTTGTTGTCTCTTAAAGGCCCTATATGTAACTTTCAGAAAACCGTTGTAATAGTAGCACCAGTGCATAAACGTCGCGTCTTAAAATAAAATATGATATCATAAAATGCTCAAGAGTCTTACATATGGATATATAATAACTGATTGTAATCTATTAAAGTATTGGATACAATTTTAAGTAAGGAAGAACATTTTTATACATACATCGCATGCAGTTGCAAGACTAAATCAGTATCAACTGACTGACAATGTAATATATAATCTTTGGTATAGGTTCTTGTTTATAGTTGTCCAGTCTTGGTTTGTGTATGTTAATAGTAAATATTAATGTATGTGACTAACTACACCTGTCATCGTGAGCCCTGCCTCATTAAGAGCATCTCAGTTCTGCACTGTGCTGAGATTGTACGTAAAATGTCCTGTAACAGTTACATTTTCCCAAAAGCTGCTGGATTGGACAGAGCAGATGTGGTTGCTAGGTGCTAACTGCTACAGTTTGTGGGCGGCAGAGGCTCAGGAGGTAGAGCAGGGCGTCCACCAATCAGAAGGTTGGTGGTTCGATCCTCAGCTCCTTCAGCGGCATGTTGAAGTGTCCCTGAGCAAGATACTGAACCCTAAATTGTTCTCAGTGCTGTGCATCGTGAACAAATGGGTTAGTTTCTGTTTGAGATGGCTTTTGCACTGTAGTGTAAAGCACTTTGAATGGTCAGAACAACAGTTTCTATTATTTAACTACATCATTTTTTATTTAACCAGAAATCATGACAAATTAGCCCTAATTATAGTGAGGAACTAGACAGTTTTGTACAACAGATTCATTTAGATGTCTTGTCTAAACTTCTCTAATCCTCATTTAAAGTCTATTTTTGTGAAACTGCCTCCTGGGATCAAAACATTGTCCATTTAAATATTTTTTCTTCAAACAGCAAATCAACCAATGAGTCAAGCCTTTACTTACATATTTCATACAATAACTGCAGCTCAAACATAAAACATAAATAATAGAAATAGATGATGATAAAAGTATATTCATGGTACAATTAAGAACTCTTCGACTCTCAGCTTTGTCCATCATTGTTACCTCACCTTATAATTTCCGCCCTCCCCCTCCTCATTCTCCTCTTCCACTGTTGTATTTAGGATTCATCAAATTGGATTTCAGAGTGAGAGGCATCTCAGTTTTCTTCAGTAACAGATGATTGAATTGAGGAAGGCTTCAACGTGAGGATGGGGAGTTGATTTTAAGGGGCTGCAAAAAGATAAAAGGGCAGCAAATGAATATAGAGACTGCAAAGTTACTTTACCGTTTACAATAGCTAATTATAGGATTGCAAACCCAAAAGTCAGAGTATTCATCCATGAGAGCAGACAGTGCTGATGCCTAATGTTTCATTTTTGGCCAGGCTTATGCAAACTGAGACTGAACATTTACTTGAAAGCTTAAGAAAAACTGACACATACCACCAAGCAGGAACATTTACCTTCGTTCTCCTTCTTCACTGTTGATTTAAAGGAAACAGGTGCAGGAAAAAAAACCTAACCACTCCTGCTAATGTTAAAATTGAATAAATGCTCCATTAGATGCAAGATTAATTGTTTAACATTATGTGGAGCTCAATAAATAAATAAATAATACAATTAAGCAGCATTGGCGTCAATAGAAAAACAAACATGGTTACAGGACAAGACATTTGCAAGAGTGTGATAATGCATTCTAATGGACGAGCAATAGTTAGCAGCCAGCTGGACCATTTCTGATCAGGTCCATTAATAAGACTTGATAATGTCCCCATAGACATCCAAGACTTGTTACTCATGTGTGTGAGTGTGCATAAATGAATGACTAATTTTGATTGTTTGTATAATTTTGTCTCCACAGGCAACATAACCCTGCTCTTTTGCAAATGCTACAGTTACTTGCTTAATTATTGTCTTGATGAGTTTGTTGTTGCCCTGTTACATGTGTGTGTAGAGAGCAGAATAGAGACATAGAGATCCATGAGAGAGAGGAGGGGAAAGGATCCCCGCAAGAGGTGCGCTCCAGCCCGAGACGAAGAGTGAGAGCATGTTAACAATCACACAGCTTATTCAACAGTTCATAATATATTCATAAACACAGATAATATAACACATACATTTCAACAGCGTGGCGCCACGTGTAGGTGCTGAGCTTGGGAGGGGAACTAACTTAGGAAACATCGAGATATAAGCAGATATTTTGCTAATGGAAAAGCCCCCAAAAAATTTAGGAAATAGGTTAGACATTTTACTACTATCACACACAACCACGACCACTAAATTGACATTTAGCTACTTGGCGCCTACAGCAATCTTGTTAAGCCTAGAAGAAATGAGCCTGCCAGGACGCAAATTAGAAATCCATTAAGAAAGATAGATGATCTGGAAAGAATATCATGATTGGTCCGAATCACCCCATTTTTTCAGATTGGCGACCAGGGTTTCTCACACATTTTCATGTCACTCACCGTCAGACATATTGGCATAGCAACAAAACCCCTTCAACAACAAAGAACGTTTATTTTGTGTTAGTAAAAATGGGTCAATGTGGGATATTCGCCCTGGCTTTGTTAGTTTCTGCTTCCACGATGCATATTGTGAAGCATATACAGTGACTGAAGCGTTACTATAAATGTGTTATATGTTTAGTTTAAGCTCCCTATACATTGTAGTTATTCCTTTATACCAATTAGCTACTGCAAACACTCACAGACATAAATTCAAAGTATGATAGTTAATCTTAAAGATAACCTCCAATACTATACAATAATTTGTGTCTGATATTTTTTCAATTACCCTGCCAAAAATTATAATTATATATTTTTCTCCCTCATTAAAAAAAATCTCTATGAATATGCAAAATATTTTGCAGTTCAAATGTAAGACTGGACACAACATTAAGTGCATTCCCACCATTTGTGCACTGAATGTTTCATGTTTTTTTTAGGGTAGTTGACAGTTAAGAGCCAACCTAAAATGTTGCAGTTATATGGTATGCACTTTAACTTTCCAGCAGATGAATGTGGAAAACAGATTCTAGTGTCAAAATCTTGCAAGCTAAATATTGATGCACAGTGAACCTAAACATTCCAAGTGAAGTAAAAACAAGCAAAACATATTTTTTGAGTTGAAGGGCACCAAAGAGCAGAAATCTGCCCGACTGTCGACAGTGCCTGCCTGGAGTTAAGTTTGGTATAAACTGCTAAACATGTTTTAGCAGTGATGAACAAAACTACAGCCACAGATAAAACATCTTGGAAATTCACTGCAAACTTCCACTGCCCACAAAACATGAACAGCTTTTTTAAATAACTAAATAATAACGTTATAGTGAACATGTTTCTCAGCACTGATGCATCCCCTTTCAGTAGAAAAAAACAGTGACAAAACATTTATGAAATACCTTTAACAAAGGAGAGCATGGTGTGTAATAAGATGCATGTTTTATTAGTAATTTAATTTACTTTCCCAGATACTACATGTAAGGAAATGGTAGTGCAACATGCGGGGATGAGAGAATGAAAAACATATTACCTGTGAGTATTTTTGGACAATGCTATTTTTAGATAATTTAATTCTGGTGTTTCCTTCACTCTCTATACACGGATAACAATCTGGAGGTACAGTGCAACAAGGATTTTTTTGTATTTTAAAACACAATTAAATACAGTGTGATAATGGTTAGCTGACAGATGCTGCATAATACTTTAAAGGCTTTTTCCATAGTTAATAATCAAGCAAAATGGAGGAGAATGAAATACACAGAACATCAGTTTTTTTATAAACTAATACAGAGACTTAACAGGGCAGGACGAATGACAGAAAGAGACACTGGATGCTAAAGAGGAGATGAAAGCAGACAATAACCATACAATAACAGCAAAGTCTAGATTAACACTGTCTGGAGGTTTTTTTCTGTATGCCATTCACTACGGCAACAACACAGGCTGACACCAAACAGCCTTTCAGTCTGTGTGTGTGTGTGTGTGTGTGTGTGTGGTCTGTCACTTCAACCTTTACTTCTCTGCCTGTCCTGTCTGTGCAAACATGCGTAAAATACACTTCAGCATCCTCTCAGACACGAGCTAAAACATGACATTTTTGTATATGTTTTTTTTTTTCTGTACAGAACTCCTCATTCAGAGTCTCTCATTAACCTACATACCTCCTAATCTCTTCTGGTGGATCTCATTTCCCCTTAATTCCTTCTTGTCCCAATGGTTTCCTGATGGTGACCTTTCATTTCATATCCTGCTTCATGAATTAAAGGCATTAACTCACACACACACAAACAGGTGCACACACCGATAAATTAACACCCTGCCGACATATACGGCTGTGGTCACATTTTTATGTTAAAATCACCAGATCACCAAAAGATCAACTGCGGTAATCACCTTAATGAATAAAAACATACCAGGAATTCAGTGCCAGTGTGTAAACCCTGAACAGCTGTCTGACGACTGATTGACTGACTCAAAGTTCAAACAGCCACGTTGACCCGAGCAGAACAAACATTTGACACACTGGTTGTCATTTGTCTGTTTGTCTGTGGTCTTTTTCAGCCTGCGTATTCCCTTAATATCAACTAGGGGTACAGAACAAGGCTTCATGATGTTCAAGAGGTGTAAGGGCGCAGCGAAAGCACTCTGCACAGCTTGTCAAATTACCTTCCTAATGGCCAGCTTGTCAGGCTTCTTCGTCTCTGGGGAGAAAGAAAGGACAAGTGGGGGGGAGCGATCCATTCTCTTTCTTGTCACAGCAAAAATCACTCATTCTTCTCTTTATGTGGTACCTTTGCTTTCCTTTCTTTTAAGTCCTGCTTCTCAAGTACATCCTGCTCGTATTCAAATGGTAGTAATGACTTGGTAGTATGAGAGTAGGCTGTAGAGAGAGGCCAGCTGTATTGTGGGCCTGTCAATCGTTTGTCTGCACTCTTTCAGAGTTGCCTCACTGAGCTTTAATAGGTTTTCCCATTAAGTCTAGTTAACCATCATTCACCTGAGTCATTAGTAGGAGGTCAAAGACCTGGATTAATTGTTTCTCCTTAATTGCAAGATTACATCTTCAAATTCATTACTGTCTTTTCATATTTTACTCTACATACACTTTACACACACAGAGACACACACACACACACACACACACACGCTTTATTTCTGAATTTTCCCTTACATCCATCATATCCATTCCCTGCTCCAGCCGCCCAAGTTAAACACGCAGTATCAAGTGCATATATTCCAAAGTTTCATTCTTTTTAGTACAAAATTACCTTTCACTATAAAACCCACAGCAGCTCAACAGGGAAACACTGTGCAGAGAAGCACAAAGAGGAAATTTAATACTAACAGGGGCAGATCTATAGAAATATTCACAGGGTGGGAAGAGGGTGGCATGGAGACTTTAACATCTATCAGTATTTGCTTGGAAAAGCCCCCAAATTAGGATATTTTAACTCAAAAGCATTACATTATTTGGGTTAGCATTTAATAGAAATATCTGCAGGTGGCATTAGAAATCAATAAAGTGTTTTATTTCCAAACCAGACTTTTTTCCAAATACGTGTCTTTCATTGAACTTAATCCTGTCACTTAATGTGGACATAACATTTAATTTATTAATTTCCATTTTATAGTATTATTCTACATTCTTCTTAATTAATCTAAATTAATTAGTTAAATTTGACAGCATCTGACACCAAACGGGTGTGGCCTGACCTTTTTTAGGTGCAGCAGCTGCCATCACATGCACGCCCCACCCCTGCATACTAAAAAGACTTTGACTTTGGACCCACTTAATTTGACAATTTACATTAAACTTAGAAAGGGATCTTTAAATGATCAATATGAAGAGGAGGAATGATTACAGCAAGCACAAAATGTTGACTTATAATATGCGGATGTGATCTGGGCACCAACAGATATTTGAACAGGGGTTCTTGATGGCCTTTTAAAATGTGGCAATGTTATTGATCCTAACCCTTTGATGGTCATATTCATATTAAGTTACCCATGACTTAAAGATCAAAGCTAACCAAGCTGTAGTTGTGGCCTTCTCGACACTGCTCACTCAGTAACTGATTCTCCTCAAATGGAAAAATACTGTGGCACCATTTCATTAGGTTGGCTGTAGGTACAATGGTACAGCTTAAACTCAAACTGCTCACACTTATTGGTTTGACCAGGAGGTTTAATCTAAATTTAATTTTAATGTTGAGATACTTCCGCTTTACTGTTTTTACTTTATACTTTATACTTTTACTACACTGCATTTCAGAGGCAAATATTGTAGCCTTACTTTTAACTTTATTTCACAGCTTTTGTTGCTTTTCATATTCAGATTATTAATAGAAAATATAATAATATTATGTATTATTATTGATTAAGCTACCCAGCAGTGTATTTCCATCTTTACCAGCTGCAACATGATGCTTAGACATTAATGCATTAATAATAATAATAACACTATAAAAAAACATATATATTATTCTGAAATGCTTTACTTAAGTAAGAATTTGAATGCTCGACTTATACTTTTAATTCTACACTGTATTGTTACTTTTACTTAAAGGTCCAGTGGGTAGGATTTAGTAGCATCCAGTGGTGTAATTGCAGATTGCAACTCCCTCGCTTCAACCTCTGCTTCTAAGTCCAAAGGAGAAACTACTGTTCTATAAAGCAACACTATGTAACATTTGGTATGTACTGCGATTTGGCAACCCCCTTTTTCAGAGTGCAATACCATTGTCGTAAGGACAGCTGTACACATGCATTTGTTCCGATTACATTACTTATGAACGTCAATATCAAGCAAGTGCATTGAGACAAGACAGAGCAAGCAGACCAGCTCACCGTCTGTCTCCAGCCTTTTATTTCACAAAGCTCTCGCTAACGACTAAAAGCAGTCTCAGATTTATTCTGGTTTGTTTTTAGGCTTCTCTCCCCTTTTCTCTTCCTAGCTTCCCTTCATTGTCCTGATCGGTCTTTACATGTCTGCCATTATCTATGTCCGTAAAAGCTGCTGAGTTCGGTTACATTGCCCGCTTACCTGTCTCCAGTATGACGTTGGTCCAAAGCTCCCACTCTACCAGTGTAAACACTAACTCCCCAACGGTGCAATGAGCATCCAGCTAACAACAGCTACATTTCACATCAGATAGTTTATTGTCATCAGAACAGCTGGAAGACATCAGAGGGAAAGTATTTTCCCCATAAATTATGAGCCAGTTTCACCAAAATCTTAGTGCCGTAAAGGTTTACGCTCTTGTCCTGACCCAAAGACTAAAGTTATGTGTGTGATAATAAAAATGTGTTATTTCCTAATAAATAGAAATGTTGACACAATATTGTTTTAATGGTCTTCCGTATAAAAGTACAATGACACCAAAAACTTTTGTTAGTCAAGATAAAAACTGCCTTAAAAACTTTGATATGAGCACAAAATGGATCCTCTCTTCATTTCTTTTCAAACCACAGTAATCATCCCCGCAGTAGCCCTCCATTCATCCACCCAGATGAACCAAAACAAAGTAGAAAGGTACTTGATTGTTTCCTAAGTCCAAGTTCCTCATAATGTTCTATTCCTTTAATGATTCACATTCACAAGCCTCAGCAGGCACACACACATGTAAAGAGGTATGTTTTTGCCATGAAGAGAAACCATTTGCTCATTTTGATGGAGGCCTAAAAGAGAGGTTGAGCTGTCTAAGTGAAGAGGAACATCCAAACTCACAGGGGAATGAAAAAGCATATTTTTCCCCCTGTTGCCGCTCCGGACTGAGACAGAAGTGGAAGACTAACATCGAGGAAATAATATTGCAAATGGAAAGCTATTAGGGGAGTCGAGTACTTTCTCATGCTGCTTCTGGAATATGTCATTTATCATGTGCCACTGCATGACAAACTTTTAAAGACTCAAAATTTGTAATTTCCTCACAAGACTGTGTCACCCAGCCTTTCAATGAACCCCAGACATGTAACACATTTATGAGGAAATGATGAAAGTCTTGATCTTCACAAGAGATCCCTTAGATAAGAATTCCTGCTGTAATTGTTTGTTTAGTGTCAGCTGCACTGTATTTATCCCCTGTCCACTTCTGTCCTATTAATTTACTGGAACTAAAGCCTCTATTTATAGACGTAGTCAGATCCTTCACTTAAGCAAAATGTAAAAAGAAAAAAGACAGTAAGAGTCAATGATCATTTATTGTTATCAGTAAAATATACTAATATATTAAAATATAAAACAAGAAAACTAGTCACTATGCAAAATGCCCCCTTTAAGTGTGTTTTATTATATACAGTATATACATTTATATATGTACATATATTATATTAATATCATATATATGGTACAGATGTTCAAGGTGGGGTTATTTTTAACTACTTTACATATTGCTGGTACTAAAATATTGAAATTTATTCATAATCATATGTTATGAGCTCATGTAAATGTAAAATATGCAATGCATATAGCAACAGTTGGTAAAGTTGCCAAATAAACGTAGAAATACAAATCGAATATTTCCCTCTGACTATGTGGAGTTGAAGTAAAACGTGTAAATATTCCCAGAATTACATTTATACAGTACTTGACTAAATGCACACTGTATACTATGATTTATACTATAATGTAACATATTACTTTATCTTTAACATACCATCATACAGCTGTTTTTTTTTTTTTGTTCTTCTTCTTTTCTTCTTAGTTTCTTCTCTTCCCTACATTTCAACCTGACTGTAAACCTGTTGAATATGAAATAGAAACAACAAAATAAACACATTTGGGAGATTTTAGTACATAGCTACTCAACATATAGCCCGCAGTACGCCTAATTACCAGATAAATACATTCAGTTACACTGTATATAATGAGGTTTGACTGCAGCATCACTTCTGTACCCACTGAGACAGCACCTCATTTCATTTACTCTATCACCCAATATTTATTCCACTTGTATCTCCCCATGGGTTGCTTCTCTCCCCCACCCTCCATCGTAACCAGCCTCATTAGCACATAACAGGCTATCGAAATGCATAGCAGGGTCCTGATTTAGACGTTCAACCTGATTAGCCCTTAATGATCTGAGACAAGCTACCTGAATGGAAGTGCACACAGTGGCATAAGGCAATAACATACACGCATGTGCCCTCCTGCATAAACACACAAATGTAAGCACACATACATACTAACATACATTCCCCATGGTACCTTTATTAGGCTGTGTTTTGCTCATTTTCACAATGAAGACATCAAAGTATGAAAGGCTGCCATCTAATTATACTGTATTATGGCAGACCAGACACAAATTAATTTGTGTTGTGCAAATTGTTGAGATGTTTCATATTAAAGAGAGATTTTTAGCTCTACAAAGCAACAAGACCAGAGAATACTGCAAGGCTACTTTTAATTATCATTATGTGTGCTTAAACAGCGCACATTCCATTTAATAAAACTATTACAAACCAAATGAAACACAGTGCAGCGGTCTAGTTTGTCTGGTTATTCACGTAATCTTGAGGAGTACAATACTCATTTGACAAGGAGAAATGGAAAGGTAAAATTAGCAGCGAGCTCTTACTTCAAGCATGTTTTATTAGTCAAAGAGAGCGAAAGAAAATTATAAAACCTTCAGGATCAATTTTTTCAATATACAGTAAATACAGACAAACATCAAATGTGTGGTATATGTAATCATCAAAGACAAAAACACAGATGAGGCTCTATAATGAACAGAAATAATCGAAGCTCAAGGTCTCTCCTTTATCTTCCTTTCCTCTCATTCTCCTCTGGGGGAGTTTATTAAAGACCCACGCTGCCCTTGGATATTCAATCATTTTTCAGTCAGAAGTAATTGATGTACTGAATGAATGCAAAGGCTGGCAATTCATTACAACAATCAGAATATGAACTATTTCTTTACCCCGATTCCCTTCTCTCATCCCACATGCTTCACTCTTCTCTTCGCAGAGTTTTAAACGTTACATACAATTAAGGATAGATTGCATTTTTCCATCTTTAATCTGTTTACTTTGTCGGGAGTGACGCAGAATAGATGAATGAAATCCTCTAATAAAAATGACAGAATGTCACATTCACATATAGCAGATGGATGCATTGCAACACATTGCTTGCTGATCATCAGACATCCAGTTCACACATTCTGCTCTCCAAATCTGAAGCAGAGGGGCAGGTTGATCACCAATCCTGAAAAACACCTTAGTTTCATCACATGACGTTGTATGTTTAAGGCAATGCTGATAAGCAATGTTATATTTGCCTCAGTTTCATTGGCAATTTTTCATCTCTGCTTAAGGGTAATATATTTCTCCACTGTCTGTAATTTTCTCATTATCACCCACATCCCCTCAACCAGTCCTCTGTGTTTATTTTCTCCTGTCTTTCGCCCTCTGCTCCAGCTCCTGGAGTACTTTCTCACTGACGGGCTCTGCCTTGGTCACCACAGCTTTTCTGCCCTCTGGTTGGACCAGGATAGTCATAACGCAGCACATGTCCACCAGCTCTTCCTGACATCTCCTCATCCCAGTGTCCAGCTCACCCCTGCGGGCCGGGTCACGCTTCAGAGCCCCCTTCTCCGCCACCGAGAAGCCCAGCAGGCCTGTAAGAACCTCATCGGACAGCTCCACGTCCAGGTAATCAGTTCCATCGGATATTGTAGCGCAGACGCGCCAAAGGCCGCTGTTGCTGCTCAGCTTCCCCAAAAGAGTCACAATGAAAGCTTTGACATGGATCTCTGTGGTGTGGGGGTGTGGTTTGGACATCATCTCATCCAGCAAGCACAAATATGTAAAAGGTAGAGAGGTCAGAGTGAGAGCAGGGACTGAGCTGTCACTCTGTGGATCTTTTTTAGCAGATAGTCTATCAAATTCTGCAGCGCTTGAGGTGTAGATTTGCCCCTGAGGTGTTACACTTCTTGATGAGTCGCTGCCAAGTCTACGACATGAGCCTAAAGTTTCTGCTTTGTTGGTAGAGCTCTCTCTGTCTCTACATCCGTGTTGAACAGAGAGCTGATTTGGCCCTCCAATCCTCTCAGTTTGCAGTGTGTTCATTTCTACCTCTGCGAGAAAGCAGTCCATGTCTTCATCCATGAAATTACTCTCATCATTAGTAAGAAATTCTAATTCATGTGATGGCTCTAAAGCAGCCGGGGAAAAGAAGGGTGCGGAGGTTGCTGCAGATAACTGCCCCGTAGCTCCTTTAGTACAGCCTTGATAGTCTCTTTTCTGCGTGGGGGATCTGGAGTTGCTAGAACCGAGCCGTGACCCAGAGCCGTTCGAAGTTTGGGGTTTCGTTGCTCGATTAGGATTTCCTGTTATCGTGCTGTTGTCCTGTGGCGTGCTTCTGTGACTGCTGTCAGTAACATTTGTACTTTCTTGAAAAATCACACTGTCACACAACTCATCCAGAGGAAGATCGTCATCAGGAAAGTCATCGTCTGCCATGTTGTGATCTGGGATCTCTGGCTGAATCAAGTGATCAGAAGGTACGGGGTCAAAGAGGTCAGAATCCTCTTGTTCGTTACCGTGGTGTCGATCTTGGGCTGAACCACCTCTGTTGCTCTGGGTAAAATCACTTCTGTGAGAATGGACAGAGGCTTCACGTCTGCAAGAGAATAATGTTGGACTGAGTTAATATAGCTTCAAACCATTGTTGATGAAAAGTCAAAATTCAAACACAGACCAGTTTCACAGTCCAGGCCAGATTATTTTTTCCATGGTAGGAGTCAGAAACAAAGGGGATCTAGAGAATTATATGTCAGATATCACTTGAAAGTGCTATGTCTTACCTTTGAAGTTGGTAAATTTACAATAACTAACACCAGATAGCTGGTTTGAATTTTATATCAAATTAATGATTCGCCTTTAAAATCAAAACAATCAAATTATGTAGCAATTTATTCTCATTTGTTTAGCTGCAAATGAACACCCAAATGAACACAATAAGTTTGTCAATAGACTGTAGAATGAAAGTGCTAAATGCCTCCTAAAGTAGCTGAAAGACAAATGCTGACATTTTTTCCAAAAACATTAAGCTGAAATTCAAAATGTCAAAGTATATTTGCCTGACGGTGAAAACTGAGGAGCTCCAGCATCAAAATGCCAAGACATCATATTGTTAACCACCCACCTGGATGAGGCTGTAGACACAAGGCTCCTGACAAAGGAGCTTCTCGAGGATTGAGTGGAGGTCTCGCTGAGAGTCCCATAGCCACTGTCTCGAACAGGCCCAACCTGAACCCTTCCCACCTCTTCCTGGGCTTCCAGACTGGCCAACAACTCTGCGTCACCTAGTTCTAGATCCTCCATTTCCTGGTTGCCTAAGCAGAGAAGCATAAAGAGGCATGTCAGTCAAATAAAGAATAATATAAAGAAGAAAACAACAATTTAAGGCCTCAATTTACATTCTTAAACAGGCCTTAATCTTTATGAAATCTAAATTTCTACTTAAATATACACCAAACTTTGTAGTAGTATTACAGTAGACATGTCATACTATCAGTGACCTTTGCAGCACATGATCTACTATTAAAGATACTAAAATGATCATGAATATACCTTGTTGTACTGGTTGGGCCTCCTCGCCCTCCTGCTGCTGCTGTTGCTGCTCCTCAGGAACTCCCAGCGTCCTACACAGGACCCTGCCCTGTGAGAGTAGAACAGGAAATCACCACTGGATCTGTATAAATTATTATTATTATTATCATATACACTGCTGTATATGAACAGCTGGAATTATGTCTTTATTGTTGTTTCATAAGCAGGAAAAAAACACACACACACACACACAAAACATAAAACATGTATTAGTTACATTTTAAAACAGAAACCAGCAGTTTACCTGGTTATTCCGGTCAACCAGGTCCTCGACCTCACCACCCAGGACTTTGATGTTGGACGGCCCCAGCAGAAGCACCCCAAGTCTGCAAACCATCTGCCCGTGCAACTGCAGCTTCACACCAGGCCTGAGAGTTAACGGAGAAAATCAATCATGTTAATATTCCAGAAACTGGCTGTTTTGATTCCATGATATCTCTGCCCAAACATAACACGTAACATAACAACAGTCTAAGACACCACAGTTAAGTGTTTTACAGATCAGTTCCCAACCTGAGAGCTGTGCTGAGTGCAGGGATAGACTGATACTCCATGGCCTCCAAGCTCTGGACTCCATCTGTCACCTGTACAACAGAGACAGTGTATTTGCCTGAACAGGGATTGAATTATTACAGATTTACTTTCGCAAAATATTACAATGGAATTCAATTTCCAACATTATTGCTGCCTCAACCTTGTTTCACTAAACTCTTTTAAGACATTTTTAAATTAGAATATATTAAAAATACAGAATATAAAATACATAAAAACTGACACGGAAACAGTGACTTGTTCACAACTCCCAAAACTTTGCTGCTGCTTTAAACCTGGACCGAAAAGTAAGAAATAACTGTTTTGCATATATGCCAGCTGGCCTGGACTTATCTGAACATATCTGCTTTCTTACCCAGTGATTCCAGTGCATTTTTAACTGCCATGGGTCTTTGCATCACATGACTTGCTCAAAAGGGAAAAACAGTAAAAAAGAAAAAGGAAAAAAAAAAGAAAAGCCATTGCATCGTTTCTAAGCAACACCAGCACTATTCTTGAGAAACCATAGAGCAGTGACAAGTGAAATACTTAAGGTGAAAATTATAGTCTGTGCCTTATATCCCAGCAATTTACTCTTTCATATGCTCTCAATGATTTCTACCTGTCCACTCAGATTCAGTTAGGAAGAGAAGCAGAAGTCTTCTCTGTTCTACCCAACCAAACACACAAAGAAAAAGCCTGGTCGTAGATCAGGGTTAGACACTTGACTGAGTCTAATTGTACACACTGGTAAATAGTGTGACACTGTATTTATAATGTAAAATAAACTGTAGTCAAGTCCAGCCCATGTATAATGCTGTAACATAATTTTAACAAACTTTTTTTTATTAACAATAATAAAAATACAGCTCCATCCTTGATATGAAGAGTTTTCTACTAGATGTAGATCTCTAAAGGAAACCTTGCATTACCCTTTAGTCTAGCTGTGAAGTGCTACATGCTATTTTACTGCTATTTGTTGGGAGAGAATAAGTGGTAGGAAAAAAATGTCTGCAATTTCTAAGACACACTCACAATGCTTTGAGTAGGTGTGCAGATGCAAAAGCCAGTAGTTCAATAAACACACACAAACACACTAATTAAAGTTAATCATAATTTGTTTACTTGAGACGTACAACGTTGACATTCAAGGAAGATTTATATGCATCTACTGTATTTGATAAATGCCTCTGACCTGCAATAGTAGCATCCGGGTTGGTCTGGTTTCCCAGGGCCTCTGGGTGGCCTGCGTGACTGCAGACTCTTCGTCATTTGGACAGTCTGTACCCCTCAACGCCTGCAGCTGAGTATACGCAGGCTGACTGATGTCCAGTAATGAGTCAATCTGAAACAGAATGGGGGCTTTGGATATGATGCCTTTTCCTTGTATATTGCTTTATTAAACATCTAATGAAATAATACTTTAGTTATATTACAGTAAGAATTTCTTGAACTTCTAGATACATTTGTGAGCTGAACATGCATCTTGTGGCTCCCATTATTGTATATTTTGAACAAACTAACATTGAATTGCTGTCTCAGGGTCCATCTAAAGGAAGACTGAAATCCAGCCGTGCTTCGTTGTACTCCAATTGTCTTTCCTTGAATTTGCACAACAACCCATATTTTTGCTACAACAGCTTACTGTGTGATTTTTACTATTCTGTGTATCATCGGTCTATTGGATTATAGTCTGTAACGTGTAAAAGAACACATCAATTATAATAAAGTGAATAGGAGATATCTAAAGTGCTACGTTGATAAGCAAAAATTGCCTTTAAATAAATATTTACAAGATCTAGCGCCACAAACTACAATAAGAACAATATAAACTGATGCCTACAATAAACAAAAGCAATAGAAACATTATGATTATTTCTTTGCTTGAATATTTTTGTACTGCTACATGATTTTTCTCATGTGTTCTGCTGTAGGTGTACATACTGTCCTCAGCATACTGTTTGCTGTTTATATATGTAAGTAAGGTTTTGAGGGTGCCTTTTAGTATTAAGCCAGACTTCTAGGCCAACTCTGGCTAATTTATCATTTGCTACTGATCAATCGGCTATTCTCCCAAACATAAAATCTAATGATAAACACGAGATCAAATATATAACATGAAATATATAATCAACAAAGCTGTACCTGGACACAGAAGGTGCCGCTGAGTTCAGTCTTCTGGGCCTGACTGAGCCCCTCAGGGAGAACAGGGTAATCCAGGTCCCTCAGGTCTGTCAACAGCCACTGGTCCAGCGCCTACAATTTCACATCAATCAGGGAGGCATATCTTACTGTAACACCTATTTTATGACACCCTGTATTATTACACCTCTGTGACATGACATTAGTTACATTCACTTCCATGACATAAGTGGCCCTTACAATACACAATACTAAACAATATTATAGTGAGCGTATAAGAGCACACTACCCACACTTAGCTCTGGGTCTCATCCAATTTTGCCAATACAAAAGTTTTAATTCTTCAAACAAATTACTCAACAAATAGCTATAGACGTCACAGGCATAGTGACTCAGTAGTGTCCCCGCAGATTTTTGGTCTCCATCTTTAACATCCTTATCCTCATCGCTCAAAAAGTGCCCTTCAGCTTCGAGATCTAGTGACCATGTGAGCCACTTGTCTTGTTCCTGCAACCATCAGGATATCATATGTACCTTGAGAAATGAAACATTATCCTGCAAAGATAGACTTTGGCCATGGAGGGACACAGCTGCTCGGCAACAATATTTAGGTACACTGTGGCGTAAAAAATTATGCGTAAATGCAGGAAAACATACCCCCACATGACGCCACTACCAGCTGGTACAGCTGACACTTGGTAGAATGGATTCATGCTGTTTACGCAAAAAAAATTGCCTTGATATCTGCATGTTGGAACAGAAACCAGGATTTGTCAGACCAGGAGGTGTTCTTTCACTCCTCAATCATCCACTTTTGCCGATCACTGCCCACAACAGTATGATCCACTTGTTCTCAGCTGATGGTAGTACACAGTAGTCTTCAGGCTCCAGTGAGTTGTACTTTCTGTGCGCTGCATATTTGTAGTTCGACAATATTTGTTTAGTAGGCCCCACAGTGTGTATTGCATCTTTTGAGGTTACTTAGCATGCCAACTTAAATAAAACAGCTACGTAAATACTCTGAGTCCTTATGTCTCTTTTTGCATACAAGGAGGCTAGAATTTCCTTCCATATGAGAAAGGAAAAAAACCATGTGTTGTGTTAAGGAGATTCTTCAGTTCAATCTGGTTTACTCCTTCTATAGCGGTTCACCCTAAAGACCGGATCACTCCTGAGAGGCAAAGTGTCATACACCACACTGCATATACCACAACACCAAATGCAGCAGCTGTGCATGGTGGCAACTAACGATTTATTCTCATTATGGACCAATCTGTTGATTTTTTTTCTCTGATTAATCATTTAGTCTACGAAACGTCAAAGAAAAATCGGTAAATATCTTATTTTGTTCAACTAACAGTCCAAAAATAAACATATATTTATCTAAAGATCTTTTAAAACAGAGAAATGCAGGAAAATCTCACATTTTAAAATCCGAAAACAACAAACATTTGATGTTTTTGCTTGATTTAAGGGCTTAAAAGAGTTATATAAACACTATATAGGTTGAAACAGCAAGAAGATTGGACAAGCGAGTGAATGAACCCTAAAAGAGTATGTAAAAGAGAACAGCTGTCTGTAAACACCTCCTTACTGAGGTTGTGTGATACTAACTGAGCTATTTCCATGACAGTTGAGCGAAGTCTAGACTGTGATCATTTTGCATTCACCTGTGTAATTACAGTCCTACATCCTGCGTACCTGTTGGTTGATCTGCTGCTGTGACAGACGACCCGTTCCTCCTGCCTCTTCCTGCAGCCACTCCACGCAGGCCTCCAACCAGGCAAAGGGAACCTGGACGTGCCAGGAGGACTGCAGCCAGGCTTGGGTAGCACGCACCACGGCCTGGATATCAGGGGGCATCCTCCTCCTTTGTTTTGTATTTGACTTTGGCCACTTTTTGCT
This sequence comes from Morone saxatilis, assembly GCF_004916995.1. Classification (NCBI taxonomy): domain Eukaryota; kingdom Metazoa; phylum Chordata; class Actinopteri; family Moronidae; genus Morone; species Morone saxatilis. Next base: position 10,548,748 of record NW_023339718.1, read on the forward strand.
ATTTTTTTTCCACTGTTACCTGCTTTTACATGTAATTGATTACTGAGTTTGAGTTATTCATATTTAAATGCATTTATGGCTAATTCATCTACTCTGGATTACTCATTAGCAATAATACATTTAGTAAATTCAGGTTTCATTTGCGGACTAAATTGTTCCAATTTTCAATTATAATGCACCAATATTAAAAAATATAAACGGCAAAACAAGTGTCAAATGTCAGTGCTGTTGGTGTAGTATATACATTTAATTTAATTCATGGCACAACACCTTGCAGTCCCTGAGGGCTTAAGTGGTCATCTTCTCTGTATGTCCGGAAGCACTTGACACCAAATCTTGTGGTGATTTATCGACAGGAGAGATTAGACTATTATGATAGAAGAACACATGATAATTGCTTTCTGATGTTGTTCTGTGATCATATCAGGATGGATAAGCCCTGTGGTTCTGCAAATGGTCACGTCTGGGCACTATGGAGCAGATAGAAAGAGAGATTGAGTGAGGAAATCCAGGCATGGATGCGACAGTATTATAAAAACGGGACATAAAAATGGTCATGTTTAAGTAAGTGTTGTTATAAAGGTTACCTGAGAGGCAGTGTCAGCAGTCTCATCCACGAAGTGTTGTGGAAAGCAGCCAAGGCGCCAAAGTTGGCTCTACCAAACTTACTTAGCAATGTTAACGCTACTGTTACCTCAGATTTGTGCCCCTAAAACAGGACCAGATAATCTACTTTATACAATGGCAGTTGTTAAACATAACAATTACAACTCCTTAGTCCTTACAAAGACACAAATTAACATTTCCGCTGCAGGTGACAACTTAAAAACAACAACTTGAGCAACCAGTAAAGTGGAATGTGTACCCGGAAACTGGCCTTATCGTTTCGCTTTGGAAACGCCTCTGCTCGTGTGATTGACGTCTGTTCCAGCCAATCGGCGCTCTCGCCTGTTTGATTGGCTTTCCGTTCAACCAATCAGCACACTTCGGCTCAACTTGTACATTTCCAGGTTAGGTAGAGAAGGAAGGGGACGAGCGAGGTGTTGTTGCACTGCAGGTTTGTGTTTGGACGATTTTTCCCACTTTTTCTGTGCCACATTTACCCTAATGGTACAAATTATATATATAAAAAAAACACACGCTTTTAGCAGTGACTGCGCTGCTTATTTTGCGTCCATCGCAGCGCTGCCTAATTAGCTGTTAGCTCCCCTTGTGCTCATCCGACATTATGGCAACATGGCGAAATTAGCTCGCCGCTAGCTCGAGAGACTCGGCCTGGTCTTTGTATCGACCGACTGGCATCATCTCACCAGCACACTCGCGTTGGATCAGCGGTACATACGTATACGTATCCCGCATGCAACCCATAAAGCGCTTTAGAGGAGGTGCAGTCGATGTTTAACTTGGTGAAATCGCTCATCGAAACCTTGAATGTTACACGACGAAGCTCGCGGCTGACGCGTTTCCCTCCAGGCTAGTTAGCTTAGCTTAGCCAACGGTCGATACGTTAGCGCCAGTTGAGCTGAGTTATCTCACTTTCGGTTTAATCAATGTCACTGTTTGTGTTTAACTATTTAATTCCCGGCCTCGACACACACACACATCGCTTGGGTTTGTCAGTGTGTGGTGTTATGCAGCGTTTGGTAGCATTAATTCTCACGTCGGGTATTTTAGTTAATATTATTCGTGAACGTGTTTTCCTTCATTACGAAACATTACGAAACACTACAAAATCCTCTCTCGATGTGGTATCTGATATACATACTACTACTAATAATAATAATAACCACTTCCCTTCGTATAATGATGGCGTTTTAACACATGTTGACCCGTATTTAGTTGAATATGAACCGCAGATTAAACACAGTGTATGTGATCATAATCTGTGTGTCTAACTTTACCACTGAGTCTTTTTATTTTACGTTTTAATATTTCAACCAGCCTCTCTCTCTGTCTCTCCTTCAGGTCGCAGCAGCTGTTTGGTCCTTGCTTATTTAGTTCCGCCTATCAACACGCCCTTGTCTCTGTAATAAATATCGGTGAGTCTCGGTTTTCTGCCACTTTTTCCTCACCATGTCCTCCCTGGTTCTTGAATAGCCGGATCTCAAGCACAGTTTAAATTGTCCTGTTGTTTTTTTTTCCTCTTCTTACGATGCTGACAGACTACCACAGCTCACAGGGGCCAGTTTTGTGCTTCTCTCTCCCTGTTGCTGCCACCTGTTCCCCGGACCGAGGTGCCCAACACATCTCTTCCACTCTCAGAAGACCATGGAGACAGAAATTGAGCAGCAAGAAGAAACTTCATTCAGCAACACAGAGACTAACGGTATAAAAGAAGAGAAAAGCAGCTTTTTTTTATGTTATTTGTTACGGTTAAAATGCTTATTAACAGGTTTTAACTAATCTATCTACATCCAAAATATCTTTTATGTAATAAAAAAACAGCAAGTGTTGTAGCAGATTACTTACAGCTCTGATTCTGGAAATTAGATATTTGTGAAAAGTATTGTGTCTAAAGGGTTGATGTCCTAAATTGTTAAGGATCTAAGCCATGTATATTCATTTTTTTTTAGTTTTCATGTTTTCATAGAAGCATTAAAGAAGTAGTTTTGCACACGGCAATCTGTGTAGATCTATCGTATAATGTGAAAACAGAGTATTTCTCTAAGTGTTGTGATTGAGTGCTTCGCTGCTCTCTGTGGTCTTTTTGATTATTAAATATGTTACATTGCGGAAGGTGGGTTATGCAGAGTTGTCAGTGCGTTTTTATCTCCTTATGCCAGGTAAGCGCCCTGCTGAGGATGCAGATGAGCAGAAATCATTTAAGCGCTCCAGGAACTCTGACGAGATGGTTGAGCTTCGCATCCTCCTGCAGAGCAAAGTAAATCAGCTCCCCGTTCATTTCACATTCTATGTCGAACCTTTTACGTGATCGTTCGTATTTTTGTCTTTCTTTTGTGCACGCGTTCAGTAAGACTGCAGATTTTTGTATTCCTTCCATTTTTCATGGTTTCCTTTTTGTTGCCCCAATCACATCTCTGCCTTTTTGAATAATTAATTGCCACCCTTTATTAGTAGTATTCATACATTTAATGAGATTTTCTGTATTTGTAATATTCTCTTGTGCTGTCTGTTAATTGCGGTGCCAAAGTTCACATTTTCTCAATTATTTGTTCTGTTTTCAGTCTTTCTAAGTATTCTCTGTTTTCTCAGAATGCAGGAGCTGTAATTGGGAAGGGTGGCAAAAACATCAAAGCCCTTCGTACAGACGTGAGTACATCTATTTTATGCACCCAGAATTTAAATTTAGTTTCTAATTTTAATTTTGTATTCTTTATTTTTCCCTCCACTGGTGTTCAGCCTCTCAAAACTACCCAGTCTCCTCTGTAGGACAGCAGTTCTTCTTTTTTTACAAACATTAACCCTGGATAACCAATTTAAATTTTGTTTTAGTGTTTAGCAATGTGTTCTTCTATGTAAACAAAGGGTGAGGTTAGCTTATGCCTGTGATATTAGCCTTCTGTTCATGAGATGTTCTGACAAACCATTTGGGGCTGGTTTTTATCTTTTTTTCTCACTCAGCTAAACTGGCCCCTGGACAAAAGTCCAATTTCCTGTCTGTTTCTCCATATTGATGATTTATTATAACAATGCTATTGTGGCAACACTGATGCTCTTGTTAATTTAAATTTATGGGCACAGTGCGGTGTTCACAAAGTCACCTGCAGCGCCAGCTAACATTTGTTAAGGCAACCTGAGCAATTCCTAATTCATTCAATGTCATTGCCTCTTTCTCTAGCCCTCCACAATTTGTTCTACCCCTCTTTCTCACTGTCTCTGGTCTATTCCCCAACATTGAACTCTTCATGTTCTTAATGTACCATTACCCATTTTCCAATGTTACATTTTCTCCTTTTCTCTCTTTGACAAACCAATCTCTGAGAGAATCAAATTAAAGTCACGTTTGAACAGTGTAGAGCCTGTATATTAAAAATGTATTCCTCTTCCCTCTTCCCTCTCCCTTGTTTATTATTTTACTGTTGACTTTTTTGCCCACTTCCTCCTCTGTTGCCCATGTTCTGGATGGCCCCTCCTGCGCCCGCCCACCTGACACCCTGGTTGGCCCTGTCCATAATCGTGCCCTGTCCCTAAATGGGCGCCTTACTTGATTGACATCTGTGCTCGAATGGCCCTGGCCCCTGCCCATGCCACGCCCAGTACAATGCCAGTGTGTCAGTCCCAGACAGCAGTGGGCCTGAGCGGTATGTCCCTAAGCTCCTCCCTCTCACTGCCTGACTACAGGTCAAACAAACAAGAAGAGATGAATAATAAATAGTCATCCTGCCTCTGTCAGGTCACTGTATTTTAACCTACCTGTTCTCACAGTATTGTAGCCTGAGTCAAAATGCCTAAATGCGTTCATGTCCGAATCTGCCTGTTGAGCCTGTAAAAGCCATGTCAACATCCTTTTATATGCCATTTTTAAAGTCACGTCAACATTGAAACATAGGCTGGTGTTGTCAGGGTTTTTCCACAATCTGCCACTGTCTTTTTAAATCTTTGCTATAATCTGTGCAGTATGTCTGTGTTTTATGTCTTTAATTTTCATTGATGATTATCTATCCTCTTTATCTTTCGCGTTTTCACCTCCCTCCCCCCTCAGAGTGGATATACTGGTGTTCCTGTTTTTTCTTTAGTTTCGTAAGCTCACCTGCTTCTCGCACCATCCCATTCTTTCCTTGTGACGCCCCCCCCATTATACTGATAGACTCAGATCGTACATCCATTCTGAAACGCTAAAAGGCACGCTAGGAATTAAATTTGTTTTTGTGTGTGTGTTTTTCCTTTCCTGTCTTCTGCTTCATCTGAATTTGGTTATTGACTGCTGGAGCTATTGAAAGTACAGATAATATCTCTGTCCCACCCATCTTTGCATTCTTTGGTTTTATGTTTATCGCTTCTCCCATCCCCCCTTTTTTAAAAAGCATCAACTCCAGTGGTGGCAAACTTCATTTCCCATGGTACAATCTGCTCTGTTACTTTTCCTCAGCGGCCTACCATCTTACTTCCATGTACAAACTGTGCTTAAGTTCTCTTGATCAGTAAATTCATTGTGATTATTTTATTACTAGGTGGGTGCAGACAACAAAATTTAATTTCAAATTTGTTGTATATATGAAGCGTCAAAATCGCTGTCCAAGCCAAATTCTTAAGACAGGACGCTTGGCAAATGATAAAATTGGAGAGAGTGTTCCCTGAGCTTTGTTGGGCACCTTATTTGGGGTCTTTGTAGTCAAAGTCTTTGTGGTGTGCATCCACCAAACTCTGCTGTAGGACTTTAGAGTTCTCTCGGGCACTATCGGTGCTTATTCCTGCCAGATCCTCCTCAGGCTTCACCCCTCCCCGTCTTTCCCCTTCAGTGGTCACCAAATGCAGTCACTTTTCTTTGGGTCCCTTTTTATTTTGTCTCTTTTCTTCCTTTCTCTGGACAAAAGACTTTTCATTGCATTGTTTGGGTATCAGCTTTTTTTCCAGTTACTGTGTTGAATTATCAATGACATACCATGAGAAGTTTAGAAAACACTGGACGTCGACAGTTCATTTAGCTGTGTTAGTCTCAATAGTGAGTTGGTTAAAAATGGGGTGTGACTGTTTATCTATGGCAAAAAAGGGGATGTCATGAATTCTCTGATCTGAAATGTTGTTCCCTCCCCCCTGGGATGCCCTGCTGGCTCCCCCAACGCCACCCTCTCTGCGTGGCTGTGCTCTGCTTTTTCACTGGTGGGTGAAATATAAAAGCATCCTGAGCATCAGTGCCGACATCGAGACAGTTGGAGAAATCCTGCTGAAGATTATCCCAACACTGGAAGAGGTGAGGACGTGTCTTGTTGTCTTTCCCTTCGTGTCAGTAGTGAATGTTAACCACACTCTGTTGTAGGGGTCTATTGTGTTGCAGAGATGCTTACTATTCTATTTCTAAGTCTCTGGCTGAGAGCTAAATGGATTGTATCATAGAATTAACATGGAAAATGTCTTCCTCAGTACCAGCAGTACAATGGCATGGATTTTGACTGTGAGCTACGTCTGCTGATCCACCAGAGCCTGGCTGGCTCAATCATCGGGGTAAAGGGAGCCAAGATCAAGGAGCTCAGAGAGGTATGTTGATACAAGGGATGGGGATTGGGTTTTTCTTTTTCGCAGTTAAATCTGTTGCAAAGCAGTTTAGACTGAAAGTTTGTGAGTAATGTACAACATGTATTCCCACACAGCCTTCTGTCGCGGCCAGTTTTTCAGTTGTAACAAGAATATATTCCTTGAAACGACTGGATTAAAGCCAGCTGGTGGTACCCAGGCCGGATATGATTTCTCTCTTGTTAATGTTTTGTTTTATATTATTTGTTACATTCTTCTGGCTGTGTGGATATAACAATAAAATGACATGATATCGACGTGATGTGTGAAATGTCTGGAGTTGGTTTTTCTACTGTAGAATGAACTGCTGTATTATGTAGCAGCTTTTTCTTTTCCTGTGCCCCTCACGTGTGCCTCCTGTCTCTAATGTGTCTCCAGAACACAAAGACCAGCATCAAGTTGTTTCAGGAGTGTTGTCCTCAGTCGACAGACCGGGTCGTGCTGGTCGGCGGTAAAACGGAGAGGGTGGTAGAGTGCATCAAGACTATGCTGGAGCTCATCGCTGAAGTAAGTATCTTATACAGAAGTTGAGACCTTTTTTTTTTGTGATTTAATGATTAATTTAATTCCTTTTCTGTTTTAAATGTAGCCTAGTGTAAGATGCTCAATGCAAAAGATCTCAGCAGCATGTCACGCTGCATCAGAACATCCCATCCCCCCCCTTAGAGAGATTTAGTTTTAAATTAGGACCATTGTATTGCAAGTAGACGCAAATGTATTCCCAGCACTTGTATATGTATTTGAAATGCCCTGAGCAGGTCAGTACATTTCCCTCTGTCCTCCTTTTTCAGGCTCCCATAAAGGGCCGTGCACAGCCCTACGACCCTAACTTCTATGACGAAACATACGAATACGGTGGTTTCACCGTGATGTTTGAAGAGAGGGGAGGCGGTCGCAGGCTCATGGGAGGGTTCCCCATGCGTGGGGCCAGGTCCAGCGGTGGAGACCGCGGGTTTGATCGAATGCCTTCCAGCAGAGGGGGCCGGGGACCCATGCCTCCCTCCCGCCGGGATTATGAAGAGATGAGTCCCCGCCGAGGTCCTCCTCCACCCCACCCAAGTAGGGTTACGAGGGGGAGTGGCCGTGGACGCAACATGCCGATGGGACACCCACACAGAGGAGGGTAAGATTGATGAAGTACTTCCTTTTCCTGTTTTCTCCGTTGTTTTCCTGCTTTGCTTATTTTATTCACTCATGGCCACTTCATTGAGTTTGTTGGTGTTTGTGTTGAACTTTTGTTTCCAGTCTTAAATTACAGTGAGCATGTTGTCTACACCTAGTGCAGATAAAACAAATGTGTTGAAATGATTGCATGATCCCACTCATCAGTTTTAAGTTGAGAGTCCTCTTACTCCTGTTAACCTCTTGAGTTTTAAGTGTTTGATATTTTAGACCTACTAGATTCTGTTCAGTGCTAGAGCTCCTCTTCTAGAGCACTTGTTGTTTTTTCCTGCTGCATATACAAACTTTAATCTCTCTTCAGGAGCTTATTTTTCATTCAGGAGCATTTCTTTCAGAGATTCACTAGTCTTGCTTTACATTGTCGAATTCATAGGATGAACAGTCCAGTTAGTGAGTAATCCAGTGTCACATTGTGCACCCTTATGGACACATTTATATTCATGATTATCATTCCATTAATTTTATGTGCTCATCAATGTATGTCTGGGTGTGTTTGTGTGTCTTTTTCCCATCTCCATCTTGCCCACAGAGATGATCGTTACTATGACTCGTACCGTGGCTCTGATGACAGGTCAAAGTAAGTTTCTGTCCCTAAACCTCCTAACTTATCTTAACAGGGATACTTCCACGTTCTTTTATTTTATATTACTTGCAACAATATAGGTAATTCACAGAAGCGAAGATTCCTCATTGATGCCATTGGGTGGTGCTTCCTCTAAAGTAGCAGTTTACCCTTTTGGTTTTGGTGAGGAATAAGTCATTTACTAGTGTTGACAGGTGTTCAGCACGATTTACATTCATAAATGTGACAAATGATTGGCCATGATGGATCGAAATTAAGTTGTAACTGTTGAGGTATTCCTATACATCCCACATCTCCCTCCCTTACTAATTTATTGTTGCATTTTTATTAAATATAACTGGTTAGAACTTCTTCTCATAGCTAGTGAGAAAAAAAACCCTCTTTTTCCCTCCTGTTTTAACCTCAACTCTTAATACTAACTACTGCCTTACAAATATCCATTGCTCAGTCAGTTTGCTTGTAGTACCCTAGCCTGCATTAGTCTCTTACCCTGATCCCCATTGACCCATTCACACTTATTTGGAGGGCTTTGTAACTGTAGTAATACTATATGACCCTCTCTTCCCCGTGTTAATGCCCATCCAATGTGCTGCTCATTCCCAGTATTTCCCAGGTTGAGAGAATGTGTTTGTGGTGGTGTGTATGAGGGTCATGTGCTGATGTGAAGTTGACATCCTTCTCTTCAGTCCCCACCTGAGCAAGCAGCATGCTTTTACACGCTGCCTTGTTATTAAATAAGTAATTTTACTATTGTGTACAGTAGGGTTGAGCCGACGACTTGGCTGAAACGAGTATCCGGTACAGATACTCACATTTTACAATTATTGAATGAGTGGAATATTTGTATTTGTAAACATAGGAACAAAAAAACCCAAGCTCAATTCTTTATACATTTTAAAATATAACAACTTCGGATCAACTCATATCAATTTCAGGCTTAAATTAACGATTTCCAGTTGCCCCGCCCATTTCGAGTACAGATGCAAATACAGATCATTTAGTTGGTTGAATAGATACAGATAACAGCAATAATGCTGTCATTACTTGCCTTTGGGTTAATGTCAGTTGTACACATGCACATATTATTAATGTAAATCAGACTGTTATAATATACGCCTGATATTATTTGGTGAAAAACAATGTCAGGGTATCCTTGTGAGTTGATTTGATATTTATCGAAATTGGTGTCATCTTTGCTCATGACACCAATATGTCATACAACATGGCTGCAGAGAGACACTGCAACAAGTGATATGAAGTTATGTTAAGACTCCAGTTTGACATGACAACCGTGCATGTAAGTACGAAGAGTATCCAATAAATCCAACACACATTTATTCAGCTAATTCCTTAATTTGAGCTCAGTTTTTTGGGGGGAAAGCAGCAGCAGCAGCCCTTGGCTCCGATCATCATCACCACCACCTGTCACTTCTCTCACTATAACACTGTCAGAGCTGTTCCTGTTACTGTGTGGGAAGATGGCTGAGAGGAAATGTGTTTATACTGTAATCTTGCTCAGCGTGTGTGTGCAGTTTGACCTAGACCAGAAATTTCCTTTGGAATGTTGTCAAGCTTTTTTTTTTTTGTAAGCATTTTCTATTTCTTTCCACCCCCACCCACATTTCTCTCTCTCTTTCTCTCTCTGTCTGTCTGTACCCCCCCCATCTCCCTCCCTCTATGGCACTCTTTCATCACCAGTGACAGAAGAGGCAGACCGGATCGCTATAGTGATAACATGGTTAGTGACCCTTTGCTAAATGTTCTCATTCAACAACTTATTGGGCGCCAGCGTCCTCAGGCCAGCATACTGGTTGGACCCAGCACTATCCAATATGCTCTGATTGTCCACTGCGTTGTGATGATAATAGAGATTTATTGACAGTATAACCATAGCTGGTCAGTCGTGTGCACACACTCATCTGAGCCTCGGCCGTGTAGCCAAGCTAGTTTTGGCACGGTGTAAGCCTTCCCACCAAATGACCATAATCACCACAGCCGGAGACACCCCATAATAATCAGCTATAATTGCCCTCTTACTGTGTACTTTTCACGGCCAGCCTGTTTTTCCTGCAAAGAGAGGGAGGATGTTGGGGGTGGGGAGGGTGGGGGTGGCCATGGTTGGTTGCTAGGCAATAATAACGCTTTGTTGACAGACTGGAAGGTCTCTCTCTCCCTCTCCCTTTCTCTCTCTCTGAGAGCTGGCAGGATACTGCCTGCCGTTGCTCAGCAACAGCTTTTTGAATTGCCTGTTGCCCTGGTGACAGCAGCAGCTGAATAGCAGGTGAAAATGGGGGCTGATGGAGATGCAAGGAGAGACGGGAAGGGGGGATGGAGGGAGGGAAGGAGGAGGAGTCTGGTTTATGGATGAAAACTGGGTGGCTTTTAGTTGAGTCTACTCCATGGATGAGGCTGCAGCGTCGTCCATACATGTGTGCTTACAATTCTCCGTCCATTGATCCGGGATCTATAGAAAGATGAAAAGAATCGGCTGCACTGTATGTAACCCGTTTGTGTTTCTGTTTGTGTTTTACAGAGCGGAGGAGGATATGGTAAGTACTGAGCCTCGTGTTTTTTTTTTCTGTGTCATTATTATGGATGTTAATGTGTGTTAACGTTCCTGTTAACGAGTGTGCAGGCCTCGGATCCGTGCTCTTCTCAACATACTGTAGTGTCAAGCATTTTGTCTGAATGTAACGTTCATAGACAAAATGAATGACTGTACAGTGACAACCTGGCTAGGACATTGCAGCTCACAGTAATGTGTCGGGGGGGAGGAGGAGATGTTCTAGTGAAATTATATTTTACTTAAAGTATCTGACAACAAATGTTAAAGATGGCACGAAGAGATCATTTCATATTATTCAGCACTTTTCTTCAGGATCTCTGTTGAACATATACCATACGTTTGAGATTAATATTGTGATGGGTCATTTAAATATTTGTAGTCTACAAATGTCACAGAAAAAAAACGTAATGTTTATCATTGTCTGTTCCTTCTCGCTTTCTCTCCTCAGACAACAGTTCCTCCTGGGATAACTACCCGTCAGGTGAGTCAAGTTTTTCCATTGATCAATACGATTAGGAAAATCTGCTGAGCCATGTGTGATAATGTTTGCAGCCAGGTATTGATTTTTGGCGCTCTACTTACTCTCCTCTGTTTCTACACTCTGCTTTTTCCGTGCTTGTCTTCACCTCTCCCCCTCCCTCTCTGCCGTCAGGTGGACGTGGCTCCTATAATGACATGGGCGGTCCTGTCATCACCACACAAGTGACGATCCCTAAAGATGTGAGTAAATGACAGCAACTTAACATAGAAACTGGCACAGCAAAGCAAAATCAGTCTACGTCATCCCCTGTGCTCTCATATCATAAGTAACGTTCAGTCAGCCTACATCGCCATATGTGATCATGTCATCTACACTCTGATTAACCTTATATAAATGACATTTAGTCGTGTGTTCGTCATATTCCATTATTTGTGTCAGCAACGTAATGACTGCTATGATATTTGTACGGTCGTCAATAAGTCTCCCACACATGGACTTGTTCCATTTCACCCACACTAGACAAGCTCGTAGAAGTCGTTCATTGTTTTTGTGCTTTTGTGTTCCTGTCTCCTCTTTTACGTGTCACATTTTTTAAGGTTCACACACATATTCCCAGTGCCTAAAATATGTCTGTGCATGCTTTTCTTATTTTCCTTCCATCCCCGCCCTTCTCGTTCTCTTCTCGGTTCCCCCCGACGACAGCTGGCTGGCTCTATCATTGGTAAGGGAGGCCAGCGGATCAAACAGATCCGCCACGAGTCTGGGGCCTCCATCAAGATCGATGAACCTCTGGAAGGTTCTGAGGACCGAATCATCACCATCGCTGGCACCCAGGATCAGATCCAGAACGCCCAGTTCCTCCTACAGAACAGGCAAGTTCTGACACAGCCTCGTTGTATTAACACTGTTTCCATCGTATTAGAAATTCTTCATTCAGCACCCAAGTAATAGTTGAACCATTTATCCCATCCAGTTGTGTTCATCAAGCCTACTAGCTTGACTGGAACCTTTTGAAAACCTCTGAACTTGTTCTGTCTGTTATTCTGGCCTCAGCTCGTATCTGTTGGGTTGCATAAATAACGTGTTGATGATGCAACCGATCATAAAAAATGAAGGCTTTTAAACTCTTGCGAGCTCAAAAGAAGTAAACGTATTTAGAAGATGCTCACTTTCCTTCCCTCTCTTTCCACCCACGGAATCACACGTATATAGATTTTGTATTGTAAATGCATAATGTTTTTGTTTTTTTCCTGAAACTGCATCCTAATACTATTAAACCCACTTTCTGTTGGGTTATGCATTTCTGTTGCCTGCTGTCTCTTCTTCACTAACCCCCTTCCTTTCTTCCCCATGCAACCTGCAACTAGTTCAAACCTTCCTCTTGCATGAAATGGCTGTGAATGAGTAGGCAAACTTAATTACTGTACATATTGCATAATGTTGTTTTTTTGTTTTTTTAAAAAAAAGGATCAATGTGATTGACATGTTTCTTTGACTCTCACATTTGTCCATTGAATACGATTGGTAGAAGAAAAAAAAACAAAACATTTGCCATCAAAGCCGTTTCACTGTGAAGCAGGGAGTGGATTGATTCTTCCCCTGGCTGCTGCTGTGTGGAAGACTAGTGATTTTGTTGTTTTTAGTTAGATCAACCGACAACAAATCACAGTCTGCCAAATAGCACGGGCTCCTCCTCTTCTGTCTCCCTTGGCAACCAGTAGGCACGTATAATACACACATCTTCCTTGTTTGATGGCTATCCAAGCTTTAAGCCCCGAATGTCATCAATTTACAGCTGTTAGACCTGGCGCCGGCTGATGTCTTTCAACTGAGTAAGTGTAGTGTTGCCATGGTAACTAACCCTGGCTCCTCTTCCTTCCTCTCCTCCTCCTCCTCTCCTCCTACCTACCTAACCTCCCTCTCACTCCTCTCCTAACCTCCTCCTCCTCCTCCTCCATCTAAACCTCTCCTCTTCCTCCCTCCTCTCCTTCGGGTGTGGCTGCACCTTTCTTTGGAACAAGACTAACCACACCCCTCTTTCTCCCCTCCCCTCCTCTTCCTTGCTCTCCTTCCGCCACTTATTTCACCTCTTCTTCTCTGCCTGTCTTTCTTACTCGCTGTCTGTCTCTCTTCCCGCTCCGCCTGCCCATCCTTTCCCTCCCAAGACTTCATCCTCCCACAGTTGCATAGCTATGTATTTATACTGTCATCGACTTGTGATTAGCATTTTTCTTCTTGTATATTTTTCTTCTTGTATATTTTATTTATTTTTCCACTCTTTTTATTTCAGTGTGAAGCAGTACTCTGGTCATTTGCTGTAGACCCAGGAGACTCAGATTGAAGCAGACTCAGATTGCCCCCCCCACCCCCACCCAACTCCTTCAACCTTTCTGCCCCTGTCCAACAATATCCCCTTCAGACTATTATTCTGGATTGTGGGTGTCTTTTTTGAATTTTATTTTTGTATTTTTTAATGAAATAAATGTCCAACATTCCTGTGCATAAAAGAAAATGTAGATGTTCTGCATTTTTAAGAGTGTAGTCCATTAGTTTATCAGATATACTTTGCTTTTTTTTTTTCTTTCTAACACTCACTCTATCAAAATATTATTCAGTCTCCTGACAGACAAAAATAAACATAACCTTTATTTTTTGATGGTTTTGTTTTTTATGACTTGTATGTGTATGTTTGTGTCTCCGGTTTAAATCTGTCCTGTGTGTGTACGCGTGTGAGCATGTCAGCGTGTGTGGATTGGTGTGCTTTCTGTTGTCTATATCGGTCCCTTCACACACAGTTGTACCACATTAACATTAGCAACATGCAGAATGTAAGCAATGCTTCTTTTCATATTGAACCATTTATGTTTTGTTTTTAGAGATGTGGGAAATTTTACCCTTCAAAATGAATTTTGGGACGTTTAAGTTGGGACTCTTGTACACACAAAGATACAGGACAGTCCCACTAATTTGTAAGAATATTCATGGTAGTTGTGTGGTGAAATAAATCTGAATACGTGAAGCAACTCCTCACAAATGGTAACATGTAGCTAGAAATTTGTTTTGACATTTTATTGGAGATTTGACAACTTATATTGTCCTACAATTTCCTGTGCTCTACACTTGTTTGCTCTCCATGCTGTAGATTTCACATTGTCAAAATGTAAACTGAATAAAGATGGTGCCACTTTTTACTGAACCAGTTTGCGTTTTTAATGATTGAACATTTTCTGTGCACTCATGGTAATCGGGCTAACAGTTGTGCAATTTATTTTTGGGCCATTTTATACATGAAATTAGAACTAAAAATGATATGTTAATATATATATGTATATAATTTAGTGGACTAAGTGAGTTAAATATGTGAAAAATATCCATCACAGAAACCCAGAGGCAAGCTGCAAATAGTTTTGTCCACAGGCTAAAAATATTACATTTAGAAAAGGAGCCGATCTTAACATTGAGCTGTATCTAAATAAAAGACACTTATATATTATAATTAAATTTTTGCTTTAAAAAATCAATCAAAAGTTATGGAAACCTGATAATCACTTACCTGTTTGTGGTAAACTTTAATTAATGCTCATTGGGTGGATTTTTTGATTACTGACATTATTAAAATAATGCCATTTCTGGCCTCACCCGGTCCAGAATATATACAAAGTAATTTATACGTAGGGACGATTATTACTATATATATATTACTATTATTACTTTATTTATAACGGAATGGATACTGTTTCCGGTTTCCTCTTTGGCCTCTTGTGATTGGTTTATCAGCCTATGACGAGCTCAGAACGGAGGCTCTGATTGGTCAACAGCTGGAACAACAGGTAGCGGAAACACGACGTGGCCCGAGCTTGCAGGATACTGTCCCTGTATTCATTGGTAAGTTCGGTTAAATGAATGTTTATGTGCCAATAAAGTGGTACATTGTCGCTGAACACAACGTTTGTGTTATAAGTTTATTTGCATTGTTGATAAACGGCGTGGAAAGCTCAGTAGCGTCGGTCTTACAGTGGGGAGAGAGAGTACAGCAGAGGGAGTTAGGACGTGCACTTTGCTCGTAATAAAACGTAAAGACGTCTTATACCTGGGCTGGACGACGCCGCTATTTCCAAGAAAAACAGCCTTTTTTATTTCACAGTGAAAAGTAAATGAAGCGACTCACCGCGGAAAGAGCAGAGAAAATGAGTTTCATTGAGTAGGCCACTGTGTTTGTGCGTCACAGTATCCTATTATCAGTCTGATAGGAAATGCATCATTAACACAGCTATTGGACACTTCAGATTGATGGAAGAGAGGAGGCAGCTTTTAGAGGTTGACGGAGAGAAGGATGTAATTTAGTTCTTTTGGTTTTAATAATGGGGTTGGTCAGAGATGCTCCTGTGTGCGGGGCTTTTATGTTTGTGCACTCTTTAGCACTTTTACAGTGCCTACATGAGATGAGAGTGAAGTCAGACCCTAAAAAACACTGGAGAAGGCAGTCCTAGTGTTGTAAACTCATGTAAGGTTTTCCTTTAAAACAAAAAGAAATGCTTCCTTATGTTTCTCTCATCTTGGTTATGTTTTGTTAATTGTGAATTACCTAATAAAGCAGGGACATCATCTTTAAAATGTCACTTCCCGGAGATGTATGTAGGATATTGGCGTTTCAGTGTGAAAAGGGCACAGACATTCACATTTGCCCCTGCACGCACGCACCCATGCATGCTCTTAGAAGCTGCTCCTGAAGTCTGTAATGGACTTAGACTTCTTAAGGAAGGGGTCTCAAACTCAGATCGACTTGGAATCACTGCTGGTATTGTCATCTCATTGGAGGGGCCACTTCAACGATCAATTACTACATGAAATGTACAAAATAAATGCAAAAGAAAAATGCAAACAGCAGTTTCTAAACATTTTCTTATCATCTTTGTTGTTTGCAGCCAAACAACAAACAAAGGCCTTAAACTTGCTCTTCTTATCAACAGTTTCATGCATTTACAGGAACCTTTGCATTTATTTTGCACTAAACGAAATACATTTTTTAAAACAGAGTTGTTTTTTAAAATGTTAATTTTATATGAAGTGAATGTTTAAATGTATATGATACGAACGTAAATCTTGCAGCCCAGATTATTATCTTTTTGACATAATGTCACAGGCTGGATGGAGGGAGTGGATTTAGGGCTGGAAATGTCTGGTTTAAGGTGTATTTGCAAACTCACAAACATGAATGTGTATCTAAGCAAACGTGAAACATGAGTCATCTAGGGACTGCCGGGGAATGTGTTTGTTTGTATACATGCTCGTGTGCCTACCTGTTATACAAGTGTCCCGTCAGGTGTGTTTCCTCTCCATAAATTACAGCGTCCGCCATGGAGCCGCCTCTGTTTCCCCATGAGTCTGGGCAGTTCATAGCAGAGCGGAGTCGGGATGTGTTTGTGGAGGAGGAGGGAGTGCAGAAGGTAGCAGAGATGCTCTACAGCCTCCGACACAGTGACGATCTGACCGCCAGCGGCTGGAAGAAGGCAAATCCGTTGGCTCCAGCGCCTACCTCTGACCAGGGGAGTCTGTCAACAGCTGGGGCCACCCAGCGAGCTAGAATATTTTTATAAATACACACAAGTAGACAATCACATGGTACATAGAGCATGTTGTTCAGTGGTGACAGTAACACTGCATCAATGAGGTGATGACAGGTGATAATGATTCTATCTTCAACCTGCTACTAATATAGACAAGACGACACAGTGAAACTTCAGAATGATTGAGCTGTGGTATTGTCTAATGTAGTCTGCTTGTACTGTACTTGTATAGCGTCTTTCT
>NW_023339718.1:10565659-10576951 GCF_004916995.1 Morone saxatilis
AAAGCCCATCGAACAGAAACTGACGCATTCAATCATTTCACACTCACGCACTTTGGTGTTCAGTATCTTGCTTAAGGATACTTCGACGTGTGGCGGGAGGGAATCGAACCAACAACCTTCCGATTAGGGGACGACCCACTCTGCCTCTGAGCCACAGCCGCCCACATGCTTCAGATAGTTTGTAGATTATCACATAATCATTAGTAGTCAACTACTTTTGAGACGAACTCAATTTAGCCCAATAATTTGACTGAATGCAACTACTGTACCTAAGTACAAATTTGAGGCACTCGTACTTAACATTTTAAGTTACTTTATACCGATACTTCATTTCAGATGGAAATATTGTACTTTTTACTCCACTTTTTACTACACTACATTTATCTATAGGTACTAGTCACTTTGCTGATTAAGAAATGACATCAAAAAACATATGATACACCTATATGATACGATGCAGTACTATTATGTGGTCTAAAATTGGATCCACAATGATGAAATACAATATTAAAATGCTTTCACATGTATTTGTTAGTGATATACTGAATAATAGAATATACTAGAATATTTTACACGCTTTTTATACTTTAAAGGACGCCATGTTTCTACAGTTGCCCACCCAAAAGGGACAAACCAAACACTGGCTCTAAATGGGGGGCGTTCCCAATATTTGTACGTTTCCTGGCCACCGTAGTTTCTCTTCATGATTGGAAGGGGAGGGTGAAGCGACAGAGTTGCGATCTGCAACTACACCGGTAGATGTCACAAAATCTTACACACTGGACTTTTAAGTAAATAATCTGAATATTTCTTCGACCACTGCATTTCAGTTTGGAAAATAACGTCATCACAGCTTAGACATTATTTATAACTGGGTAAAACGTTTACTAAAGACAAAATAAATATTAAGGACAACATGGGGGGAATTGAACCGTTTTACCTTGAGCATCCTCTGTTTAGATCCCATGGTGGAAGACAGAAATGTACATCCCCAAATGTAGTTTTCACTGCTCAATTTAAGCATTTTGGTAGAACTCTCTTTTTTTCTATTCTCTTGTTTTTCCACATAGCAGGCCTTGAACTGGGTGTTTGTGGTCGACACCATGAATTTCTCCTTTTGGCCAGAGGAAGAAACGCAACAGTGTGAGGTGACCTATAAAGGGACCACGTACACAGGCTACATGACCCTGTATGCTGCCATCACCAGGGCCATGGAGGAAGGTGAGAGCATGTGTAGCACCAACTACACCAGAGTTTAGTTTATTGCTGGGTTAAAGGGGTGTTAAAGCTGTCATTTAATTAGTTTAAAAATAACGTATTGTTTTGTTTAATAGTACATTGATTTAGCTTGCACTCAACTCAGCTCCACTTTCAGCTGAAAAGTTGAGGTGAAAACAGAGAAAACCATCCAGATCGTACCAAAAAAAAAAAGACAATCTAGGTGAAAGAAATGTCAGGATGAAGAAAAGGTAAGATGGTAATGTGTTAGATGACATCGTTGCCCTTTTTATAGATTTATCTTTTTCATTGGCAGCTTCATCTCTGGAAAAAAAGACGTATATTCAAGCCCTTTTTATGTATCTTTTTGTTCTCCTTTTCTGTGTGCTTTTGTTGTGCACTCCTATTACCAATTATTGTGTATGTGCCCTTTACTTGAACTTGGACTGCTGGGAAATTGCTTGTAGCTCTGCGTGCACCCGTGAATCACTCATAACTAGCGTGAATGACTCCGGATATGAATCAATTATGTCTCATATGGAATAGTGCTCTCAATGTGTGGTCGCTGTGGTCTTTATAATTACAAGAGATTCTCTCAGAAAAGCACAGGTAGCATTGCTCCAGAGTGTGAATCTCAAGGGTTGACAGCGTGAGATCAGAAAAAAATTATGTCTTTTGAGCCTCTTGAGAGAACTGGCTACTTTGGAGTTATATTTCTGTTATTATACTACACTGTCATAATTTAGTTCCCTTGAGTGTCCTCTTTCTCTTTCTCTAGTATTTCCTGTCTAAAGATAACTCCTTCTAGCTGCTTTCTTCTCCTCAGTGGTGGAATGTAACTAAGTGCATTTACTCAAGTACTGAACTTAGGTACAAATTTGAGGTACTTGAGTTTTACCATTTTATGCAAAGTTATAGTATAGTATAGTTGTACTTCACTACAGTAGTAGTAATATAG
This sequence comes from Morone saxatilis, assembly GCF_004916995.1. Taxonomy (NCBI): domain Eukaryota; kingdom Metazoa; phylum Chordata; class Actinopteri; family Moronidae; genus Morone; species Morone saxatilis. The sequence continues at coordinate 10,567,836 of NW_023339718.1, forward strand.
TCTACCGAGTAGTATAAAAAGCTTATAAAATTGTGTTCACATTAAGTATTTTACTATATTTTATATATATAAAATAGTATATAAGTAGTATAAAAAGTATATAAGATGTAGTACATACAGAGTCTTATCCAAGTACATTTTGCTGATATTATTTGTTTACTTTTACTTAAAAAGTCCCTCCAGGATTTCAAGAGCTTTTCTTGTAATTGTTGTGACCTAAAATATATGTTTCACAGCAGGTTTTCTAAAAAAAATTGTTGTGCAATGTTTCTAGGTATTTTTTGCAATGAAACTGGAAGAAAGTGAAAATCGCAAAATAGTTTGCTTTTCGAAGGTTTTGCGTTTTCTTTAGTTTTCCAATCACTTATAATTGTTGTGTTTTCGTACTTTTAGAATTTTATCTCCTCTTCTGTGGAGTCTGCCATGTTGAACCACCATCTTTCTACACTAGCCCAGAATTGACAAACCAAACACTGGCTATAGACTTATTCTTATTATTTAGACTTATTCAAATGGTTTCAATCTGCAACTTCACCGTTAGATGCCACTGAATCCTACACACTGGCTACTAAAATTCTACTCGTAAGGGGGTATTCTTAGACTTTTGGTATTTCTACTTTTACTGAATACTTCTTCTACCGCTGTCCACAGGTATACCCATCACTGATCCAAAGTACTTCTCTCAGATGAGCGTGGAGGAGTTGGCACACGTCCTTCGGTCAGACAATAAAACACCCATGCCCATGCTTCAGGAGCGCCACCAGGTCCTGACACTCTCATGTTAATGTCCCATATCCGTGGTACTAATCCACAAGTTTCTTCAAACTTCACAAAAGCATACTACTTGACATTTCTGAATGAAAAGCTGACTACACATCCTTCACAGTACTTATAAGTAACAGTGCTTTTTTAATTTAAAGACAAACAGATGTGGTGAGAAATACAAGATGTACCATCTCATCTCTCTAATCAATAAACTCAAGTCATATAATACATGAAACACCACCCTTATATACCATGTTCCTTGACAGATTATTTTATTCCATTTTTACCACCTCTCTGCATGTATTTCCATATATACATTCATATACAAGAAAAACTGATTTCAAAGCTCATATAATTATGATATTTATTAATGTTACATTACTGGCTGAACTCCATTCCCTTTATGATGAGTGTAAATTGAAAGTGTGCAGCTCTTAACCTCCTGCTCATCATGAAAGTTAACTTTGAACACATCAAATACTTAATCTTCCTAACAAGGTGCTGACTGAAGGCGGCCGCGTGCTGCTGGAACACGGTGGAAGCTTCCGGAGTTTTATCAGCCGAGCCGGGAACGACGCCCGGAAGATGGTGGAACTGATCGTAGAGAAGATCCCATCCTATAGGGACGAAGCTACATATGAGGTTAGAGTTATAGAGGGTTGAGTCTAAAACTGCTGAATATTTCCTGTTTGAACATTTGTGCATAAAATTTCAGGTTTTCCAGTAAAGTTTTCCCACAAAACATCCTTGAAATTCTATATTTTTACTGCTTGACAAGCTCCTGGATTAATGATTTCACATTTTTTGTTGTTTAGGTTTTATTTTGTCACCTATCTCACATGATTAAAACATTTAACACATCTCAGATACTAAAATGATGTAGTAATGGATAGGCCAAGTCAAGTTCATTTATATAGCACATTTAATACAGTGTAAGTGCAATGTGCTTCACACACAGCCAAAAGATGAAAAATAACATGAATACATTATAAAGTTATTTATCCCCTGCCCGCCCACATATGCTGAAAAAGTGTGTGTGTGTGTGAGAGAGAGAGAGAGAGAGAGAGAGGAAGACAACCACAGAGATGGAGGCATTAGCCAGGCATAGGCCCGAGAGGTAGGTTTTAAGCTTACTTTTAAAATGACAGCACAGTTGTGGTAAGTATTAAGTGATTTATAAACCATGAACAATATTTTGAAATCAATTCTGTATTTCAAAATTTATTTCCAAGTATAGAGTAGCATGTTCAGTTTTTCTTGTCCCAGTGATCACTCTCACAGGCCGGAGCCGCCATACTGTCTTTGGGAAGTCCAGCAAGAAGAGCATTACGGTAGTCTAGCTTAGAGGGGATGAATGCATGAACCAGTTTTTTAGCGTCTGACTGAGACAAGATGGATTTAACTTTGGAAATATTTTTTGGTGGCACCATGCTGTCCTAGTATAGTATGCTTGTAATGTCGCTTGTGAGGCTGGGTTCCGAATCCAAGATAACACCTAGATTTCAGCAAGATCAGTTTGGAGTGGGTCTCCTGTTTCTGACCTCAACCACCTACCACAAGGATCTTTAGTCTTTGTTTAATTGTCTTTTGTCTATTATATATTACTATGTAAGCAAATTGTAACTTCCACAATATTTGGGGGAAAAAATGCTTTAATTTTACGGAGTCAAAGTCATTGCTTGCTCCAGTTTTTCTCCAAAATTCATTGTTTATACAGTGAATGTAATGTATAATTGTGTGAAGACTTTGAATTCATAATCTTATGAAAATATATACAATGTATAAAACATAGGAAATGCATGTGGTCTGAGATAAATGTATGCATTTGGAGAACTTAAGATAAATTGTGGTGTGAGGGTTCCATCTTCTGGCCAAAGACAGCGCAGCAAGATTTCTAATGCTCTCTTCATATTATACAATCAGCGAAGGAGTAAATTACTCTTTATTATATTATCTTAGTACGACAACATCTGTCTAGTAATAAATAACAAAGGCTTAAGAACAAATGATCAAACAGCACATAAAGATTGTAGAGATGCCCTCTGTTTGTTTCAGGGGAAGAGAATCTCGTTCTACAAGCGAGCCCAGATCCTGGTGGCAGATTTCTGGGGCATCATGGAGGCCAGAGGAGAGGAAGACACCATTGACATTGACTGGCTCACCATGTTCGCAGACTACAGGGTCCCTCAGGTTCTCGTATACTTTGGAGCACTACGATACTCTGACGCACTGATGCAGGCCCTGAAGAACGGTGAGACAGGAGTGTATGTGCGCGTGTTTCTCTGGTCATAAAGAAATTAAACATTTAAAAATAGAAAGCCATAATCGCTCTGCGTGCTATGCGTTTTTATCTTATTTCTCTCAGGCGAGCTGCTGAGTTCAGGGGACAGACGAGAGGTCGAAATCCGAGGTTGTTCAATTTGGTCTGTGGAGCTGATCAAAGACCGTCTTTGCAAGCTGGTGCAGGAGAAAGATGGACAGACCTGCAACATAAACTCCGCAATCATCGACTTCTACCTGTGGCCTTACGCCAAGCAGCACCACAAAGAGATGGCCCACATTCCCATACACCACACCCGCTGTGTTTACTACTGACAAGTTAGCTGGCAGAGTTACTTACAGTAGGCTGCACTTCTCAATGTGCAGCCTTGGCATGGGTACCTTTCCCTGGGATAAAGCCAAGCGTGTCTCTGTGCCAGATATATGTACAAATGGGCTTCTCACTCGCTGCAATGGAAGCAAGTGTCAAGCTTAAATGTAGCTTGTTGGTGTATGTGGGAAGTAGCACTGTTGGCCATTTGCAGGCAATTAAAATGTTTACTGTTCATGTGGAACATTTTCCAAGAAACTTCTCACTGTAATGGAGAGCAGCTGATCATATACTGTATGTAAATGTACAATGATGAACACATCTGTGTCTCTGCAGAGATTTTAACTTGTAAAGGGACACTGATCAAACTGTGAAAATAAAACATTTTGATTAGAGAGTATATGTTACTTTTTTAAGGATGTTGCAATAGATTAATTTCTAGGGATCATCACATCTACTTCTTACCTTAAAGAAGGATGTCTGCACTGCCTAAAGAAGTCTTCTCATTTCAGAACAGACTTATTATAACCATAGTGATGAATCTAGTATAACTTACATTTGAATATAATGAATACAAGACTTTTGAGTAATAACAAATGGGTTAGTTCAATGTTTAATGGGACAAACAGCTGGAATGTAATCTTAAATAATTTGGAAAATCATTTATGTCAAATTGTTCACATTAATTTAGAAAAATATTGTATAGCTGTGGGCATTTAGTATTTGCCTGGAGGAAGAAAAGGCAGGAGAAGCAGCCTGATGTAAAGATGTAACTTTTCTTGGGGATGAACAGGAATAAGAAATGTTTAACTGATGATAAATATTATACAATAAAGTAAGAGATATCTATTAGGAAGATGTGTTGGGAGAGGTTTAAACTGGATTTTGAATATTTCATATATATTTATATTGTAGGCCCATACAGTATATTCCTGCAAGTTAGAAAAAGAAACCTATTGGAGCCTCAAAATGTTAAATATCAAATAATGAATTAAATTGTTAGAGCTTAGATCATTAATATAAGATAAAATTAACCTTTATTAATCCCCAGAGGGGGAATTCTTGCGTAGCAGCAGGCCAGAAATAAGTACACATAAATACATATTCATATACAAGTGACAATTAAACTCAAAATTACCAGGCATTTAATAGTACTGTGTCTCAGCCAAAGCGACAGATTGGTGTGTTAGGTAGCAGCAAACTAGTAATGTAAGAGTAATATGATACCATCTACTATCACATACACCAGAATAATATAAAATTAAGTACTTGTTTTCTGTATTAATATAGAAATATGATGTACATTATTTATTAAAACAGTATAACGTAATATAGTATGTAATATATGGGATATATATTTTTAATACAGTATGAATATAATGTGGTATAATATATTATAAATCCATATACGTATTTGGTGTGCATGGGATATGAAATGCTTTTTCATTTTCATATGATCAGATATTTTAATGGAGCTGGAGGTGACGAAGAAGCAGCACACTCACACGATGGCGCTGTTGCCTTCAGGTACCACTCGGTTCCTTCCTCCACGAAGCTCTTGAACGCATCCCGCTTTCGTCGACTGCAGCGGCACCACGGCGGCGGTTTCCCGGGCAACCGAGGAGCGACAACAAACGGGAGCTGGGACCGAGACAACAACAAGACAGATGACAGCAAAGATAGTTAAACACACCAATATACGGCCAGTATCCGACACAATGTAACGTTGAATCGTTCTGTTCGTGTTTATTTATCTTCTAACAAGTTTAAGAGCTCAAAAAAAAAAAAAGTTTTACCAACTCCGCTGTGAGTTAATGGTATGAAAGTTAAGCCACGTACGAGTAAATTAACGCCACATTAACCATAGTGCTTCTCCGTTACATTTCCCTCCCGCCATGAGCGAGGAGTGTGTCCGGGTGGCGGTCCGTATCCGTCCCCTGCTTCGCAAAGAAGTCCTGCACAACCACCAGGTGTGTGTGCGGGTGGTGCCGGGCTCCGCGCAGGTGATGCTCGGCACAGACCGACTCTTCTCCTTCGACCACGCGTTTGGACAAGCAGCCAGCCAGGATGAGGTGTACGAGTCCTGCGTCCAGCCCCTGGTGGAGTCCCTGGTCCACGGCTACAACGCCACCGTCTTCTGTTACGGACAAACAGGGTCTGGGAAGACGTACACGCTCGGAGGAGGAGGGGGGAACCTGGGTACGTTAATGTACACGGATGGTAGTTTTTATCCCCAAAATGAGGTTAGAAAGATCCAGACGTGGATTGGTTAGTTGGGAAGATTGGGAATCATTGTCCAAGGGGTTTTTATATTGTGGGGTTTATGTAATATTTGAGTGTTTCAAGATGGCACCCAGGATTTCAGCTGGAGGAGCTGTGGAGAGTAAACACAAATTGTAAACAGTGTAAATTGCATGATTTTGAGTTTTGTTTGCAGTTTTTTTAGACTTAAACTTAAGTTCTTGAGTTAAAGCCATGGAAAAGCTATCTTAAGGCCAAAGATTCAAATATAAAGATAAAATTGGCTGCTTTTTATTTATTTACTGTTTTTTTTTACTGACTGTTCTTTTGTACATTTTAGTTTTTTAATTTCTCTGCTGCCATTTCTATCTGCCTTTTTGCGCTACCCTAAGTATTGTATATTTTATATTATTGTACATTTTCATATTTTATTGCCTGTATTGTCTATGTTTAAATTTAAATTTTAGTATTAGGAAATGTNNAGAAACGTCCTCTCGATTCCTTGTATGTCTGGTGCATGTGAAGAATTGACAATAAAGCTGACTTTGACTTTGACAAAGCAAGCTTTTCTGACCAGTTATCTGCCTTAAAAGTCCCTTTTAATGCTTTACTCTCGGGTCTTTGCAATACTTTTATAATATAATATACTTTACAACTGTGTGTCTCCTTCCAAAACCTTCTCAGATGAAGAGGGAGGAATTATCGACCGTGTGGCCCAGGATGTGTACTTTTTGCTGGGGGAGAAGAGGAAGAACAGTGATGGTGTGGAAGCCACAGTGCGGGTCTCGTATATGGAGCTGTACAGGGAGGAGCTGCGAGACCTTCTGGAGCTGCACACCGTCCACAAAGAGCTTCATATCAGAGAGGATGAGAGGGGAAACACAGGTAATTAAAATGTCTTTCTGACTGGTAGTTTGTTATTAGTTTTGACTCATTTTAAGATGTTTTCACCCTCTGTCCTGTGTGGATTTTGTCCTTATATATCCACTCTCCAGCTGTTTATTTACCTCAATCCTATTTAAGGACAAGCCCACATTCATTGCATCACAAAGTTGTCCATTCATGTACTCCAGTGAATCCGTACTGCACTTCCAAAACGTCGGTTAACTTGTAAGAGGCAGTTTAAAAAGTTAATTGATACAACAAAAGTCAACATATTGTGGCTTTTTAGCCATTCAACCAGATGCAAATTCAACAGATGCACTGTAGTTTTTTTCCTGGGTGTATTTGTGTATGTATATGTGTATATAAATTACTATATATATTGTTTTTTTATTAATTTTGTAGGTTATTCTATGAATTTGATCATCTTTTTCTATGTGTGTAACATGAAGGAACTACAAACTTTAATTTCATTATACAGCCTTGTGTTGTATAATGATGAATGGATTCCTTAATTGATTCTTGACACACTGGATCCTACATTTCCCATTGTATTAGACCCTCCTCACTTTGTTGATGCACACATCTTTCAAACTCCATGCCCCCATTTTATAACTTAGGCTTTTTGTTAAAATCCAAGAGATAACACTTGTGACATTACTGAAATTGCAGGAGACATAATATGTATCAGTCAAAATAGTATTTCCCATGATTAGAAAAAAGTAATTGTATGGTCTTTGTTTGTTCTTTCAGTGGTGGTGGGAGCCAAAGAGATGGTTGTCAACTCAGCAGAGGAGCTACTAAGTGTTTTAGAGATGGGCAATGCCCTGCGCCACACTGGCACCACAGGGATGAACGAGCACTCCAGTCGCTCTCACGCCATCTTCACCCTTCAGCTTACTCAGTGTTGCCACAACAACAAGTCCTCCGTAAAAGCTGTCCGATCCTCCAAACTCTGTCTGGTTGACCTAGCCGGCTCGGAGCGTGCTGGAAAAACTGGGAACACTGGAGCACGGCTCAAAGAGTCTGTTCATATCAACACGGGCCTGCTCGCGCTGGGAAATGTCATCCGTGCCCTCTCTGACCCTGGTCGAAATCGCCGTGGTAACAGCTGCAACAGTGCACATATACCGTACCGTGATGCTAAGATTACACGTCTCCTCCGTGATTCACTGGGAGGCACCGCCCATACGCTGATGGTGGCATGTGTGAGCCCGTCCCACCACAGTGTAGCTGAGACTCTGAGTGTCCTACAGTTCGCGTCCAAGGCTCGACACATTCGTAACCGTCCCGGAGCAGTATCTGCTCACCCAGAGGTTAAATCGTGTCCCACAACCTGGGACCCTGGTGAGGCTCGACTGGGCGAGCTTCAGTATGAAGTGCAGACACTGAGGGAGCTACTGAAAGAGAAGGAGAGAGAGGTGGGGATGGAAAGGGAGAGGATAGGTGGAAGACTTGAAGAGGGGGACCACCTTGAACAGCCCAGTCAGATGAGGATATCTGATCCATATAAGAGGGTGAACCAAGAGGAGCCAACAACGTACCGCCTTCTGGCACAGGAAGCTGCAGCCCTTCTTGCAGATATCCCTGGACCCACTCCAAGTCATTGTTTTGGGCAGCGACTGCAGGATTGGCAGGAGAGACTGACAGCCCTCGATCACACACATCAAGCTGATGATGAGGAGTGTTCAGAGGTGAATGGAGACCAACCCCACCTTATATTAAAGCTCAGAGAGGAACTCAACAAATGCAAGGTAATGATAAAACATGAAAAAGAAATAAAATGTTTTATCCAACAGTTGATGGGAACTGGTCCATCATCTAAGACACTCACAGAATAAATACAGGGAATGGATGTCCCTTTTTATCTGCTGTATGTTTGCTTTTGTTCAGAGATCATACTATCAAAAGCCTTAGACACACTGGATGAAGTTAGTTACATGGACAATAAAGTTATTTTTACTTACTAAAAAATAAAAAGGAGGGCTGCTAAACTGAAGCATAAGATATCCACAAGTCAGAGTAAAGGAATCTCTCAATGTGTCTCTCAGGAAGCTCTCACCATAGAGGAACAGCTCCTGGAGCAGAAGGATGCAGAGCTGAGGCAGGTCCAAAAAGAGGTAGAGAAACTTCTTCAAGAGAGCGAAACCCATCTTCGGGCCTTAGAGGAAGAAAAGGAGCGTACTCGTATACAGGTGAGGAGACGTGTCCAGTTCTATAACAGTAGAAAAGGATACTGACACCTTCAGCATTGTATCTGCAGATAAAAACTGTGACTCTTTTCAGACAGAACAACTTGTGGACCAGCAGATGCTCATCAATCGTCTTCGAAGCGACCTTTTGACCTTCAGGGGTACGATGTCAAGAGCAACAGTGGAAGCTGGGGCTTCTGGGAACTCCGGCAAAAGGCCACACAGTGTCCCTCTGATCAGACACAGCTACGGGCCCATGCCACCCAGGAGGGTCGGTATCTGCACTGTGTTGTTCTGTCTGTGTGTAATTGTTGTGACTTTTGCTTGTGACTTTAATTCTTGTTAAGTTCTAAAAGATTTTGCTGCATACGTTCATACGTGCATGCAAGCACTCACTTCATGGCTGTGCATATTTACCCCCTCCATCCACCACATCACCCCTGTTC
>NW_023339718.1:10577051-10589881 GCF_004916995.1 Morone saxatilis
ATTATTATTATTATTATTTCTGTCCTAACGCATGTGTTGTTTGTAGATTCACTCCAGTCCCCCAGCCTATTCACTGGAAAGGGTGATAGCAGCCTTTAAGATGCGCGGTCATCTCCTGCTGGCTGAAATTGAGGAAAAGGATGAGGTGTACTGTCCGTTCATGAAACAACAGGCAAAGAGCAAAGACAGGCATCAAAAGAAGAAGGAGGAAGAGGAGGAGGAGCAGGAGGAGGACATCTTTGTGGGCAGAATGGGATTTAGGTGAGAGCCTGTATAATGTAAGCCTACTGATTCTTTGTCAAGCCATTGGTAATTCATTACATTTATTACAGTATCAACCAATAGCCTGTGAGTCACTAAGTTCTTGTTTTTATGTTGCAACTAAGAAGCCAATAATTTGTAATAATTATATAAAATGTAAACTAAAGTGTGAAGGATTAGCTTTTGTGTCAGTAAAGCAGCATTTTCTTCAGGTGCTAACATTTATTCCTCACCTGCTGCCGCTTTGTATAGCAGTGGCCCTCCATGCACCAACATGGGAAGTGAGGCACTGTAGGGGGTTTGTCATTTCCAGTGACACATTACAATTATTGTGTCAAGGATGACTGCATTTTCTGCTGTCAGCCACTTGCCTATTCTTGTTTATGCAATTTCCAACTAGTAGAAAGCAAAAATACTCTTCATTGTGGTATGGTTCCATCTGCAGTCTCTAATAATAGTAATAGTAATTGCAATGCATTACACATGGCATATACAGTCTATTTAATTAATTACATTTTGGGCAATCAGCTCCAAGCGGCTGCAAAGTACTGTTTCAAAATAACATCACCAATAGCTTTGCCCTTCTGGACCTCAATCTAGTAAAAATAACTTCCCACAGACTCATATTTTTGCAGTGCAAATTCTTGAGTGTATATGTAGGTGCGTTGTGCACATGTGGCAGGCAGAGAACATACAGAAATACAAACACACATCAATAATCCTTCCTTCAGAAAAACCTACAGCAGTGAATTAATCTGAAATGATGTGCCTAATCAAATATTGTGATGTTACTCCAGGCATTCTTTAAACCGAACATGGACCAGCCAGCAGAAGAAATCAGCTTTGAAAGAGAAAAACACTGGACAAGACCAAACATCTAATGGAAATCAATTAGTACAGCAGCCTCAACGAGCCACAGGTATACTTTAGTCCTTTTTGCTTTCCTGTTTCAGATCTCTCATGCTCCAAGGAGTTATTTTATATCGAAGAACTTGTTTCTTTTTCATATTGTCAGCTGTCAGATTGTTGCTATTTCTTCTAGGGACCAAGGAAAACCACGCCAATCAGAGCCATTTGAGGAAGGCGAGACTAAGAGCCAGTGTCACTCAGAGAAGGATCCAAGATCTGTCAGTCAATATGCGCATGAAAGAGGAGCTCCTCAAAGAGCTGGAAAAAACTGGTGTGTTTATATAATAACTTTTTTTTGTTGTTTTTACTCAACCTGTTATAGTGAGTGAAGAACAGTGGAAATCTTTGGCTGATTTGTTTTTTGTTTCAGAGTGAGTGTGTGGAGTTTTGTGTTGGCCAAGGTTGGTTGAAACATTCCTGCAGCTTCTAGAAGCTTCTGTTGAGTGGATTTGTGAATCCAAGGACGTCAACAGTAGCACAGAGAAAGACAATGTGTTAGTTTGATGATATAGTAGCAACACGTACACATGACCAGCCGATACTGATAATGGGGTGCAGAAGAAACTACATAAAAAATCAAGGATTTCCAGGTTGGGGAAATATTGCTGTTGCAGTCTGAGGCCTCCCTCTGAACCAAGGTCTAAGTGAAGGAGCAAAAAGGGAGAAAATTCAGATCTGAAGTCCCTTCAAAACCTGTTTTGATTATAATCCTGTAGTGTTTACCACAGACAGACTAATTCTTATTTACCTTTGATCGCCTGGGCTTTTATACTGAAGCTCCAGGCAACAACCATTATTACCATTACCATCATAGTAGTACCAAACCTCTGAATGTGTGTTTTTGTCTGACAGACAAGCAGTCTCAAGCAGTGGACAGACATGGCAGGCACAGTGCTGATGGCAGAGCAGCCGACGTGTTGGCAAAACTTTCCATGCAGAGCCAGCAGGTCCGAGCGGAGGTGTACCGCAGCCTGCAGCACATGAGACTGCAGAGAGCACAGCTTCAGACCAGCCTCAGGCAGCAGAGAGAGACCAGTGACAACAACAGAGGACTTAACCAGAATGGGGTTAGTTGTACAGAAGGAACCAAGTACCAGCAAACACACAGTAAAACTGTTGTATTTGTGATCACTTTGATAGATATTTGATATTTCAGATATCCCACAACCAGTTAAGCTAGTAAACCTTTTTGGAGAAGCAATGTATCCACAAAGTGTAAAAGAACAGTTAAAAAATAACTTAAATTAAATTGATATTTAAATATAAATCTGGTTTTAGCATTTTAATATCAGTGTGACTAAACTATTATTAACCCTGATCTAGGTGGAAGTGACCATGAGTATGTATATCATCCCCACAACTCAGTTGAGAGACTCATTAATGACCGGTTGAGTAAACATGATTTGTGTTTTTTTCTTTATAGGAGCAAAGGGCAGGAGACGTGACTGTGTGCAAAAGCAATTTCAAGAAAGAGTCAAAAGAAAAGGTAAAACATTATTGTTCAATATAGAAGCAGTATACATTCTTCAGTTTTTCTTTTTCTCCCTCAAAAATCCTTTTTTCCCCTCCTCACCCTACTTGCTCCTCCTTGTCCCCCCTGCAGCTGTGTGACAGAAGTTGGCTGGAGGAGGAGGAGGAGCAGGTGCTCCAGAAGAGAGCAGAGCTGCAGGACCTGGAGGAGGAGCTGACGAGGAGGGAGGAGGTGCTCCTGCACAGAGAGGCCTGTCTGCAACAGAAAAACAAACTGGAGATCAAGATGCTCCGCTCCAGTCAGGTCAGCCTGTATATGTGTGAATATACAATGGCGATGCCCTTTGTGATATTGTGTTCAATTTAATTTTGGCATCACATATTATTGAAGCGTTTTATCAATGACTTTTCAGGCTTTAAGTCAGGACCTGCTGCATGTGTCGGTGCAGTTGGAGTCCCTGGAGGAGCAGCTGCAGAGGCAGGCTGGAGGAGTCACCATAGAAGAACTGGAGGAGGAGAGAGACACACTTAAAAAGAGGAGAGACATTCTTGACGCCCAGCTGAAGGACAACCGAGTGCTCACTGTGGAGGTCGGAATAAAGGGAACATTGTACATGTGTATGATGCACAGGCTTTGGTAAACTGTTCTATTATCAGACCCTATTTCATGATGCAAGTTATTGTTCATCAGTGTGCATCTTTTTGTGTCTTCATGTAGGAGGAGCATTCCCTGCTCCAGCTGGAGGAAGCTATTGAAGCTCTGGATGCAGCTCTGGAGTTTAAAAACCACTCCATCCAGGATAAGCAGAAGAAGCTGTTGATCTCCTCTTCACGTCAGTCACAAAGCACTGAACCCGCCCACCTCTGTGATGTCATCAGGAAGCTGAAGGAGCTTTCACCACCTGAGGCTTCAGAGCTGCTCGTCAAATATTTCAACAAGGTAAGATCGAATGCATATGTGCAGCATTTAGCTCTACATAGAAAGCCTACATGCTCTTCATTCTAGTTTCTTTACCAGTGCCTGAATTCTGTATATTTGTATTCACTTCCTTTACTGTTTTCATTTTCCTTTCTCATTATTTCCTTTTTATAAGTAAATTCCATGTGTGCCTGAATGCTGATTTCCTCTCTTTTTGGAGATTTATGTTTCTCCTTGTCTCTTCCTCTGTTGTTTACCTTCCCTTGCTTCTCTCTCCAGGTGATGTGCTTCTGTGAGTCAGAAATGCAGCTGCCCTATTTTTGTAAAGCTAATTAAATTATACATCCAGCCTCTGTCTGCTCCCCTAATGCTCCCCGCTGTGCCCTTTATTTTTCCAGCTGACACGTCTTACCGTTTATAATAACATTATAAACTATATCAACTTCTCTCCAGGAGGCCTTTAGCACCATGTTTATACTATTACACCGTGATAAACTCCCTCCCACCTGTTTTGCGATGTCCTTGATTTTTCTCTGCAGGTGTGAGAGTAAACAAAGGTGCAAGGTTCAGCCAATATCTTTGTAATTATATTGCATTATAATTTGTTTCTCTGCTATATTATCTGGCTCCCTCCCACCTTTATCAATCTGTCCAGGTTGTTCGTCTTCGGGAGGCGGAGCACCGTTGGCGTTTGCGTTGCGAAGAGCTGGAGCTGCAGGCTGGAGAGCAAGAGGTGGTGCTGAGGGAGCTGGAGGTCGCCATGCAGCGCCTGGCCCTGGATGCAGACCGCAGGCTCACCCAGCAGCACCGAGATCACCAGAGCAACATCCAGCTACTGCTGCAGAAACTTAAAGGTAAGGAAATTTGGTCAGCAAATATCTCTACAGGAATTGTTTCATGAATATTGTTGTTTATTTACTTCTCTTTACCATTTGTCTGTGTGTGTGTGTTTAGAGGGTGATTCAGGAGAGGCGCAGCAGGCTATCCAAGACAGACTGCAGCATCTGGAGAAAGAGCTGTTTTTCTACAAAAGCTCCAGCCGGGAGCTTAAAAAAAAACTCAAAGAGCGTCACAGTTACACCCTACACCCTGTCGATCAGATTTCACACCCACAGGAGCACAGACAAACACACAATATGCAGATACATGCGAGGACAAACAAACCACAGATGTACACTGACGAGGTACAGAAAAAGACGCATATTGCAACAACATACACAAAGATACACACTGAGCAAACAGACAAAAAGACACACAATGAGTCTCACTTAAGGAGACCATCGTCATTCTCTGACCTCCAAACATGCAATAAGATAAAAGTGCCTGAATACAACCAAATACAGACACAGTCCCTGGGGGGGAGTGAACGAGGGGCTGGTCACTGTGGGGAGAGCTTAGAGATGACACCGGTCCGTTTGTGTCGCAGAGAGCTGAGACAGATCTCTCCAGGTAACCTGCAGGTCTGTGGCTCTGCCACAAGGAGGCTCCAGTCTGTAGTGAATACCAGCACAGAATCAATACTAGAGGACTCCATAGAAGTGCCCAGAAACACTGACAGATGATTTGTGGATCCATTCAGTGGCCTGAAGTGCTAGTAAAGAAAGGAAAATGTGTGTGAATTGTAATGTATGAATAACTATTAGACAAAAACTCACTGAATACAAAAGATTTGTTGTTCCTCTCACTGCAAGTATCTTGTGAAAATGTTCATGTATTGTTTGTTGGATAATACTTAATTTAAGGACTTTGTGGTGCTTTGAGATTGGTAAGGGCCCACAAGATCATTAAATTATGTCACATAATCACAATACTGGTCTATATTTAATGAATGTCCATATTCACAATATACTAAATGAGAAGAATGTGTGATAAGCTGAACAGTTTTTGTTCTTAGTTTATTCTGAATTCACCTTTCACGCCTTCGATGTAACCACAGAATAGTGAAACCATGAAATGTGAATTTGAATGTGAATGTGAGGTTATACCCTGAGGAGAAGAAATTGTCTTTTAGATAGACTGAAATGTGCGTGATGTTGAAATGTTTTGATAGTGAACCTGTTCAGTCTCTTGTCATATCACTGTCTTCCTATTTATCTGTTCTCCTTTGTGGTCACAGATTTCCCAGAACCTGGCTATGTTGTATGCTGTAGCGTTTTGGCCATTCACTATAAGACGAAACAAAGAAAGGCCAGTGTGTATTCCCAATAACTTGACAGTGTTTTTACACTGAAAAATAGAGTGAAACAGACCCTTTTTAGATTTTTGTCTCAGCTCTTGCCACACCTAAATACTACACTGAACATTTGTTGTTTTCTTCCCCTAAGTTATTTGGGGATCTTAAGTTTCAAGCTCTTGTTTTAAAGTTTTAAATGTAAATGTAAATGCAAAGTACAACCTTATGTATATTGTGTGAGAATGAGGTATTTAATGTAAAAAGAAGCACTTATTATTATTTCTATAGTCATACAGTAGCTCACCTTAAAGTTATCACCAGCTGCATCCACTGAACTGATTCTCTTCCTTTTGCAAACACACACTAGTTTAAGAGATAAGAAGGTTATGCAAAACAAGTTCATCAAGCTGTTGTTAAATGTAATCAAATAGTTCCTCAGGAAGAAAAAGACTTTATCTCTGACCTTTAATTTTCAGCATTGTTCAGCACTTAAAGTGGTAGAATAAGTTTGTTTTCTGCACTACAACAGTCATAGAAAGCCTGGTAGTGTTTTGTATGCATTTTATTTTTTGATTCAAACTTTTTCTATTTCTCTGTGCACTATGTACTATTAATTAAATGTTGATTGCTGTGTAAGTTATTTTGTATATGGGTGACTCTTATTACAGTCAAATGTGTTAAACTTACTAATATCCATAATTAACCCATGGACAGATTGGGGAGATTAAATCACTAGACCTCTTTAAGTCTCTTTATATGAAAAACACAACATCAATAAACTATTAAATATCATAAATTGATATGGGTTGAAATTAATTCCCCCAAAAACATTTAGGTTTTAGTTCAAAAGGCAGCATAGCAGCATATTAACTGTGGAAAGATTGTCTTTCATTGTCTCACTGTCCAAGTATACTTCTGCTTTGTGCTGCCTCTCTAAAGTCCACACTTGAAAACTGGATCATACTTTTGTATACCGTTATAAGACTAAATATATTTTGAAAAAGTGATGTATCATGTTCAAAATCAATAAAGATGTGTGCTACAAAAAAAGAATATGTAATAATAGTAATATAATATTTAATATAATTTTTAACACAGGATTTTGGGGCCCTTGGCATAGTTGTTATATCAGCCTTGATAATGGCCATTATTTATTATTATTATTATTATTATTATTATTATCAACTAAACGCCACTTACAGCTGCAGAAACTGAATGAGTAGGTGTGATTTATTAGAGGATAATCAATGATTTCCCTTATAATCATCGATTTACCCATAACATACAATAAATAAAAGGTTCACAAAACTAATTCTGATAGCAAATAAACAAAGAAGAGTTTATCTTCTCTATATGAACAACCGGCACTTTAAACAAAGGACGTGTGTTCATGATACGGAATCTCAGCCTCTATCCTTTTTGGCCCCACCGGGCAGCCGTAGTCACTCTCTGCTACGGTAACCCACACACACACACACAGTCCCTCCGCGAACAGGTGAAAGTTACTCTTCAGCAACTTTTCCCGTGAGTATCGCTCCCTTTCGAGACATACCAGCGACTGTACCGGGAAGAACAGCTCACCGTGAGTCCTCCGGTGTGTTGTTGACGTTCGTGCTTGTTTACTTTTGCACTTGTTTGTTTGGAAGCTAACAAAAAAAAAAAAAAACCCCGGCTAGTCGTCGCACAGTGAGCTAGCTAACAACTTGCTGCTACGTGCAATGCTAGCTGTTAACAACGACACAGTTTAAATCACATCACACCGATCACCACATAAAACATGCTCCCGCTGGTCGAGGTGTGTTTTTATTCGAAAAGAGGCTGCGTTTCAGAAGCTAAATCGTTGTTTCGTGTTCGCCTTTAAGTTGTCTTTAACTGTATTGTTCTCTATCTCCTTTATTTATTTATTTTTTTGTCATCAGTTTCTTGTTCCTCTTCGCAATGGCATCGTCTGCGATGATCACCGTCCCCACCACCGCCTCCCGCTTCGCCCTGCTCCAGATAGACTCGGATTCGGACTCCGACGCCTCCGATGCGGGGAAGACCACCACCAAAGGCGGACGGGACTCCTCCGGTAAGACCCGACAGGGAAAGGCAGGAGCCTCCGGGGGGAAAGCGGGTCAGTGCAACGACAAGAAGAAAGACAAGAAGAAGAAGAAGAAGGAGCAGCAGCAGACTGAGGCGAACGAGGTGGGTGACAGGAGCATCTGACGACCCCTCAGCTGTACACACATCAGTGTTATTGTGCTGCATTACATGGCTTCAGACCTGATCAGTGGCCGTGCTCCTCTGTTGTTTCACTTCACATGAACTGAAACTGCTCAGGGTGCCGCCAGGTACATGGAAACACACTCTTTGTTTTGTTTTTGCACTCAGCTTTGTACAGGAAGTGGTGACAGTCATTCAAGTGAAGTATGTAACCAGGGTTTTTTTTCTCTTCTATTTATATTGCCTGATAATGGCTTATTTCTCTGATAAGGTTAGGGATATGCGATGTTATCGTGTATCACATTCCTTGACTTGGGAAAGCTGTCTAGCTCGCCAGCGTACAGTCCTGTATTGAGTTCCTGGTTCATTTTGGACGAGGGGAGAGCTCACATCTTTCCTGTATAGATTACACAATAAAGAACAGAGAGATGAGGTGTCTGTGATGCACTTTACAGTATTTTTTTATGCCATTTCAAAAGTATAAAGTACATTGTCGTGGTTATCATAAAAACTATTGTATATCGCATTTATTCTGACCGAGATAATTGTGACATGAAACTTTCATATCGTCCGACGCCTGTTCTCCAAAGCCACACCCATAATATTTAATATAACGTTATGATATTACACAGAAAAACGACATTTGTTGATCAGATACGTTGAGAAATAATAGAAAAACAACTTGAAGAGGTCACGTTGGAATCTAGGAACAATTGATTGGAGGGAGGGATTTTTTTGACACTTTGTAGGCACATCATTGAATTCATCTACTAACTGAAAACCCTCAGAGTAGTAGGGATTTTCAGCGTGATGAAGCCATTCTTTGGACCGTTTATTCCTCTACGCCTTTCTGTTGGACAATTGGAACCGGTTCCTGATTGCCGTCCCTACAAATTAGTAGACAATGAAAATAATTGTAAGTTGCAGCCCTGTTAATATGCAAGTGTACAGACCCACTAACCCACACAAGGAACCTACAGACAGAAGACGTAGACATGCAGGATTGGCATCAGTGAGCAGAAGGCCATAATAAGCCCCTAAACACTCACAATAGAGCATGGTAGTCAATAATAGTAGTAGTTATACCAGCAATAATAGTCAGAAAGTGTCTGGATTAATCTTGTATCTCTCTATCAGTTACGTAATCTGGCCTTCAAGAAGATTCCTCAGAAGTCTTGTGCCCCACCTCCCTCTATGACACTATCAGGAATAGCCAGTGAACTTCTCAGTCCTGCATCAGGAGACCATAATATACCGCCAGAGGGGTGGCAGCAGTGGAAGCAGAGGGATGAACAGGTAAGAGAGAACAGCCACATAGCAAATATTTGAGCTGGCGAGCCATGATGTTCTCTTCATAGTCAATGTGCCCTTCAGGGAGCCACATTACTTCACGGTTGTTTTAGTAGAGCTGTTCAGAGGTCACTAGTTGAGGGCTGCGTGCAGCAGCAGTATATTGTCTCTCCCTGATATAACTGCATTTCCAACTGTTCGTGTCTGACGTTGTAGACGGTGCCAACTGCCTCAAGTGGATGTTCTTTCTCGTCTGTTTTCCTCCACCGTCTGTAGATAACCTCTGAGCTATATGAGGCAGACTTGGAAAAGGCCTTAATTCTAAGTAAACTGGAGTACGAACAACACAAACAGGTACATTGCCCACACACACACTAATATGCCTCTATTGAAGGTCAAATTTGAAGGGGGTCTTTTTTTTTTTTAAAAGGTCCACTGTGTAACATTGAGGATGATTTATTGACAGAAATTAAATATAACACACATAGGTATGAGGAGTGTATAATGACCTGAAAAGAAGAGTTTTGTTACATTAGAATGAGCCGTTTTTATCGACTTCCATGGAGACAGTCATCTTTCTACAGTAGCCCTTAACAGACAAACCAAACACTGGCTCTAGATAGGGCCGTTTGCTTTTTTGTGAGTTTCGCGGTCACCATAGTTACCTATATTAGTCCATCACTTGATTTTCGGTCTCGACTCGACCTGTCTACATATAGACAGAGTAACCCTTTTATACACAGCCATCGAGAGTAAACCAAACTGCAAGTGGTACACTGCTCACCCGACATGGACGTGAACACTCTCCCCTTGAAGCTGACAGCACTTTAACCTCATAGTCACTGTTCACTGCTCCAGTGAGCTGGAGTGGAGCCAAAACAGTGAAAAACAATGAAAAACAAATCCCTGTCCTGATATATTCAAACTGCATTGCATTCCTTAAAATAATTTCTAGCATGAAATGAAGGATGTACTCAGTTTTATTTTAGTTCAAAGTCTAGGAAGTTTTTTTGTAAATGGTAATAATTATAAGTGGGATGATCTGCTTTCACTCAGCACAACAACACAAACACGTCCTCGCCAAAGTCACGGGGAGGAAAAGAGGGCGGAGGAAAGAAGGACAAAAAGAAGAATCAGCAGGCAAAAGACAAAAAGACAGTTTCCCTGCAGGACTTCCAGGCTGAAGGCAGTGCAGGTGAGCGAAACTTACTGATCTATTTCAAAAGTCATTAAACTAAGATCTTGCTGCAGTCTGTAGCGCAACAGGCTCCCAGAATAATATTTATTTCAATGTACTTTTGTCTCTGCAGAACAGTTGAGTCGGAAACAAGAGAAAGAGGTGAGCAAAGTCTCTGAGCGTCTTTTTACCTTTCTTAACCTCAACTCTCACTCTTGTATATATTATATAGAATAACTGTTTGAATTACCTGTAAATAATATGTACAGGGTTTTATTTGGGGTTAAATGTCATGTATGATGTGGCATATCGCCTTTTTAAAACACTGACACCATTCCCATCCAGGACGCCAGAGCGGCTAACCTAGCGTTGGGAGTCGGGCAGGAGGAGCGCTTTTTTAATAAGCTCGAGGATGACGTCACCCGGATTGTCCAACAGGAGAAGAGACGTGAGCAGTACTCTAACAACCATGGACAAGAAGTCAACACCTCCACAGAACACGAACCAGTGAGTAGACGCTGTTTGTCATTGCTCTGGTGTCCACAGCTCATGAACAAATCAGCAGTTAGCTTTTTTTATCTGGCCTATAAGAAAGAATACACGTTACATACAGAATACAAGCAATACATGTTAAAATGAGTTAGATATGCTCAGTGACGGATGTTGAGACTGAGTGGCTCTCACTATTCAGAGGCAGAACATTAAATTAGCAACATAAAATTACAAAAACCATCCAAAAAAACGACCCGGTGATGGACTGAGCCAGTCACAGACAGTATTATTCATCTAATCGCCCCAACTCTATCATGTTGTAAAAGTTCCCATTCCCAATCTTATCAATGGTCATCTGTCCGAAAAAACAGCGACTTATTTGAGATTTATATTAGTTTTATTGTACTGTGAATTTGAGTCTATCCATACAATCTCTGTATCTCCATGTCTCTATATTTTACAGTGTTTGAAATAATGCGACATCATGACATCATGACATCATGACGTAATGTTTGTGTTTCTCTACTGAACTAAATAGGTGGGAAAGTATACATTTGTCCTGACTTGCTCTTTTATTTCTCTCTCTCCCTGTCCTTCCCGTTAGGACCCCCGAGCAGAGCAGCTGAAGTACGACCTGGAGAAGAAAGACCAGGAAATCGATAAGCTAAAGAAGACCATCTCACAGTGGGAGGTCAGCAGTCAAATGCAGTTACACCATCATTCTGTTATATCACTGGAATATTATACTATCACCCTGATCTACCAGCAATGTGCTAAAAATATATTTTTATTATACATTATATACAAATGTATCGATATATTTGTACACTAATTTGTTTATACAAGAAGTTATAATGATTCACTTCTCCTCACTCTTTCAGTTGTGGCAAATTCTATAAATTCTTTTAAAAAAACGACAACAAGTGTTTCTTCTTGTCTCTCAACTCTGCAGGGGAAGTACAAAGAGGTGAAAGCGAGAAATTCTCAGCTGCTCAAGATGCTCCAACAGGGAGAAAGTGAGTTGAACATTTCCAAAATACACTGCATAGACCTTTTCTTCATTTCTTTATCTCTCTGAATGAAGATGTAATGGGATCTGATGTGTTATGATGTCTCTAACTTTTCTCCTTCAGTGAAAGATAAAGCAGAAATCCTTCTACAGGTAGAAGAGCTACTACATATAAAAGAAGAACTGTCATCACAGGTGTGTTATATATGTTATAGTGAGATATGGATTATGAGAGAGGAACGTGTGTGTGTGTGAGATATATGTACATTTATGTGCATTTAAATAATGTTTCTTCTTTTTTTGTTAAATAGGTAACATTACTACACGGTGCCCTTGAACAAGAAAGATCTAAAGTCAAAGGTCTGCAGACAGAACAACCAAAACATCAGGTGAGAGTTCAGATAATCCCTCGCTGTCTCAGAGTGGAGTTTAAAAGAGACAATTTGCTGTCGTACATTTTACTGTGTGTGTATTAGCCGATGTTCATGTGTGTGTATATGTGGGTGTGTGCACCTGCATGCGTGTTCCCTTTGTCTCCGTCTGTAGACCAGACAAACAGCAGCCAGTCAGTCAGACAAAGTGAGAGACGTTGCAGTGTAAGTAACAGGCCCAGCACAGAAGCACAGTCATACAAGAGCATCATTTAGTTTGGTACTTTACTCAGCTGAGGTCAGGATAAAAGTAAGCTTAGTTGCCGCAGGGAATTCATTGTCTTTGACCTTTTACTTCAATCATGTCAACAAAATACTGTTTTACTTGTAAATAATTGTGTACTTTCTGGTCTTTTCTGGTTGGCAGGGAAACAAGAAAGGGAAGAAAGCCTCGGAGATGGATCTATGAAGGTTTAAAAAGGAAAACCCCTTAAAAGAAAAATTCAATAAATGAACAAATGAAGAAAAACGTAACTGATCACAATCAGGGTTCT
>NW_023339718.1:10589993-10604613 GCF_004916995.1 Morone saxatilis
CACACACACACACACAATACACTCCAGGCATTGCAGGATGTATTAGACCATTGAACAAGAGTCACTGAAGCTTTTTAAAGTGACTGACTACGTTTAAAATTTGTGTTGAAATGGTTGCTTGGCACACGGTGCTGCCCTCTGCAGGCACAAGCGTGCCACTGCATCTATAGTACTGCTGCAGGCTGTTTGCCTGATCTGTCTGGGTAATGATGCCAAAATGACAGATGTAAAATGTATGGGTTTGTTTGTTTTTTCTTTCTCACTGTTAAGTAAATAATCAAATAAAATACTTTTTCAGTGAAAAAAAGCTTGATTTTTTTTGTGTGTATTGTCATGAATGAAGAAATAATAGTTATATAAAATAATTAGATAATTATGGTGTTGAGAATAGCATAATTAGATTTTATGATATAATAGATAAAAAACAATTCCAGTTATGAAAGAAAAAATAAAAACTGGTGTAAAATCAGAATACATCTCTGATAAAAGTATGTTTCAAGAAGAGAGAGTAAAAGAGTTGTAACTGGCTCTTTAATACACAGTCCTAACCTTCATAATCTTGTGATGGGAAACTAATAATTTTATATTATCACATGTTAAAGTTCAACCCTTACTTCCACAGCTTGTGCAGCATAATTAAATTGCAAGAGCTTTTGAGTTGGGAAATTATAATATTTGAGTTTTGGACGCATAGTGCAGAAACTTTGGAGATATTTGCATATTTTTGAGGCTGTGAGAGCATTTTTTAAAAAAAAGTGAAATAATTCAGAGCAAATATCAGAACTGCTGAATTTATTACAGATGTTTTTTGTTGTACTATATCTTTAAATTAACTCCAGTTATATAATTCTTGGGGATGAAATGATTTAATCAGACTGCTCGCAGTGGCACCCATGTAAAGAACTGGGGTAAGTAAAGGGTAATTCATAAGGCTGGAGGACTGTATCTGCACCACCCTGCGCAGTCGGGTTGGAGCTGGCGCACATCAACACAACTTTCTGCCGAGTCATCGGCACAGACGCGCACCTCCGGCCCGCCACTGCGCGCTCCTCTCTCTCTCCGGGTCCGCTCATCTCCATCCTCAGCCCGGACACCGATGAGATGTCAGGCCCGGTGAAAGATGAACCGAAAGCCATGAGTGATCGTCGGAAGTCCGAAACGATCCACGTTGCCGTCAAAAGTCTCACGGAGAGCAAAGACTTGACCGTGAGAGGAGGCTGCAGCGTCAGGCAGGTCAGGAGACCAAACGCACTTATTTTTGGGGTGTAAACTCCTCTGATTGGTTCTATGTGCGGAATAAATAGGGCGCAAAGAAGTGTCTAATGTTTTTGAAAACCTGATCAGATGTGATGTTTGGCTGTGTGTGTTTGTGTGTTTGTGTGCAGCTGAAATGGGGTCTTGCAGAGCGCATAGGAGTCCCGGCAGAGCGGCTGGTCCTGATCCACTCCGGCCGGGTCCTCAGAGAGTCAGAACTCCTGAGTCACCTTAAAGCACAAGATGGCTCAGTCAGCCTCTGCATGATCCAAAGGTACAGATCCAAAGATGTGCTGGGAGGAGAGGGTAGAAACAGGGATCGAGTGGAACATCTTTTACTTTTGTTTCTCTTATGAGCTCAACTTTCTGTGTTTCTGTCAAACACCAAATAATCTTCAGAGGATATTCTGTTACATGCACATATCAATATGGCTTAATATAAAGCAGTATACTAGTCTTCTGAGGTATGGAGATAATAAGGATGAAATCATTATTAGTGAGCATTATTAGTTAAGGAAACAGACTCCAACATCTATTACTTGTGATACTGAAAGTGGCTACACATCAAAATGCTGAGTAATTCTCTGCTGTTCTGTATTTCTGTACTGAGGTCAACCTTTGCATGTGCACTGTCCATGTGTCTGCTGGCTCATCATTACCCAGTACATATTGTAACTAAGTAACTACTCTCTAACTACACTGTAAATATGGGGGTCACACACTAGAGATAATGTATGCTAATTTACCATAATGTACATTTTGTACCTTTAAATAGTATTCCACACAGAGCATGTGGGTATCAAGGGCAACTGTGAGGACTCCTTATTTATGTAAAAGTATGTATTATCAGTAGAATAATACAGTAAAATGGTTCCGGTCAGTGTTTTACTTTTATATATAATGTTTTTGACTGTTAGTACCGCTGCAATAATGTGTAGTAGAGGTTCAAGGTTGTTTTTATTTTAACAACTTTATGCTGTTGAGTAGTTTATTCTTCAGCAATGCATCATATTACATAAAGTCATAATATGTGTGTAGAGTCACTGTCCTGTGACTAGAAGAAAACAGTCCAGTCCTTCAGTGACAATGCATTTTCCAGCTAATTTATCAAGTTTTTATTAATAAATTATTTATCTGAAGAAGTGGGCAAAGTTTTTCAGTCAATAAAGTGAAACTAAATCCTTCAAATTTATCACATACACATATATATATATAGATTAAAAATCAGCAACTTTGTAGATAAAAGGTTTTCACTGGACAGAAAGGGTATGTAAAAATGTCAGAAAAGTAACTAAAGTTGTCAGTAACTAAAGTAAAAAGTACAATATTTGCCCCAGAGATGTAGAGAAGTAGAAGTATAAAATAAAGCATCTAGATGTAAAAGTATCTCTTATGTTCTTAAGTCCACCTCTGGTCACATGTTATTTTTGTGCACAATGTTGGTAAACCAGGAGCATTTATATCTGAATCATCTGAATCTAAAAATCATATAGGAAGACAGTAAATGTGCAGCATCACTGTAAGGTAGAAAATGCATCACTGCTAAATATAGAACTGCACCATATTGTTTTGTTATTGTTGGTCTAGTAAGACCTGTGAGACAGTAAAAGACTTGCACTACCACAATGAAATTAAGTTTATATCTCTTGGTATGAATCAGAATTTAAAGCTCACTTGGGTACAAAAAATGTTAGAGGTCAACAAGGTCAACAACTTATTCAGTTCCCAAGCACTGTGGCTGTTATGTTCTAATACTTAATGCTTTTAAATTCAGCAATAGTTTTACATAATGGGCTAATTAAACATGCCTACATGTGTTCAGCAGTACTGGAACGTTAGATTCAGATTTAGTCCGTCCTTCTTCGTCTACTGTTCCCACCAGTGACCCAGCTCCAGAAATGGCCCAGTCAGAGCTCACAGTCGTTCCCAGTCCTGAACCTGACAACTTCACACCGTCTCCCACCTCTCCCTTCTGCCTGGGTAAGAACTCCTCTCACCTCCAATTATCTTCTGCTTTTTCTCACATCACATTTGCATTTCATCTACACCGATCAGCCATAAGTATATGTTGTATGTATGTTTCAGTTACAGTAGTTTCCATCCTCTCTATATTGCCTTACATGCTCTTGTTCTTTTGATCTGATCTTGTTTCCATAGTGGAAGGTCTGGACAGTCTTGGCCTGACAAACAGCGGGCCAGGCTTCTTCCCCGCGCTGCAGCAGCAGATGGAGAGCCAGCTGCTGGCTGACCCGGAGATGATGCGCCGTGTCCTGGGTAGCCCTTTGGTGCAGAGCACCCTCTCCACCTCCAGTCCTCAACTGACCAGGCAGCTCATTCTGTCTAATCCTCAAATTCAGCAGCTCCTGCAGACAAACCCAGAGGTGGGAGATATACTTAACAATGCAGATGTCATCACACAGGTGGGTATAAAGAGTGTGTGTTTGAGGAGGTAGCCTACAGATTAGTAAGGAATTGTGATTCGGTGTGTGTGTGTGTGTGTGTGTGTGTGTGTGTATCTTCTTGCTCTTGCTTCCATCTCTAGGTGCTGGAACTCATCAGGAACCCTGACTTGATAGAAGACGAAGAAGAAGAAGAAGAAGAAGAAGAAGAAGAAGAAAACGAAGAAAACGACAAAGAGGAAGAAGAAGAAGAGGAAGAGGAAGATGAAGAAGTGATGAATAATGAAGACAGAGTACTGAACAATTTGCCAGAGCAGGACAACCCTGAAACCACCACTGTCGATTCTGACGGCCTTCAGAAGACAAAAAGTCAAAAATTATCACAGGAACAGGTTTGGAAATGTTTTCCTGAACAGTCTGTTAACACAATGTAAAATGTTTTTGATCTGCTGTTTGTGGCATGTCTTCTGTACTCTCTTTCATATTCAGATAGGAGTAGCACCAATGGTGTCTACAGCATCTGGGACTCAGCAGCCGGCTGAAAAAGAAAGCGAGCAGACTCCACCCCTCTCCAGTCCCACCACAGATCCTCTGAGAGAACTGACAGCCTCGCCCAGAGCTGATTCAAACCGCCAGAGCACCATTAGTGCAGGCAGGAAATTACAGACCCACACAATTTAACTAAGACAAAAAGTAAAAATAAATTCCTATAAGTGAGTGACATGGGATATTGAGGTAATCATGGTCCTTTGATGTATTTTAAGTCATTTTAAAGGTGTTCATACTCACTGCCATTTCCCCCTGAACAATCTAAGAAAACAGGTCATCAATTTTAATCGGCTTAACTATATCTATACATATATATTTCTCCCTGCTTCTTCCCTCTTTCCTCAGGCATGCAGTCACTGCTAGAGGAGATCATGGCCAGTCCTGGACTGATGGAGAGCCTGATGTCCGGGCCGTATGTCAGCAGTCTCCTGAAGTGCCTCAGCCAGAACCCTGACCTGGCTGCACAGGTGACGCATACATAGCGGTGGAGGAAGTATTCAGATCCTTTAAGTAAAAGTACTAATACCACACTGTAAAACTACTCTGTTACAAGTCCTGCTTTGAAAATTATACTTAAATAAAAGTACATAAGTATCATCAGGAAATTGTACTTAAAATATCAAAAGTAAAAGTACTCAATGCTCACTGTGAGTTTATATCTATATAGATATTATATCTAATAAAATACCAGAAAAATAATGTAGCATGCAATGCACAGGTGTGGAACCAGCCTACAATCTACTCCCAACCCCACTTCTTATATCCCGATCTCTCTACACAAATCCTACTCACTCAGACGGCCATATGGCTCTCATTTTCATCCTGTTTCAGATGCTGCTGAGCCATCCTTTGTTCTCAGGAAATCCTCAGCTGCAGCAGCAGATGAGACAGCAGATCCCTCTCTTCCTGCAACAGGTTAGTTTACTCTCCTCACTATTAAACACTCTCATTTCTTGCAACTAGATAACACACAGACGTGTTGCTGAGTTACAGTAAAATGTGGCCACTGGTTTTCCAAAGCAAACTCTACAGAGTCTCTGCTCAAACTCCACCCAGTGCTTATTGTTTGTGATTAATATCTTTATTATTACTGGTCAATGATAAATATGTAGATGCAGAGTCCAGAGCTGCTGACGGCCATGTTGAACCCCAGAGCCATGGAGGCTCTGCTTCAGATCCAACAGGCCCTACAGACTCTGGCCTCAGAGGCTCCTGCGCTCATACCTATGTGAGCATAAATAAAACACTCCAACCTGTAGATTACTCACACGATAGTTTAGTTTCTGGGTAGAAGCAGTACTTTTATGCAAAGTGCATTAAAGAAATTGTATATTGTTCCATGAGTTACCACCTTGTGTCTGTCTTGCAGGGCTGGACTTGGAAACATTGGAGCCAGTGTTGATGCTGCCCCTGAGCTAGGATCTGACTCTGCTCTTAACAGCCAATCAGGAAGTGGTCCAGGGGTTGCCACGGTGACAGAGCAGCAGCAGCAGCAGCAGCAGCAGCAGTTTGTACAACAGATGCTACAGACATTGGCCAACAGCAATTACGGGGTATCTCAGTATTTCCTTATAATGTTATCTGCTTCTGTAGTTGATCTGAACTACTCCTTAATTTAAAATATCAACCGGTACATACTTATTATTATTATCATAAAAGACAAGTATAGGATACATGTCACCAATATTGAACTTATGAGTACCCCAGCAACAGTATCCCACTTAGAGAGTAACTTCACTCAGTCTAATAATCCTGCTTTCACTGATTGTGGTGTGACACCTACCTTTCAACCTATAGAGGACAGTGCAGCTTTGTTTTCCTTCCATCTAGTGTTGAGATTCTCTTTAAAGTCACACAACTAGAACAGGAATCAAGTGTTGCCACCTGTTGTCCCCACATGCATCTATACGAAACTACAGTAAGTATGCTGTGAACACATTTCTTGTCAAGATTCAATCTTATTTATTGAATATATTTAAGTTTGTTTCATTTTTCTCATTTATTTAAATGTACAGTACGTAATTTCGGCTGTTAGGGGCTCTTTCACATTAATGACCAAAATCTTCATCCAGTTAAATATATAGTTAACAATGAACAAGATCTAAAAAAGTGTGTCATAAAAATGTGATTGAAAACTGGATAAAAAGACAATTTATGAGAGCTCAAAGGGGATATGACAGGAGAAACACACCGTTACCTGAATAAAATTTCAGATTCTCTGGGTTTTAACATTGTTGGGATAATGTTAGAACACAACTCAAGAAAAAATATAACATCGGTCTAGTATTTTAGACATTTTAATGCAGAAATGTTACATATTGTATCTTTAAAAAAGGTTGAATGACAGGTTAGGAGACACGAGTGATGTTTTGTCAAACTTTACAGCACGTTTTCTCTCCCAGAGGCACAACACCTGTTCACTAACTCTGTTTGATTGTGTTATTATACTAGGCAAGGCTTTAAATAACTCTCCTGTCATGTCCTGTCAGGTCCATGGCGAGGAGTTCCAGGAGGAGCTAGAGCAGCTGAGCTCAATGGGCTTCAGAGACAGACAGGCAAACCTTCAGGCCCTCATCAGCACAGGAGGAGATCTCACCACTGCTGTACAACATCTGCTCAGTCTCTGACGCACACATGTTGATACGTGCACACATAAATACACGAGTGAATGAATGCACGTGTACTGACATTTACATGTAAGCACTTACACTCAAACATAATAATAATAATAAAATTATGAATGATTACAAAGTGCTTTACAAATAAACCAATACAGGAGACAATATGTATATTGTTGCACTTTCAAAGACACACTTACTTACATACTTCATTCCTTAACTTCCCACACTAATCTCTGTCTGCACTAGTACATTATATTCAGTCACTCTTACCCTAGTACACTTCTCCTTTTTATTGGGTGCCGAATGCTGTACAGATGGTTAAGCCTTTGCTGTGAGAAATAAGAAAACATACACATATACAGTAGGAGGACTTCCTTCCCTCTTGTCCTTCCAGAATGAGTGCTTTATGTTAATATTAGAGTAGAAACACTTTCACTCTGTCGGTGACATGTACTGGCACAGGGCCTGTAAAGGTACTGAAATCCACCTCACATATGTAGACTTGTAGTATACATATTCAGAAGCAGGTCATGTATTATTAATCTCTGTGCAACGAAGCTCAGGCATCTTTTCATCTGGCCACCTGGACAAGAATGAAAGCTTGTAACACCCAGAGACAGTCTGATGTCCTGGAAGCACACGGAGGATTCACACCCTCTGTCTCAGTCAACAGATTGAACCAGGTGCACAGTCCGTTGTGTGCTGTTCCCGCTCTCCCTTACTGCTCTTGTGTCTTGTCCGACACAGACTGTAGAGATCAGACACACCAGATAACTATGAAGTTTGTATTCAAAGGTAGACTCAGCTCCAAAATATGAATTTTAAATGGAAAGGTTGACTTTGTGCAAAGCAAAAAAAAATGCTTGAATGTCAGTGTTTATCTCAAGGCCACACAGGCACATAAACTCTGATTTGCACAGTTAATCTTCTCTCCACACTCTCCCCGGAGGAGAATCACATCAGGCGTAAAAAAAATGGATTTGAGTCCCAAACTGAGAGAAAAGGATTTTAGGCCTTTTGAAACATCCAACACAACCTATGCTGATGATTATGATGATTTACTTTACACTGGTGAGGCTGCTCTTAGAAACACTTTGACCCTTTGTGCCTAACTATCTTTTCACTGCCCTGACTAGTAATTCCAGGGATTTGTTGTTCATTCCTGAAGCTTGTATTCCGAGGTGCTCCAGTAAATACACAACGCTACAGTGCTTTCGTGCCATAGGGAGTGGCTGCATTTTGTGTCCCTATGGATTTCACTAAACAACTGACTGAGCAACATACTTCCACTCATCTAGCTGACTTGTGGATCTGATGTAATCATAAAAAACTGTTGAATATTATTCTGTTATTTACTTTTTGTGTCAGTTAACATAATCCTGTTGTCCCTCAATCATATATGTATGCACTGTTTGTCATTTCACATGAATTTATGATGATGTCCTGCTTTGTGACACACGTCAAGTTCCCTAACTGGTCATTGTAATGTTAACAGCTGTTCTGTGAAAAGTAGTAGTGGCTGCTTCAAGTAATTATTTTCATTAACAATTAATCTGTGGATTGTTTTTCTTTTATAATTAGTACATTATTAATTTAGTCTAATATGTCAGAAAATAGGGGAGAATATATATCACAACTTCCCAGAGGCTAACATGGCATCTTCAAGATGCTTGTTTTGTTTAACTCCAAAAAGTCCAAAATGTTCAATTTACAAAAATATTAAACAGAGAAACGCAGTAAATCCTCACATCTGAGAAGCTGAAGACATGTAATGCACTTAGAGTTGGTGTAGCAACCACAAGCATCACCTCATGAAAGTCACACACAAACTGATTGCACATCTCTGACCGATAAAAACAGTAATTTACTATATAATTACAAACAGTGTAACTATATTTATACATATAATCCACCACACATTTTACTAAATTTGAGAGAAAAATCTTTACTCATTGAAATTAGTTCAAATTAGACTGTTTAAGTAGGTATTTTCCCATGCTATTCTATGTACTACTTACTCTACTCAACTATGAACACTAGAGGGCAGTTAATACTTAACCTCATCACTAATATCAGCTCTTTTGGTTTGTATTGCAGGAATTATGCTGGCACAAAATATTTTTGATCCTGAGTGTTAAACATTAAAAATGACATACCAACTGGCAAAATTGTCATTTATTTTGTATAAAGTAACACCAAACAAGCTCAAAGTCATATTTAATAGTGATTTTCAGCTGCCTATTCAAGTACATAATAGGATGCGTGTGTGTGTGTGAGGGTTGCACAGTTTTCCATTCCTGCTTTTGTGTCCTCGCTCTCAGAGACCGAGTGGATTAACTGACACACTGGACGCATACTTCAGCATCAGATCACATGTGTATGTGATCCACTTGACAACCTGTGTGTGTCTCTCTGTTGCTGCCAGACTGAGGGGGTTTTAATCTCTGGTGGTGTGTATGTGCGTGTTGCAGAGTGTGTGCAGCCGTTCATCTGGATGTGTGAGATATGAGAGTAGCCAGGGGGTTTTTCTGGATTAGAAGCTCCTAAAATATTCGGGTTGAGGTTATGAGATGAGTCACACCACAAAAACAGCTCTACAGTGCTGAGTGGAGGTGGTGTGTGTTCAGTAGAGAGTATGGGGAGTTCATGGTCACCTGTAAGTGTGTGTGTGTGTGTGTCTTCTGAAGATGCTTATACATCAAAAAAAAAAGGGGATCACACAGATATACCTGATCTGACCTTTAGTATGTCAACAGCCAATTGTCAGACGAGCTAAATCTGCCTCACAGCAGTGTGTATCAGCAAGGTGTTCAATCTAAATCCCTTTAATCGTTTTACTTTATTCAGTGTGAAGATTGTACTTTAAGATTTGTTGGTGCATTTGGCAGGTGATGTCAGTGCATGAAAGATGGTTTGACAGATCAAATGATACAAAAACATGATTTGCAATAGCAGCTAAACTAATCCATTTACTGATGCTAAGTTGTCAGGAACTCCAGCAAAGCAGCTTAGATTTTTTAAAATCTATTCAAGAGCAGATTAGAGAAACCTGTAATTCTGAAGGGAAAACAAGATCCCCAACAAAGATCATCTGGAGTCATCGGAAACAAAAAAATAAAGTAGAATTTGTCAATCATTATAGTTTCCACAGGCTCTGGAGTCTGCTGTCCACCAGCTAAGTGTATCTTCTAAACCAAATTAAACCTTAACTGTATAAATTAAAGTAAACATTTCTGTGATTTAAAAAAAAGTATTATTTTCTGAAATATGAATGGATTCCCCTGTAGAGCTGAAACCATTTGCTAATTGATTGATTGATTGAATCGACCCAGCTTCTGTATTGTGAGGATTTGCTGCTCTTCTTTGTCTAACGTGACTGTCAGCTGAATACGTTTGGGTTTTGGGCCTTTGAATGTCAGCACATGATGCAAACATTTAAATATTAATGCCAAAGAAAAATAAAATATTAAACACAGGATTCCAAAACTTGAGGTATAAAATATTCAACCAAAACCATCATCAGTCAATCTTCATTTCATATTCCAGCTGTAATGCAACTGTGATTACAAAGTCAAATTTCCCCTGTAAATGTTACGTGTCTGTCATAGCCATGTAACCAAATACGTAAAAAATTTTCACCAACGTTAAATCTTCAAAGTGCCAGCTTTTACAACGCTACCACAATCCAGTTCACTAAGAGTTAATATACTATCCTGTGAACATTTAGTCTTTTTCTTTGTTGCATACTATTGGAGGTTCAGGTCTTATTCAGAAAAAAAAACAATATCAAATACTCTGCAGCATTAACTGGAATGGCACTTCAACTGTGTTTTAAAATGTTTGCTGCAGTTTTCAGAATCAAATTCACCACAGGATGATTCTGCACTGAAGCAGCAATAGATCAAACCAAATATCCCACTACTGTCTAGTATCTCTGTGGTTTTGCACCACAGCTGGGACAATGCTTTATTTCTCACCTTCACTAAGATATAAACTGGATATGGCGGATCATAACAAGATTAAAAGTCTATGGTCATGCTAGCAGCTCTGTGAAGCTCAACTTACAATAGGCACAGTGGTGCTTTGAGCTAAAGGTTAACTAGTTAACATTTGCATGCAAACAATAGCAATACTATCATACTGATGTGGACCGTGTTCATAACCTCTTAATTAGGTGTGTTAACATGCTGACATTTGCTAATTAGCACTAAACACAAATTACAGCTGAGGATGATGGGAATGTCATTAGTATTTGGTCATAAACCAAAGTACTGGACAAATTATAAATTGACCTGACGATGCTGCTAGATCAGGGGTCAGCAACCTCAGGAAGGCACGCAGCTTAACGAATGGAGCACTAGCAAAAGGTTTTTTTTAATACCCTCTTACCTGCATGCCAAATTACCTCTTTCGCAGCCATTGACAGTTGCGCTCCGTCTCATGGCTGTATGTGTGATCTTAACTCAGATGTGTACATTTTCATAAGGATGGTAGCCTTCTTGTATAGTGCTCCTATATATAATTACAATGTCCTTATTATTAAATGTTGCTATGCATGTTGCCTATACGGATGGACTGAAATTGTGTCAAAATTAAACTTAATGTTAATCTTAATGTTTATATTGCACACTGGTTAACAAGAAAATCAAAAAATGGCACTTTATATCAAAAAGATTGTCGACCCCTGTGCTAAATGAAAGGTGAGGGCATTATGGGGTTATTACAATTCACTCTGTGGGGACCCTGAATGTTTGTACGAAATTAGTTCCAAACTATCAGATAGATGTTGAGATGTATCACAGGATAAGTGAAAACTCTGAGCTGCAGGTGGCACTACGGGAAAAGTCAGGGGATCATGGAACGGGTCCTGCAGGGACACTGAATATCTGCAGCAAATTTCATGGAAATCCATCTGATAATTGTTGAGATATTTTAGTTTGGACCAGAGTGGTGGACCGACTTACTAACCACCCCTAGAATGGCTAAAAACGGATGATTTCTCTCTCTCGTTTGATCTGCAGCGGTGGTCAAGGCATCGGTGACGACTTGAGACTCATGACGTGCTGCTCGACCTCCGTGGCCATATCACTGATGCTCCTCCTGATGTCCAGAGGCAACACGTTCTCCTCATCCAGTGGAGGCTCTAAAACATCAAACTGGGAACGCAGCAGGTTTGCTCCCATGTAATGTCCCCTCCGGGCCACCATCCTCTGGTGAAGGAGATCGTAGTCACCATGCAGGAAGAGGAAAAAGACATCGGGACAGGAGGGAGGCAGGACATCTTCGTCTAGGCCGGAAGAGGAAGAGAGAGCTTTGGAGCCATAGAGCAGGATCTGTCTGTACAGGCGCTTTAGGGCGGAGCAGACCACAAGAGCATCGGAGCCTGAACACCTTTCTCTGAGATGGAAAAACACACACGTTCACATAGTTAGACTGAAATGTTGTGTGGATAACAATAAAAATGTTAAAAGCAGTAATGAAACAAACTAAAAAAACTTAAAGTGAACTCTGGCGACAGACAGCTAGAGAGAAGCAGGAGGTGAAGAGAAAAGAAGGGACACATGGATGAGCTGATAGAGAGAAATAAGTGTGACTGTGCGTAGAAGAGTTTAGGAAAAGAAGTCTTTGATGCTGCCGCAGACGTTTTAAGAAAGTGATGGCATACTTTTCAGCGCTCCCTCACCTCTTTTCTCAGTCACTTAATCTGTCTTTACTCTCCCTTTCCTCGCTCTCTGGTTTTCATGTCAATTTTCAAAACCATCTTTGATATTTCTGATCTTTTTTCGACAATTTCACGCCCGCATATCCTTACTTCGCTCCTCTGCTCTTCAGCTCCCTCTCACTCTCTAAACCCATCATCTCGGCCATTTCTGTCATTACAAAAGTATGTTGTGTTTTCAGTGTATGTGTGCATGAGCATAATATTACTGTGTGTATAAAAGGTTTGTTTATTCTTACCTCTCAATGACTTCATGTAGTTTGAGAAGCCAAGGAAATCTGTCCTGCAGAGAGAAACATAACAACTGGTTTTATTTTGGTTAGAAAAACAGCTTGTTGCTCATTTTTTTCATCATAGTTAAGAAATGTTTTTAATCTTTATGATCGATATTTAAACTATGTTTATGAGAACTGTGTCTGTCTGGTGTTTGGAGCTGAGCAGGTAGTGTGCAGTGGGTTCAGAGGTTTTTCACTAATAAGCTGCCTGCTGAGAGTGACGAATGAGTTATTTTGTCTACAGACACTGTGGGTCGCCTTCAATGGAGGCCGCCATGTTTCTACAGTCACCCAGAACATACAAACCAAAAGCTGGCTCTAGATAGGGCATTTCACGTTTTTCACACATTTTATGGCCACCTTAGTTCCTCGCTTGGAAAGGGAGGGTGAAAGCGAGTGAGTTGAAATCTGCAACTATACCGCTAAATGCTACTTAATGGGAAAATAAATCTTATTATATTTCCTTTTTTTCAGGATTTGATCATTTTGCCTGCGAAGAAAAACACTTCTCACTTTTGGGGTTGCTAGTGCAATACAGCTTCTGGCTTTGCCCTTAATAAAACTGGGCGGGTCACATAACACACTCTTAGTTTCGGCATATCATCGGCCATCAGAGGGGAATGTCGTGTACTGCAGAGCAACGCAGGACAGGTGCAGAGTGAGCCAAGCCTGCGATTGTGAAGCCAAACTGTGTCATCAAGCTGAGGGTTGTTTCATAAATCCACCAAAAATATCCTCCTCTCCTCTAAAAATAAGACTAAATCATATGGAAACTAAGTACACTCATAGCAGCAGTGAGCATAATGCAGCAGAAGCTGTGGAGAGTGTTTAAAGAACTCAAAGAGTCTTTTGAGGTACAATCAGGGAATAAAACAAGAATCAGACTGATAGAGAAGAGCAGAAACAAATCTTTGATTACACTGAAATCAGAAACAGAATCTTAATTTGGTTACAACTGAATTGGAGTCACATTTTTCCTCACTGCTGTGCCTTTAATTTGAAGAGCTGAACTCGAATGAGGGGAATCACATTCTCTCATGTCCTGTTTGGTTATGCCAACCTCAACCTGCCAACTGTAATACTGGCATGAAAGACACATTTTTGCCACAGTAATCCCAAATTTACATTTCTGCTTCGCCTCATCATTCATTCTCAAACACCAAGCCAAGCGTTGGACAGAGCAGGTCCCAGAGTAATTCTCTCTGCCGTACAAAGCAGATTTCTGAGTGGGAGGTTATCATCAGCCACCAAACACTGCTACCAGCAAACTGCTGCCAAATGCTGGCAGCAGCTTCTCTGCCTGTAAGTGTGTAAACTCTCCCCTTTATTTTAAAAGTGAAAATGGACAGAGAGGAGATAAATGTTGAACAAACAAGAAAATAAATTCCTCTAGTGAACCTAAGGACTGTGGGCTGTGATGAAATGCTCAGTTTCCCTCCCTGCTGCTTTCACTTGTCTGCTCTAGTGAAGCTTCCTCAGGCCACTTGTTGAGTTTGAGTCTGTGGCTGCGAGTCTGAAACAATGATTTACTCATGAGATAAGAGAAATGGCTCACTCCATAAATGACTGACATTTAGTCTGAGCTGACAAGACACCTCTAGCAGACACACACACACACACACACACAAACCTGGCCTGACCTGGTCTGTGAGCGGTTCACCACGAGACATCTTCTCAATGTTCTCCTGCGGGTGGAAGTCATCCCCTTCATGCATGGGCCAGCCCAGCTGATGAGTGCATACAATTGAGTGTTAAGTCACATGGTGTGCAGAAACATGATGAAGGTGTGTTTGTGTGTGTGTG
>NW_023339718.1:10604683-10607423 GCF_004916995.1 Morone saxatilis
GTGTGTGTGTGTGTAGGAAGGGGGATGGATCCAATTACCTTTTCTGATAGTAAGGCCCCTAAAGTGCTTCTGTATAAGAAAAGACAGAATTGATTAAGTGCAGTTATGATTTACCTAAAACCACTGATCTGATCGCCTGCTTTAGGCCAATACTTTACTGTCAGACACAGTTTAGTCTGTTTGTGACAATGAGTCAGCAGCTATATTGATAATCAAGAAATAAAGCAAAAAGCTCAGTATTACCCCAGTTGTGACAGATTATGTGAGTTTAAGTTAAACAATACATTGAGGCCATCGCCCTGGGCTTTAGGACACTGCGATTACCATTTGTGACTATGTACTAATTTAATTAATCTATGAATCCGAGAAAGGAATCAGCAGATTATGAGATGTTGAAAATAACTATTAGTTGCAGCTCTACTGTGTTACTTTGGTGTTAAATTACAAATAAATTACAACCCTTACAGCACTGTGCTGCAGTTAGTTTACTGTTAACGCTGCAACCAATATGTAACATTAATAGCTGATAAACTACCACCTAATGATCACTCAGCAACTATCAAATTTATTTTCTCCAAAGCATTTACGCATCTTTTTCCTCAGGTAACTAATCAACTAATTTACTATGTGCCAAGGTTATTATTATAGTTAACTAAAACTANNAAAACTAAACTAAAAACTAAAACAAGGTGTAAAAAAACAACCATTTAGTTAACTGAAATAAGACTTTAGGAAAAAAACTAAAAACTAGCTAAAACAATACATTTTACTTACAAAACAAACTAGAATAAAATAAAAATTATACAGGAAATGTCTTTAGTTTGGTTTGGTTAATT
Source organism: Morone saxatilis (assembly GCF_004916995.1). Taxonomy (NCBI): domain Eukaryota; kingdom Metazoa; phylum Chordata; class Actinopteri; family Moronidae; genus Morone; species Morone saxatilis. The sequence continues at coordinate 10,605,520 of NW_023339718.1, forward strand.
TGGTCAAATCAGCACACCAGAGGAGGCACTGGTGTTTATTGTGACTGTGAGTCAATGTGTTTGTATTACAATACCTAATCTGACAAATACCTCTATATTATAATAAAAACAACAAAAACTATTATTGAAACTAAGACAGTAAACATACTTTCCACAGCCCGAGACTCCCATTATGATGTAGATCATCCTGTCTGTCTGATCTTTAGACACCCACAGACAGCTCCTGTCCTGAAATGGATTAAAGAAGAAAATGAATTTTATAAATGCTGACATGGTCAAAAAATCGCCTCTAAAACAGGAATGTGTAGTAATAGTATCAGTGCTCGTGTACCGTTACAAATGAACCGGTGGTGCATCCGTAGATGCTGAGCTCTTACTCACACAGTCGTTCATTCACAGGTGTAGCCTACCATAGCTTATTATAGTGCTGACATGTCAACAACTCCTAACTTTTCGTGACTACGAGGATACGAAGCGAAAAAGTAAACAGTAAAAAACTAAACTGAACCTCAAGAAACACAGAATAAGTCCAGTGGAGTCAATATGCTTCCTAAATGACTTGTTCCCACTGCCAGCTTGTACCATACGGATGTTAAAAAAATAAAAAAAAAGAAGAGCACCATGGCCGCAGGTTGTTTTGCTGCAGTACGTGATGACGCACGTAGCACATCGGCTACGTCCGCACTTAAAGGGCCAGCGTCGCGTTCTGTAACACTTGTCAGATTACGTCGCAGCGAAACTGTCGACGTCATTATTGATGAGAATAAAATGAGCTCACAGATCAGGTGAGTTTTGACCGCAGCGGTTTCTTGTTTTCTGATCACGAGGCTCGATCACTTTATGACATACTTTTCTCAAAATCTCACAGGTAAACGCAGATATGTACACAAACTCACATTATGCACAAGTTGAAGGCAGTGCAATATGACTGTTATATGCACCTGGGAATCTGTATATATTAGCACAATCAGTTGCCTCTAGAATAATGAGTTCAGGAGCCCTTAAAACTTGGAAAAACATGAAATGAGTGAGTGAAATTGTGTTTCTGAATTATGAAAACCTGACATTGTAAAAGGGTGTTTCAAATTCCACAGGGCGGTTCTGTCACCAAACACGTGGGATCAATAATTACAATGTGAAGGTTCATGCTGAAATTTGGAAAGAGAGAGGAAAAAAGTGGGGGTGAGCGAACCAGAGAGAGAGAGAGAGAGAGAGAGAGAGAGAGGGAAAAAGCCATCCTCCCTCCTGTAGATCCATCAGTAGGCAGGCAGGAGACGGATGCAAGCTCTCCTCCCTCCCGCTCTGTTGCATTCATCCATTCTCTTAACCCTCCATCCATCCATCCCTCCATCCACCCATCTGTCCATCCACCCATTCACTCCCAAGGGCGTCACAAGGGAGTGACACAAGACCCGACCGAAAGGCGCATACATGTATGCGCGTGTATGCGTGAGTCCTCCTTGTATATGCGTCTGGTCTGCCCGTGGATCCGCTGACATGAGGAGCTGAAACAGAACCGAACAGGAGGATGAAAATGCTCCGGTTTCGCAGCCCCAGCATCCGCTCCCTGGACCAGGAGGTCCTCTGCACGATCCGGTTACTGGACGACTCCGAGGTCTCCTGCAGCATCCAGGTAGACTCATCCACCTCATGCATTGTCCTCTGTTTATTGCACATATCACGTGGACGCAGCGGGTGAATTTCCTTTAATTATACGGGTGAATTAAAAACTATTCTCGATTTCATTCTGTAACAACTCCTAATTGTTTATTATTATTCAGATCATATCGTCATTTTTGTACAAAACAAAGAGCATTTTAACGCATTGTTCCTCTAGTTTCCACGCTGCTGTGATTTACGGGAGAGGTTGCTCTATACCGTAAGATGTGACGAGTTTTTTTTTT
>NW_023339718.1:10607523-10608337 GCF_004916995.1 Morone saxatilis
TTTTTTATTATTATTTATTTAAAAAGCAACCCAATAGTGATCCCAGCTGAGTCCAAGCAAGATGTGACCCACATGGAGAGAAGTTAGGATGAAGTTTTGGTTCATTTGGAGGAAATTGCTTGAGGTCCATGGGTGTGGTGGTGCTGCTGGTATGACCGATGAGAACAGCTAGAGGCATTGCTTGTATTGAGTTATTGAGTTGCAATTACTCATGTGAAGCTGTGTGTGTGGTGTGTGTGTGTGTGTGTTCGTGTGTGTGTAGTGGAGAGAAAGGGAGACTTCTGTTTCTGTTTCTTCTGCGTATAAAGGTGATGATACATGTTGTTTCCACCCAGCCGGCTTCAAGTGGCCCTGCCAGACAACCAAGAGTCTCCGTAGCACTCAGCTGATAAGAAGCTGCATTGTCACACAGACGTAGACTATTTGGAAATCAAAAGATTGTAGTCTAAGACGAGGATTTACTCTACTCAGGAAAAGTTTCAGCTTTCAATTTAATTAGAGATTTCCAATATAACTTTGAAGAGATCACAATCTTTTTTTCTTTCTAGTCCCAGTCCTGTACACTTCTGTTGATTACTTGTCTTTTCATGTCAAAATCTGTCTCACTGTGCCACCAAGTGAGTGAAACAAGCATGATGAGGTGAGTTTCTGAGATGTTTGTATGTATATGAACTGCTGTGCAAAAATAGAAAAAAGGGTTATATCCTCAGTCTAAAAGCAGATTGATGATGATGACTTTACAACATCCTGATCTGTTATCTCAAAAAAATGTCACAGTCAGCGGCATCAAAGTTTGAGCAAAAGAGTTGATCTG
>NW_023339718.1:10608399-10619897 GCF_004916995.1 Morone saxatilis
TGTTGTTGCCTTCCCAGAACTGTAGCTCTGAACTGTGGTTGGAAGGCCTCTGGTTTTCTGATAATTGAGCCAAGCTTGTAGCTGTTAACATGAACTTTAGCTCAGTGTTTCTGACCAGACATGAAGCCTTAGATTTGTTATGCAGGGGTTAGCTAGAAGGTTCGAACCTTCTGGCTGTCTTTCTGTGTGCAGTTTGCATGCGCTCCTTGTGCCGGTGTAGGGTTTTCTCTGGTGCTCCAGCTTCCTCCCACAATCCAGATACATGTAAGTTAGGTTAACTGGCAACTCTAAGTTGCCCGTAAGTGTGAATGTAAGTGTGAATAGCTGTCCATCTCAATGTGTCAGCCCTGTGATTGACTTGTGACCTGTCCTGGGATCAGCTCCAGACTCCTGCAACCCCCCAGTGAATAAGTGGGTATAGCTATGGATATATGGGTCGATGGGTTAACTCAAGCCAACAAGGAACTGATGCACGAAACACCACCGTAAAACGAAAGAAAACTGAACTAGAAAACTGACATAAAAGGAATAATAAGTGATCATTGGATCCAGTGAATTGATAGCGGGCTCTAACTATTCTCATTTGAATACTGGAACCTTTTTGGGCTGCCTGAACAAAGCAAAAGAAGTTTCCCCTGTTTACACAAACAAATTAGATCCTTTGTGGCTCATGGTCCCCTCCAGCTCTGAGCTGCAGCTGTTGCCAGAGAGGTAAAAGTCAAATCCTGTGAATCTGCCAAATTGTGACTCATAATTATACAGCACACACGGGTGTAATGGAGAAGATTCAGTTAAAAAAATAGATGCAATGCTACAGTATATACTATTCTATTCTATTAAATTATTTCCAGCATTGCACCAAATCCTTTGAAGCAGCACCAGCTTGTTGACAACCCAGAGAGTTGCACAGAGTTGAGAGCGCAGTGAGTGAACGCAGCTCCGAGCAGCACCTCGTCTCATCCTGAGCCGCCCCCAGAAGAAGTTGTCAGCTGCCCCGGCCTTGTTGTGTGACCCTGAAAGACCGAAAACACTGGCAGCATGTCAAACTAAATGTCTCGCTGGTCTTCCACATGTACCCAATCAATGATTTACAAAACGCCGTAAAGTGCACTAAGAGAGAAGGAGAAAGAGAAGCAGAGAGAGGTTGTGTCTGTTTCTTTGTGTTGCACATGCATGTATACCTGCTTGCTTGTGGCTTTGAGAGCACAAAAGTGTGTTAAACTCTCTGTACACGTCTGAGAACATTAAAGTGTGGCTTTTCAGCTCCAAGACGGCGAAGGTGTGTAGGTGCTTTTAGCTGTGTGTTTGTGTATCTATACACGATAGGGAAATGGACATTTATATTTCTAGCTGACTGCATTTTCCAGGGTTTTCTTTAATGGCTTTGTGTTCCGGTACTGAGCTGCTCCTTCCTACATATTTCATGACATCCTGTGCTCCTCATGCTAACAACAGCACTTCTCCTCTTTCCACTGTACAGAGACTTCCATCTCTTACTTTATCTGCACTGTCGCAGTCTGTCTTTCTTATTTTGTCCTTTCTGCCTCTCTATCATCATCAGGATGAGATGCCAAAGACAGCATTAAATTGAATGCCATTGTAAAAGTCGTGTGATAAAAATGTTCTCAAGTTGTGTTTGTGAGCAAATGTTTGTTTGTGAGCCTGCAATGTCCGTATTTCCTTCAGCTTCTCTCTAAGGCGTCAGTTCTTGACTTTGCATTAAACATGGGTGCATTAGCCTTGTTCCCTTGGGGCACAATGTTTGGCACCGCTTGGATTATCCTGGTTAAATGAAGACTATAAAATACCAATTTTACGCAGTTTTGCCTAAAAATGGATGAATATTTATGACTGGAATGGATTGCAGGGCAAGATATGAATGAATTGCCCCAAATTGTATTTAATGAAACTGCAAACAAACTCGTTTTAACTTGGAGCAGATGTTTTCTGGGGGTTTGTTTAAGGATATTTAGTAGTTTAGTAGTGCTAGTAGTTGTTTTAATTGTTACAGGGTATGATAAGATTTAAATAATTTCTTACTTTTAGAAAGCACATACAGTGAGATTGCAGCCCAGTGTGAGTTTCAATGCATGTTCATCAAATTAAAACACACCACCAATGTTTTCAACTATCTCAGGGTATCTGAGTCTGTTTCCTCATATAGTACGAGTCACTGATCAGTCATGTGACTGATAAATTGCAATAAATACCAACTATATAAAACAATAATCATTTTCTTTAAAGATTCTATTTACAAAATATTTTTAATTTTAAAATTGCAAGAGAAATATAAATAACCATAAATACAGAACATATAATACAATCATCTTTACAGTTTTTTTCTTTACAGTCAATCTTTTTTCTAAGATTTATAGATGCAATAAGGGCTAAGTTTAAAAATTACTTATAGTACTTATAATATAAGGCTATGATCTATTGATGGTAATAGACCTTACAGTAATGTCAGTAGGAGGATGAAGGGTTCTTCTGTTCTGAGTGTGTGTGTTTATGTTTGTGTATCAGGGAGAATGGATGTGTTTTCTTTATTACTATAAACACATTTAGATTGATAACGTTTTTGAAAAGATTTCAGGTTCTGGGTCATGACGACAAGACGACAGCCTACAGCAGAGAATAATTATTTTTAAGTTGTTTACTGTGACTCTAAGAATAGCTTGACAGCAGACTATAAGGCAGGTAGAGAGGGTGTGTGTGTGTGTGTGTGTGTGTGTGTGTGTGTCTACAGCCTGTGGGGTTGAACGTGTGCAGCCTGCTGCTCTCATGTTCAGCGGTAATGTTAAGTCAGACCTGCTGCAGGAGAGACATCTCAAGAACAAAACACAGTGACCTCCTCTCCTTTAAGTTCCTCTCTTCTTCATCATCCACTCTTTTACTTTGCATCCTCCCATCTGTCCTTCTCCTCTTTCCCTCCCTCGTCTCTCTTTCACCCCACTTATTCTCTGCTCCACTTTCAGCTTCATATTTACTCCTCTGGCCACCTTTTCTCACTATCTATTTTTACATCTCTCATCTGTATCTTCTTTCTCCCTCCATCCTCTCTATCTCTCTCTTCCTCCCTCCTTCTTCTCTGTGACACATCATGTATAATTAAGGGAGATTACTGTTCTCCATGAGGCCAACATCAGTCAGCTGTCAGCGATGCGCTACACCACGAGTGTGTGTCTGTGTGCACATATATGTGTGTGAGCTTGGAGGGTGGGGTAGCCATGGCTCACTTGCATGAAAGATTTAAAAGTAGCCAGTGAGCCAAAGTTCTGCAATTACGGACATTAATTTACCGCACATAGCAATAAATGACTGCATGGCACAGAAATAGCTTGCAATCAGTTGAAACCTGCTGATTGGTCTGTTTCTATTCTAATGGGAGACACCTTATCAATAATGGGAGATGACATGACTAGTACAAGCTATTTAAAGATGCATATGGAAGCTGGTATTGTTTTTCACTGCGTCTGCCTTTTACCCGGTCAAGGAGGTGTGTGTGTGTGTGTAGTTGAGGTGGTGCTGGTGTTTTATTTACTAGCTTTTTTGTGGCTGGATGTGTGTGTGTGTGTGTGTGTGTATGTATTAACGATGCTGAGGCAGTGCAATTGTTTCGGCTGGTAGGCATTCTTTAGAACAAGTTATAAATAGCATCAGTTTTCTATTCTTATCCCGCTTGCCGGCGCCTCTTTGATGCTCCTCCGAAGATGACTAAAGAGAAATAATCCTTTTTCTGACTTGTGCTCACAACTGAGAAGAAGCACAGGGAGATGAGACGGTGGGATAGAAGGGAGGGAAACATCAAAAGAAAGAGAGATAGTTGATGAGGCAAAATATAGGATGACATGATCGGTCACATTACGTGAGGTGTGATGATGACGGCAAAAACTCAACAGGGTGTAGGAAGGAGTAGGAGAGGAAATGAGCGGCTGCGGAAAAAACAGATTAAGCAGATTAAAACATGAAACAGATTTGAAATGAGACTGGCAGACATGGGCGGATTTTGAAAAGGGAAGGGCAAACCAGGAAAAGGAACAGTGTGAAAACGGCAATTGTTGAAGGAAAATAATCTACAAAGCTTAAAAGACGAGAATAATAAAACAGAGAAGAGAAAGTAAAGACTATATAGGTCAGAGGTCACACACGGAGCTGATTTATATTCATTGTCTTGCTCAAGGACACGTCAGCATCGGATCATCCCCTTGAAGGACTCGGTGTCACCATGCTGGGTATTAACCACTACGAGCAACAAGCACTCATTTGACCACTACAAGCACATATTTAAGATGAGATATATTATTGATGCAACAAGCACACATTTGTAAACTAGGCCTACTTTATCAGCTCATTGTTAATGATGAATTTATATGCTCCAGAGAATACATGGTCATTTGTTCGAATTACATTAAAGATCATTTTATGGGAGGTTTACATTCAGTCCCCTCACGTCAACGTACTGTTTGAGAATTAGGTAATTTTAGTTTTAATTTTTTTTTTTTTTTTTGTTAAAATGTAAACTTAAATTCAGTTTAATAATAGCAGGATAGGAACATACAGCAAAACATATAGCAGACCGTTTAAACACATCAGTCTTAAGCATAGTTTATATTTTCTTCCCTTTTTTATTAAATAAATAGTTTTATCTTGGTGGTGGAGTACTGTGCAACACAGCATCTGGAACATGTGGTTGGAGACACTGTCCATATTCGGGTGTTGAGAATTGTTACTCAGCTTGTTGGGTTGCTTCTGTCCTGGTTTCTGATGAAGTCTGTCCAAAACAGCCAGCATACTGAAAGTAACAAGTTTAATATTATTACATCCAATTCATTTAGCTTTAATTGGTATCAATACAACCTTGCAGTGAGTCCTGGGTACATATTATGAAAACAAACAATTAAAGGATCAGTGTGAAACCTTTAGGAGGATCTCTTGGCAGAAACTGATTAAAATATTTATTGGTATGTTTTCATTAGTGTGTGACAAATCAAACACTGGCTTGTGCTTTTAGTGAGTTTTACAGCCACCATAGTTTTACATTATACATGCTTGGAAGGCTGAGCTGCATTCAAATCTGTAATTCACCGCTAGATGCCACTGAATCCTCCACACTGGTCCTTTAAAACATGTCAAACAGGAACAATCTACACAGTCAAGCCTGTATTGTCATGTATTTTCACCAACCTACCACAGCATCTTTGCTGTAGTTTAAACATCAGTGCAACCATGTCTGCATCTTAACATTTAGAGCTGATAAAGAGAAAACTGTTGATATGTGATAAATGACATGGCTGGATCATCTTGTTGGTAAACATACTGTCAAATTATATTTACTGTTTGTCAACCGTACGCAGTGTTATTGACTTTGAATCTTGCTAGCACGACGTTAGCTTTCTGGCTGGTAGCCGAAGGGGTTCTTTGAGCAGAGTGACCCTCGTTGGGTATTATCGCTTACGTATAGTACAGAATGTTCTTTGTGTTTGTTTGACGACGTCATCGTCGTAATTGTGTGAGTGCGCATGTGATGTACGAATGAATCCCTTTTCCTACAGGATGTTCACATAACACATAATTGCTTATTGCTTCATATTGTTAGACATCATAAAATGAGAGAGAGGCAGTGGCAAGCACAGAGACACGCGCCAAGAACATGCAAATAAGCACAAACAAATAGACTTTACCCATTAACTCACAGGTTTCTACACACAGTCTCTCTTTTCTCTGTCACGGATTGTTTGTGTGTCTGCCACAAAATTTTGAGCATCCTGCAGTGCAAAGATAAGACAGCTGCTTCAATGCACCCACCATGTGCACACACTTACAACAGTAGTGTCGCAGTAGTATAGTCATGCCATCATCATCATCACACTTTCTCTCTCCTGCCATCCTGTGAGTTAGTGTCCAGCTGTTCACAGAACAAGAGTGATGAAGCTCCATTATAATAAAATTGGATTCGGCTCCATATATTGATAATTTATGGCTCTACCTCTAAGCTTATTAGGCTGTTTGGCCATCCATGAATGGGAGCACATGACATGTTTTATATCATGTGTGTTAATTTGTGCATGCCTTTGCACCAATATATGTGTGTATGTCAGCATCTCGGCACCATTGCAGGTGATCATAAGGTAATTGGTTTTTCTCCTTCCACACTGGGACAAGGTCGCAGTCACAGCTGAGCGAGTGCTGCTCAGAAGAATGGGGAGGATTATAGGTTTGATGTTCAGTAGTTTAAACAGTAAGATTACAAGTGGAAGTGTATTTATAAACAAAATGATTTGAGCATTATATGACAGAAGATTAGTGTTTCTTACATTTATACTGACATCATCCATTTGAACTTTATCTTTATAGAATAAACAAAAGCGTTGATAAGCTGATCTTTTTCAAACTAAGTTACAAAGTTCTTCACAATTTAAAGCAATTTGCACACAATATCAAAGAGGCAGGGTGGTATTAGGCACAAAAACAACAAAACAAACTTAAAACAAGAATAGAAAAGGCAAAATCATCATTGAAGATTTTGAAGATGTTTTTTACACAAGATTAGGAGTCTACAGCCATGCTAGCGGCTCTATTAGGCTACACTAAATGCTAACATCAGCATGCTAACATGCTCACATTGTCAATGATGTTTAGCAGGTATAATGTTTACCATGTTCACCATGTAGCTGGTCAGCATGCTGACATTTGCCAATTATCACTAAACACAAGGCTGAGGCCGATGGGACTGTTGTGTGTTCCTTAATCAAAGTATTGAACAAATAAAATACAGCAAAGGTAGCACCATCATCAGGTCCATGGCAATCCATTGAATCATTTTTGAGACTTTTGACTCATAAATCTAAACCTTATGATGGCACTAAAGGAAAAAAGTCAGGCAATAACTGAAGTCAGTAGGATTAATCCTCCGGGGACCATGAATGTCTTTTGTCTAACATTTCATGCCAATCCATCCATCACTTGAATTTGATGACCTAAACTATTCCAAAGTATTTGTTTTTTTTTTAAATATAGGAATATTTACTCACTCGCTATTGTACGCTGATGATAAAGGATAAAGTCTGTCCATATGCCAAGTTTGTAGCTCGAGGCAAGAGTCCCCTTACTGTTGTGGGCCAGTGGTTGCAGAGGTTAAACCGAACATACTCTGTTATGCAGCTCACACGATCAATACTACCCGGGAGCTGTGTGGGTTTTATTCTGATATATGACATTGTCTCTTCCTCATACTGCTTCACTCAGTTTTCCCTTTCACATATAAAACATATAGACAAGCCTGGATTTACTAATCAAACCTTTTTCTGATGAATAGTGTGATGTTGGGAGGCTTTTACAGAGATGGTGGCGAGGTCAAGCATCTCTTTCAAAAGCTTCTCTCTTCCAGTCTTGTAGCGTCCGAGAATCATTTGTATTTGTATGCTTCCTCTGAAGCTTACTTTAAAAATCTGTTTTAAGATATTACTATCCCAGCTTTGCCTGTGTTCTTTTCCAGCAGTCTAATCATTAAAATGGTCAATAACAGTCATTTATAACTGCTTGTGAGTCATATAAACTCATGCTGTGCAACCACATATTGTTGAAACCCACAGAACTTGTAGAGCCCCAGTGTTTCCAAGGATCCCAAATAAATCAGGTTCAATTTTGGGAAAAATATGTATAAAATAGTAGACAAGACATCTAGACTATTTCTATTTGCTGTAATGATGTTCGGGTTATAGAGTATGTTTTGGGAAATTAGCAGAAACATGTGTTCCTGCATCCTGATAAATAGAAGGAGAAGAAAGGTTTTAACTCTCATCTACTTTGATCCTCTGCATTGCTTTTCACACACCCCGTGTCCACCACATTGATTTGTCTCTGTTGTATCCTGGTCAGGCCTCTGGGTCGATCCATTCATTGGCTCAGAGGGTTGAGTTTTGGGTGGTAAACACAAACTGGCTTTGGAAATATTGGCACTGTTAATAATAGGAAGACAATGTTGTCACACATGCACAAAAGCCTGCTTGCACACTCATCCTAATTGGCAAATGAATTGGCAAATTGGTCCACTAGCATCTTAAATCTTCATTTCCCTGAAGATTTGCAGCAGTGACAACAGAAAAAGCCATGAATTAGTGTAGCATTTGTCTTTAAGGCAGCCACCAGGCTTTTAAATTGGTTTGTGTGGAGGTAAAGAGGGGCATCTCATTATCTATAAAGTCCCACCACTCTCTCTCTCTCTCTCTCTCTAGTCTCCTTCACTCCCTCCCTGTGTCTGCAGATTAAGAGTGTGTTGGTGTGTTGGTACAGGGATCACAGGAATTTAACGCTCTTTCTCCTCACAGCATTTCAACTCAGCCAATTAGGTATGCCGTGTCATGAAATGAATCGCGCTGAAGTCGATAAGGACCACTCATAATTGAGCTGGCATGCATATTAATTAAACAACAAGCGGTGTTTAACTGGGCCAGGGCACCCAGGGTCCTAGTGCTTGACTTGTAGTGGTCTCAGAGTCATGATCAGAACAAATCATTTACCTGCTTTAATCGGTATGTTATTATCTCTGAGTGGTTTAATCAATTCATGTGAATATCTAATTAAGATTAAGAATAGCACTCTCACTTAAACATAGAATATAAGTTTATTTTTATTGGTAACTTCTACCCGTTGAATATCAGTGGACAACTATTTTGGTTTGATCTAGACCCAGTTTGTTCCTCACATGTATTATCATTGCATTTGAGTCTTTTCTGAAAGATGAATCCCTGGTGGTCTGCCGAACACGTTTTGAAAGTATTTCCATAATCCTCAAAGACTCTTTGAACCATCTGGGCAAAATAAGGATGATAAAATGAATTTAATCCAAGTTGCTACTTTATTTCCTAGTCAAAATATGGTAGCTGGAAAGAACATAATATATGTCCAGTGTCAATTTGTAAGACTAAAACAAAAAGTTTTATTGCAAGTTATATGTATTCTTCTGTCTTCTTTCCATTATTTTCATACACACTACATCTGTATCTGTATCCGTATTTTTCCTCGTACATAACAAATAGGTAAGGACACATATCAACACAGAGGAGGAATTGCGTTGTTTTTAGACAGAATGCAAAGTGAATTTGAGAGGCGTCATGACGAAATGAATGAAAGACAACATTAGACACAAATTTGAGTTGAAAACATGACTGTGAATAACCATGTCTACTATAAATAACCTTTATACATAACTAATTTATAATAAGAAATACATTTTGAAGGAAACGTAATGTAACGTAATGTAATTGTAGTGTATTCAATCATTTCAATCCACTGACAGAGGAATGAACAATTGTGATTTGGAGCACAGCCTAATAAAAATAATAGTCTAATTTTACACATGATGATGAAGATACAGAAAAATAGAAATGCATGGCAAAAATAGACCCTCCAAAAAAAATCATGTTTTAAGGGAAGTTCATGTCTTATTAAAAGGAGCCAAGCTCCCCTGGTCCCCCTGTAGTTCGCAGTTCGCACACTGGTACAATCTATGTTATTGTGAAGTGTACCAAACATTTTTTTTTATCAAGACAGACAAAAGAGTCTTTAAAGTGGCTATAATTTCACAATGTGAAAGGGTTTGTCACAGTGAATATAGAGAGAATTATCACCTGAATCTACAGCTCCTCTTGACTTTACAGAGATTTATAGTTTCAGTTTATTATTTAGCTGTCTGGCTACCACTCTTGGTTTTGGTTCACCCTCATCACTCTCACAGCATTCACTTTCACAGATTTTTTTCAGTTGAACAGGGATTTATTTTTCAGGGGAAAATCATTCTTAGTTGTAATGTTACATGTTACATGCACAAAGTGAGGTTTAATTAAATCTTTAGTTATTAAAGTCCACAGTTATTATGGCATTGTGTACTATTGACGTCAAAGCTTTACTTGAATTTAACAGATGTTTTTTGACCTCACAGTAGATGTAAAAATCAATAATTGATTGAATGTGTGTTTTTATACTCAGTATGGGGATGGATTTGTATTTTTTCCTCCTCATTTCTGTTTGCTCGGTCTGTGTCTGGACTCGCCCGGCTCTAAGGAGGTTGCTTTAGCAAGAAAAAAATGGTAGAGGATGGATAGACACACTGAAACATACACGTTAAAGTGCACTTTGCTTCTACTAAACTGAATACACTCTACAGTAAGGCTCTATTTAAAGTGTGTGTATGTGTCTGTGTGTTCGAGCGAGGCAGAGAGAAGAGCACTTTGCTGTCATTAGGTGAGATCATGTAGAGACGGGATGACCGGGTTAATTTTTAATGCCCAGCCTTTGGATATATAAAATATGTATTCAGCCCTTGTTGGACATGAGTCTTTATATCTCTCTTCCTCTCTGCCTCACTCGTCTTACTCAAGCCTCCAATTGCTCTTTTATTCACTCTTTTTTTAGCTCTGTCTTTGCCTATACTCTCTCTTTCAGCCTCTTGGCGTGTTTGGCCCGCGTTCACTCTCTGTCTGGTCTGTTTCTCTGTCTTCTCTCTTGGCGTCAGTCCGCCTCTCTTCTCCCCACGAGTGTCTGCCCTGAGAACCAGACAGAGGAAAGGTGCCGTTTGATGATCCGGCTAGAAACGGCTTGCGGCGTGGCTGTTTTTCATTCTTTTTCTTCTATTTTTCTCCTCCCCCGGTGTGTATCTGTCTGTTTGCTCTTCAGATTTAACAGCTTAGTAACACTATTGTCACAGATCAGCCGAAATCCTAAAGAGATGAAGACAGACAAACACACACACATGGTGATGTTTTATCTAACACACACTCACCACAGGCAGGCCACCATGGAGACGATCACAGCTACATCCACAGGGACACACACTTGATTTACAGCTTACACTTGTGTCACAGTGACATAACAGTAAACCTGAGCCAGCCAATAGGGACCTGCTGTCTCAGAGATCACTGACAGCCGTGGTGATGTAACAAAGGTCACAGGGGACATCCACCTTACTGTGCTGTTTTTGAATACAGTGTTGCTAAAGTTACTTGAAATGTGTAATTAATTACTCATTTGCACATTGATAATTAAAATTAATTACTCAACAGCAAAAGTAAGTTAGTTTTGTTACTCAGCCCAGCTCCTCAAAAGGTGCCTTTAAAGGACCAGTGTGTAAGATTTAGTGGCATCTAGCGGTGAAGTTTTCCGTTTGCAACTAACTGAGCGCAGCGTCTGTATTTGACCTGAACAGTGAACAGTCTGTGAAATGTGTAGGAGAAACTACGATGGCTGCGAAACTCTTTAGTTTATCCATTTTGGGCTACTGTAGAAACATGGTGGTTCAACATGGTGGACTACAAGGTCTGTAGATTAAAACGGTTTATTCTAAGGTAACAAAAACATAATTCCTATTTTCAGGTGATTGTACACTAATAAAAACATACTTATGACCATTATATTCCATTTCTGCCAATAGATCCTCCTAAATGTTACACACTGGACCTTTAAACAACTCCATATCCTCTATACACCTCCCAAATGTTGTT
>NW_023339718.1:10619997-10620255 GCF_004916995.1 Morone saxatilis
CAACTGCACAGTCAGCTGCTGTCAGTCACTTACCTTATGGTGCGTCTCAGCTGCAAATGTATGCACATATAATTAACGAACATAGCTAATGACTTGAGCTCATGACCTTAGCTTGTTTGCTGAGGAAGACTAAAACATACTAACCATTGCTGATGTGCCAACCGTTTGACGTGTCGGATGCATCTCCGCCACACTCGCAATCCTTTCCAGCTCAAACTAATGGGAAGTGAGATGCTGTTAGCTGACAATATGAAGTTT
>NW_023339718.1:10620265-10620488 GCF_004916995.1 Morone saxatilis
TTGAGTGCAAAAGAGGTGTGTGAAATGCTTTCACAGACAATAAAAACAATCAGGACAGCTGCGTCCTGCCGTGTAAAGTGCATCCACAACAAACCAGGTGCCATAGAAATGAAACGTGAGTTTATGGTGTACTGACTGATTAGTGTTGATTGGCAGTTTCACATGTGGTTTTCCTGACAAGATGTGGCCAAAGAGACCGCCGTGGTCCTGTGTGTGTGTGTGT
>NW_023339718.1:10620634-10626324 GCF_004916995.1 Morone saxatilis
CACACACACACACACACACAAGCACTCACAGCCTTGAGGGGATCTGTGATGCATATAATATGACAAAATGACAATCTAGGGAACATTGACAGCTTTAGTCAATAGGTTAGGAAGGTACAAATGGAGAGGGGATAGATACATGCATTATACATGCATATATTTATATTTCCTTTTATATGTGTGTGTATGCATTAGTCACACCTTACATACACAAGTGTTGTTTTGTGCTCAGTTACGTACACTTAAGTATGAGAATCCTTGTGTGCATCCGCTTGTGATGAGTAGGTATTGATTGAGGAGCAGGTAATGAATGCAGAGTGATTATTGATCTCTCTGTCTGCACTGTGTTTATGAACTGCATTCAGACTGTATTTACTGGCATGTTAGGAGGCTGGAATATAACCACAGCAGTATATCATCACCAAGAGACCTAAATGTTGCTGACGTATTTCTTTCCATTAACATGTGTTACCATGATAAAACTGTAATCACAGAAATATTACCCAAGAGGGGATTGTTTGCTGTGATTATGGCACAGTGATGCAGCTGGTATCAGATATAGCTGAGAGGTTTATGTGATAGGCATGGATGGAACGATATCTACCAGGATTTTAATTTTAATGTGTTTTATTTATGTATTTACAGAGAGACACCAAAGGCCAGTTCCTGTTGGACCATGTGTGTAACCACTACAACCTACTTGAGAAAGACTACTTTGGTATTCGATATGTGGACCCAGAGAAACAGAGGGTAACTATCCCACTCACATGCACAACAACCAAAAGCAAGCTTACAACTATTTCTGTCAATCAATTAATCTAGTTATTTAGTCTACAAAATGTGTATAAAAAACTGAAAATGCCATTTCCAATTTTAAATGTGCTTGTTTTGTCTGTCCAACAGTTCAAACCAAAAGATAGTTTAAAATGATATAAAAAGAGAAAGAGTAAAGCTAAAATCAGCAATTGACCTATAAGCCTTGGTCAGCTGTCTCCTTTCCTGTACTTAGATATGCTATGTGCTATGCTCAATTATGTTGACTAAATTTTGAAGATGGTTAAAAGATAAAACCAACATAGGCTATATCTTAAGACAAAGACAAATCTTAAGTTAGGAGAGAACATGCAAACTCCACACAGAAAGGTCCTGCGGCAGCCCAGATTTAGACCCAGGACCTTCCTGCTCTGAGGACAGACAGTGTTAACAGTGCTAACAGACAGTGCTAACCAGTGAGCTCATACAAATTTTACCACATCAAAAGTTAGCAGAATTAAAACAACAACAAAATAAAATTAAACAAAATAAAGAAACTGACGATCACACGTACTTACAGTAAACAGCTCCTCTGAGTCAGCATGGCTAAAATGGTATTGTTGGATAATAATCAAGAGGCAGTCGGTACATTTTATTACAAGTTCAAGTGACAAATAATAACAAGAACAAGTCTCCATATTTCAAACATCCCACACACAGAAGAGACCAGATGCTTTGTCTCAACAGAAACTCAGTCTGGCTCTAGCTGCATTTAAAATGCAAAATGAGAAAGGAAAGGAAACAAGCAAATATTAGCGAGATATGTTACAGCATAAAAGGCACAGCACAAAAGAGTGAGGTAAATAAAACTCTATAAGAGAATAAAGATTACAAACTGCAGTTTAAAACACTGCAAAGTTGTTGAAGTAACTAGTGTAGCAAGTGTTTTTATGTAATTGGATGGGTGCAGCCAATTTATGTTGTAATAGATTTGGAAAAAATGTCCAAATGTGCCAAAGGGATAGAGGGCCAATAGGCAGCTTTCCTTCAAATGTTCAAAGGTCACCACTTCTCCCTCATAAGCACCACTGAGATGCCCCTGATCAAGGCCCTTAACCCCCAACTGTTCCAGTAGAGTTGCTCAGTGGCCCAAAGGTCAGACTGTGGTACCGCCAATACAGCTTTACTCTTAATGAAACTTCATTGAATAAAAAAGTGTCTTATTTGTTCAGCTTTTGCTCATTTTAAGAACATTGTAAACTGTAATATAAATACAAATGTCAAGTTCATCCAGCAGGGTCAGAGCAGTCAGTTTAGAGAGTATATTGATCTTCTAATGACCAAAACTAGAAATACATCCAATGACGCATTTAAATGCATGTAATTTTCTGATATGATATTTGTCTTTGATGCACTGAAATTGCCTCACATTGCTGAGGTTAAGCATTGTGTCATTCAGTTATTCGTCAAGAACATAATGAGATTTTTGATTTGGAAAAACTTGTGTTGTTGGATCTCAGTGAAATGGTGATACATACTCCTTAAACTGATCTGCTCTAGAGGTCGGTGTCTTTATTTTAGGATAACATTTGTCTTTTTTCCTCTTTCTCTCTCTCTTTCTTTCTCTCTGTGTCTCTCTCTCTCTATCTGTGTCTCTCAGCACTGGCTGGAGCCCAATAAGCCCGTGGTGAGGCAGATGAAGTGTAAGTGTCACTACTGATCCCCCTGGTTTTCTGTGCGTTTTGCACTCGTGCGTACACATTCCTGTGTGTACATTTGTGTGTGCATGTGTTTGTTAGTGCCTCGCATGCAGGCCTACATTTGTCTCCCAAGAGACACTCCAGTGTGAGGGGGTCAAGCTCTACTGCAAACGGACAGCACCGCAGGGACTCAGACAGAGTCACTCACGACAGCACACACTCACATGTGTTAAAGCCAGAGGATATTCCAAAAGTCCCAAAAAATAAAATCTGATGATCAGCATGAAACCTCTTGCAGGGAAAATTCATTATGTATGGAAAAAAAAAAAAAAGTCACAAAAAAAATCACTACCAGCGTCTATATACCCAGGGCACAATGCTCACATTACCATTTGCCATGAGTAGTGACAGAGCCAGACAATGTCGGACAGCATCTTTTTCTCAGAAACACCACAGGGAGACAAAGAGAGACACAATAAAGACAGACAAAGTGACAAGAGCAGGGTTTCTCAGACACACAACAAACTGCCAGAGGGACAAGTGGCCCAAAGAGGAAATAAAATAACAAAATAAAACACACAGATGTGGCAAGGGATAATAAGACAGATAACTCAATTGTCAAAAGAAGTAAGGAGGTTGCCTGTTTACTTTTAAAGGCTCCTGACTCTTCTTCAGTGCTTCATTTTAAGTAGGTGGTGGATGTCACGCAGGTTGGCGTTTATGTCGGTTCGTTTGAGTTGAGTTGTAAATGCTGACTAAAACTAAACATAAAGCTATTTCAGGGAGAAAAGACAAACTCTGTCTGTTGACCGCTGAATTCTCTCTTAATGTTTACCTCTAAAAGACTTTTTCATGTTCTGCAACCAATCAATAGCAGTGAAGAAGAAGATGTACTCAGACCTTTTACTTACATAAATACTCTGTTAGAAGTAAAAGTCCTGTATTCAGAATCTCACTTAAGTAAAAGTATATAAGTATTAGCGTGAAAATATACTTAAAGTACAATAATAAAAGTACACATTGTGCATAATGGCCAATTTCAGAATCATATGAAATTTAAGGATAATAATTATTGATACATTGATGTGTACATAACTTTAATGTTGCAGCTGGAAAAGGTGGAGCTAATTTCAGCTTCATTATACACTGAAGTAACAGTATAAATTACCATAATATGAAGCTTTTTGTTGATTCTGGCGGCCCCTGTGTAATGAAACATTATGGCAATGCATTGACATATCGGTGTGTTAAATCCCATTGTGAGTTATTGTGATTTATTATTTTAATCAAATTTTGCTTTGTCAGCCACCTTTTATACGAGGTGGTTGTTTGGAACAAAATCAAGAAGCAAACATTTTACTTGGAAACTAATGAACTTATCCATCTCCTCTACATCTGCTTTCCAATTTTTACATTTCTGTCTCGCCTTTAATCTTTCATTCTAATAAACTGTTGCCAAATCCTGATGTTGTTGATTTTATATAGTTAGCTGTAGTTAAACATTATTCTATCAAACGTCTAATAAAAGTAATACTTTGCTTTTCGTCTACCTGTGAGATCAGCAAAAACGTGTCTGTGTCTGAAGTTCGGCCCCCCCTTTTAATGACTGTCCTGTTCTTTCTGTACCGCTATAAATTAATAAAGGAGCTATTAGCGGTGCATTTTGCTTCATCAGAACATGTGCGAGAGGACAGGAGGAGATGAGTGAAAATGAGAGATGGAGGAAGAGAGAGAGAGGGAAAAAGAGTGATTAAGAGGAAATGTGTCGGGGGGAGGTGGGGCTAATGCTGAAGGGACAGAGAGGAGACAGTGATAGATCATGTAGCTAAAGAAAGAAGTCAGATTCAGTGAGAAAAGATGGAGAAAAGAGGAGATTGGTGAGACAGTTTGAGATGAGAGACGCTGACAGAGAGTGAAAGAAAGAAAAAGAGATGAGAGAGAGGGATGGAGGACGAGTGTTGAATAGATCTGAGTCGTACTGACACATCAGTTCTCCCCATGGCAGGATTTACTCTCAAATTAGGATGTGTTTTATTTTCTCTTTGTGCGTCCCAGCTTATGTGCATACGCGTCACATTTTATATGAGTGTGTGCACATACTATTGTGCAATTCACTTTCTCTGAAATCTTTGAAAAAAATAAAAAAAAGCATCTTGGTCCCTTAAGCCTGAGCAAAAAAAAAAAAAGCAGCTTGAATTCTTTGGGAGCGAGTGGGAGGATTGCGTCTTTCATATTGCTCAGCATGTATTATGTAGATGTGTGCTGTTTTTCATAGCTGGATAATACCGCAGAGGATCCCGCCATTAAAGACAGAGTGGTGAGGGCACTCTGTAAAGATTTCTGCTCCCATGTTAGATGATACTCACTTTCTTCCGCCTCCTCTGCTGCGTCCTTTGTTTCTTCTCTGTCTCTTTGGTTTAAGTTTATGCTTGATGCTCCACATCAGAATAATTTCCTACATCAAATGATCCTTTGAAACTAATCCTTATCATAATTACACTCAAACCATATGTGTCACTGGTGGAATGTCACTAAATACTTACTTGACTTACTTGAGTGTCTTCTTCTGAAGCCACTTTGTACTTCTACTCCAAGAAAATTCAGAGTTAAATATGTGTACTTCACTACAATTATTTGGCAGCTTTAGTTGCTAGTTATTTGATAAATTAAGATTTTTGCACAGAAAACACATGAAAATATACATGTGTTCATCCTGATTATGATTGAGATTAAAGACCACATCAGATGGTGTTTTTATCACACATTTCTAAAACTATCTATGTGCCACTGAAGCATGATGGCAGGTAGCGTAAAATCCCCCAAATTCTCCAATCTAAACAACAAACTACGTCAGCGTTTTCTAATCTGATCCTCCATTTCAGTCTTCGTCAGTGCCACCTATAACTGTTAGAAACTATAGGTAAAGATCTGTGAATTCATAATTGGATTATAATAGTTTCTACTGATTCCTCTGAGGTTTCTACGCTATATATTGTCACATAATGCAAATGTGCTAACTTCAATGAGTAAACTTTAAATGTTTGTGTGTGTGTTGATGCCATTTTGTCAGATGTTAGACCCCAGGAGGGAGTTTAAGCTATTGCTGTCGTTTGATCCGAGCCCCACAACCTATCATTGACTCTGTGTGTGTGTGTGCGTGTTACCGTTCATATTTAAATACCACTCTGAGCTCAAATTCTCTCCTACACACACAGACTCACACACACAGACTCACAC
>NW_023339718.1:10626349-10628682 GCF_004916995.1 Morone saxatilis
GTGTGTGTGTGTTTGTGATGAGTAATTACTGTAATTATCAAATGACTAATCAGTATTAGAGGCATACCGCGATTTCTTTTTTTGTCTCCAACTTCTTTTTCTCTCCAGTTTTACATAATCCTCAATGTTCTGCTCCATTTCTCACTCTCTTCTTTTCTTTTATCTCTCTCCTCTCCTTTTTCTTCTCCTCTCCTCGTTGAAACCAGTTACTTTCCTTCTATAATTCTTCTCTCATCTTTCTCTCATCTTTCTCTCTCCACTGTTTCACTTCTTCTTCTTCGCAAACCTACTTTCTGTCCTCTCTCTAACTCTTTTCTTTTTTTCTTTTCTTAAACTGTCTTCTCATACTTGTGTCTCTCTTGTGTTCAGCAGCTCAGCAGCCGTACACGATGTGCTTCCGGGTCAAGTTTTATCCCAACGAGCCAATGAAAATCAAGGAGGAGCTCACCAGGTAAAAACAAACACAATGGGTGGTTTATGTGTGATGGAGTTAAAAGGGAGTGACAGAGAAAGTGTATAAAAGAACAATACACAGGGGAACCCAATGTAACAGAGCTGAGTCCCCTCTCTCTCCCCCCTTTCCTGTCACTCTTCAGATATCACTATCAATTAACAGCAATAAAAGCCCCAAAATAAAACAAATATGTCTTTATTCAGTGAAGTATATAGGAGAAATTTTGTTTTGTTGGCTTTAAAATACATTTAATATCCAAGTTTTGCCACCATGATTCTAATTGTGTGATAACTGCATCATTTGAAAAAAATTTCACAAAATGTCATCAATTTCTTCTATTTGCTTTTTTTTTTTTAGCCTTTAGCCTTTGTCAAATCTGAAAATTGACAGATGATTTATATTCAGAAATACAGTATGAATCAGTTTTTGCAATCACCGTGTTTTTCTTCCTTTCTCGTCCATTTTGATGCAGATGCTAAATGTTATGTGGTTGCCACTTATGACAGCAACATGTACTTACGGTGATTTTGTGTTAATATATTATAAGTTACAGCTTACTGAGTATCACCTCTACAATCTCAGGCTACTTGTAATATGTTGCATTGCAGATGCATATATTATTAAAACAGTTTGTTTGGTATGTCATTATATTTCTGTTTTAATAACTCTGCTATAGTCCAACTTGTGGAATAACTGTTAATACAAACTTTATAATAACCTCCCTCTCCCTCCTCCCCCCAAAGACACACACACACACAAACACCTCTCGGGCCTGGTGATAATTAGAGATGCACACTCAGCGGGGACTTTGTTTTCATGTTCTCCGTCCCATCTGAGCTGTAATGTCTCACCATATCTGCTTCTCTCTAACGATAATTTTTCTCGTCCCTTCCTCCATCTCTGCTTTTCCATCTTTCCCCCTCTTTTCCATACTTTTCAGATCTCTCCGTCTCTCCATAATTTCATCCCTGAGGTGTCTCCTCCTTCCCTTCTGTTAGTCTGTCTCTCTGTCCTCCTTCTTCCTCCCTGTAATCACAGCTCTTTCTCCGCCCTCAGGTGTCTCTTCACATCTCTCAACTCATATTGGCATATCTCCCTGTCCTCTGCAACTTTTATTACTTAAAGGTGTTTTTGCACATCATCAAAACTTCCCTCTTTGTTTCCCTGCTTCCTCTTTGCTTGAGTTCGCCTTCAGTTTCTGTTGTGTCTCTCTAGAGTTTTCATTTATCGTGCTTTTTTTACAACCATATCCTTGCATTTCAACCATTTGACAAGACTGCATTTTTATGTAATCGTCGTATCCATTTCTGTTCATTAGCTTGTCTTAAAGGAAAAAAAACTCAGCTCAGAGTCCTCAGGGAGCACCATTGCACTACATTGCTGCTGATGAGTTTGGAGTGGACATAGTAGTTATAGTCGAGCTGCGTTTGGAAGTTCAGAAGGAACTGCAGTCAGTGATGAAATCCAATGGAGTGCTCAAGTCTTTTTTGGGGAGGGATTTTTTTCATCCTCAAAATCCCAAAACTATTATGCTAATGTGTGTGTGTGTGCTACATGTGCTCCAGTTTGCAGGATGTTATTTGAAGTCTGCCATTTTCCTCCCAAATATCAAAAACAGTGAAAAAACAACCCGATATTTTTAGCAGTCCTATCTGTATTAGGTGATCCTGCGCCTCACAGAGGATAATTTACGTTTTATGTAGGGTGGCAGAAAGTATGATTGATTAAAGATTAAAGTCTTATTACAGACATACAGCCTTTTTTCACCCACAATCTTTCCCTAACATAAACCATACAGTGTAGTTTCCATGCGCATAATGCTGAAAACAAGAATTTTAAATATATTAGCATTGAACGTACACTGATCAGCCATAAAATT
>NW_023339718.1:10628782-10663672 GCF_004916995.1 Morone saxatilis
AATTAAAGAAACTGACCGTTTGGGAAGATGAAATGTTTTATGACAGCTGATTTTATAAAGGTTGTGTTCATTGATTAAACCAGACAAGTGAGTGTGTTTAACACCTCTGTTAAAGGACAGACTGAACTTCCTGTTACATAAAACAAGAAGCATGTAAGAGACACTGTAACTGTAAGATTGAGGCAAGAGTTCAGGGAAGGAAACAGAAGATGAGAAGAAGAAGAAGAAGAGAGGAGGAATCTCTGCATGCGACAAAGAAGAAAACAGACCAAGGACCAAATTAAAAACAACTGAGAAGGTCATGTAATTATAGATAACTGTGTGTTTTAGGCCAATTTGAGGAACCTGCACGCGGCTACAGTCTGCCTCTATAAATAAAACTATTTAGTGACAGCAGCAGGCACTCCATTCAATCTTTCATGCTTTCCTTCTGCTGCTTCTGTCACTTGAGTTAGAAAACTAGTTTAATGAGTCCGTTGACTGTGGTGTTTCGTCACCTCTGGAAACTCATCTGTATCCACGGCAACACACGTCCCCATAGTTTCAGCACCACTGTCGCTTCTCATCTCCTTGGTAACACTGGGACAAATCAGCATGTCAGCAGCATTGCCTAAACTTGCCTCCACTGAAGCCGTTTCCATGGTAACTACAGTACCAATCGCTGCTGTACGGTAGTTGTTTCCATAGCAATAGTCTCTCTAATTATCATAGTAACACAGCTAGATCATTATGAAAATCAAAGACTGTGGCTGTATTTGTTTCATGAATTTTACCCTTAATTATATGGAAATATTTGATATGAATACAACATGATATTATAATGATTTGTGTTACTTTACTGTATCGAACATCATGTAATTCAGACTCATTTTATCACAATAAATACTAAATGCACACTTGCAGTGCTGCAGCCGTGCATTTCCTTAACAAACAAACGTTCACTTTGAGTCACAAATGTAAACAACATTTAGGTTAAGTCAGTTTTTTCTTTCTTCTTAACTGTGTCTGTTTGTCCAGGTATCTGCTGTACCTCCAGCTGAAGAGAGATATCTACCATGGTCGTCTCCTCTGTCCTTTTGCTGAAGCTGCATATCTGGGAGCCTGCATTGTACAGGGTGAGGTCTAGTGACAACCAGACGATTTTATACTGACTTACTGACAGTGAATTTATTGGTGATTTAGCATGTTGACAGGTATATTTGATTTTTAAGAGTCATACATGGGTACAAGCAGCAGCTCTACAGGGTTTTCCCCCTTGCTTTGCTGCATTTTCACTACTTTGAACAAAGTGCAAACATTGCTTAGTAAACTGTGCTGTTGTTGATGTAAACATGATATTGGTGATGGCCCCTGGCAGATTCATAATATATCACAGTTTTTAATACTTTAGCAGTTTATCACTCTGTGTGCTGCATTCTTACTGTAAATATCGTTGTCCAACATGTTAAAGGAGTTATGGCAGATGTTGGTGGCACATGGCCTGTTTAATTTTAGTGCTGAAATCATCTCAAATTTTGTCGTGGGGATGTCACACCCTTACATACTGCATATAAAAATATAAATATATAAAATCTGCATATATAACACACACAACACAACACATCACATGTTGTAACATAACAGCCAACAATTGAATAGGGTATTAAACTTACCTGGTAATCCTTTGTAGATGTATTTTTATATCGTTTTATTTTTATACTTGAGGTATACATGGATACCTTTGTGTTTCACAGTTTAGAGTTTAGCATTTAGCATTTGGGATATATCGTGTTATTTATAAGAAATATAATCACAAATCTCCCAGCAGATCATTGTTAAACAGCATTATGATCATGTGTCAAGTCTGATATGTCGACCATGTTTCCTTTTATTTCTTTTTGGCCTACTCTTCCACCTGAACTTATCATAAATTAGTAAGCTAACAGTTAGGTACAGCTGTCAGTTACAGGGTGTAAATATTTAGTACAACTAATTTGGTGCAAGCTGTTAAGATTAAGTGTTGCGTAACTTTAAATCTCCGCTTAATTATCATTTACAGAATATCATAATTTAATGTGAAAGAAGAGCTGGTGCAACCCGGCAATCTGGCAATCAAACCAATCAGTCCATTTGTCTGGTCTCTGCCCCATTAACTGACTACATTTCAACTCATTAGACTGGTAATCCTACATTTTAAAACACTACAAGAAGAAATAAGTGAGAATTTCTCTTCAGTTAATTAGCAGTAACAGTGCAGAGCCACTTGCTTTATTATGGATTAAGAGCTGAGCTGTATCATATGAATGAACCCTTCTGGCTCATACACAAATCATTGAACTGTGCAAACACTCTCCGATTGGCTCATATCCCCAGAGAGCAGAGTGTGACTGGCTGCGTTATCTCAACCCAGAGTGTGTCTGCGTCGTATCATTGGCTATGCTCTGATTAACGAGGGCAGGTCCCTGTCCCACTTTGTCAGGGTGTTGATTACGGAGCTGGAGAATAGGTTGAGGATTACTGTTTAATTAAACTCCAGGCAAGTATTTGATTTAACCTTTATTATGACTGCTAATTAAGAACGGGTTTAACCAAGAAATTAGTGTCTGTTAGGACTTTGTACTGGATTCAATAAGGGACATATTTATCTCTCAGGCTTTTTGGGTATTTTCCCCCTGTGGAAACAAAACTATTATCAAAAAGATCTCTCTTTAAGTCTTTGTTTGGGCTTGAGCAGATATGCTGATGACAAAAAGCTGTTAAAGGAATAGTTTAACATTTTTTGGATGTTACGTTTTTTTTTTTTTTGGTGGAAAGTTAGATGAGAAGATTGATACCACTCACATCTGTTTGTTTAATATAAGGCTAAACCAAACAGCTAGTTAGCTTAGCATACGGACTGGAAATGGGAAAACAGCATGCTTGGTTCTGTCCAAAAGTAACAAAATCCACCTGTAACCTCGAAAACTCACTAAGTAAAGCTGCAGTAGGTAACTTTTATAAAAATAACTTTTTGTCATGTTTTCTGAAACCGGTTGTTTTCATCCAGGCCCGGTGAAGTTTCAGCAATGTGACAAAACATTAATATAAAAAATGGTGTTGGCCATGTCGGACTAATTCCTGGCACTAAACAGTTGCCATGCAAACAGCAGAGACTCCAGGAAGTTACTGTTCCTGACCAAGAAATAGCCCAAATAGTCTGGCATATAAACTCATAAAATGGCAATTTTTTGTGTTTACAGTTTTACAGTTTTTGTACACATTAAATAAACAAGATATATTGTGTTAATTAATTAGCTTTGGAGGTTCTGGTAGGTAGATGTTGTTGCCTTTGGACAGAGCCAGGCTAGTCTTTATGCTAAGCTAAGCTTATCGTCTGCTAACTCCAGCATCTTCTCTCCACCACAAAGCACATAAGTATATTTCTCAAAATCATTTATTTAGCATGTTTAATTGCTACTGCTTGAAAATGTTTATTTGTTACTTTCAAACAGATATACACACGCACATTTAACCAGGGTTGTAGACCATTTTCACACTAATGTCACCCTCTGTCTTCAGCTGAGCTCGGGGACTACGACCCAGAGGAGCACCCATCAGACTACATCAGAGACTTCAAGCTGTTCCCTAAACAATCCCTCAAACTGGAGAGGAAGATTATAGAAATACACAAGAACGAGCTCAGGTAAAAGAGATGTGTGTGCGTGTGAGTCTGCTGCGGTTGTTTGTTGTCTGCAGCAGCGTCTTTGTTATCAGTTTACTGTTTGATTTTGGTGACAGGCGTGGATGCTCACTCCTGTGATCTGTTTTCAAAACATACAATTTCCTACTCTGCAGACAACAAAGTGCTTTCTGTCTTTCTGGCTAGAGACAAAATTGGATGATACCCAGACATTCGCAGAAGGTATTTCAGTTTAGATTCAGCTGAAAGTAAATGAAAACTCAAATTAATTTGCAGGGAAATGAGCATGAATTATTTATTTCAAGCTTGTTTTGGACACCTTGCTTGTTACCATGAGATTTTTTCAAAATTTAAATTTGGATGAAAATCAACCTTACAGGATGGATGGAGTAAAACATGAGCTAAACCCAGACCTGATAAATTAGATGTCCTCTCTTTGTTCGAGGAGATAAATCGGCTGTGGAATACATTGCAATATAAGGAAGAGCGGGACATTAATGCGTTTCCGCATAGATATACAGATGATTCAAAATAAAAAAGATAAACATGTGTTAAAATTAATGTCCCACTCTTAATCTTAAACTGTACTCTGCACAGACAGAATAAGTTCTTTAAATCATAAAATCACATGCAGTAACGTACATGAAACCCCCTCCCTCGGGTTGTGTGTGTGTATTTGTATCATCGCTGCAGCTCATGAATCATGTTGTTAGGTTTGCGACCGTCACACTTACAGCGATTATAGAACATCAAAGACAAATCCTCCATTTCCCACAGCACAGAGGCAGATGATGCTCAGTGCCCTCCGTCTGCCCTGATGGGTCTGACGAACGGGATTAACAACATGTAGATTACTGCTGAGCCATAGAAGGAGACTTCAGGTGGTTTACAAATAGGATGGGGTGGACTGTGTGTGTCTGTGGGTTGTACTCAAGCAGTTCTTTAATGGGTTTAGCATTGTACGCAGTTTTAATGTTTATTTATTTGTCTGGCGTCAGTGTGAGCAGCAATGTATATCACTCAGTTTCTTGACTTTGCAGCATTTCCACACTCCCACTGAGCATGTGACCTCTTTTGATGTGTCTGTTTCTGCAAAATGTTAAAACATTATCAAAATTTGGGCCAAATGTAATGATAATAATAATTTAGTGAAACATGCAGAAAAACTAAAGTTTTCATTGTTAAAATTTGTACTGGAGACAGCAACAGTTTCTCTCATCTCATGTTGACATTGTGGTTTTCTCTCACTTTAAAGCCTGTTGTCAGCTGTTGGTGTCAGTGCTCTCTCCCTTCAGGCCATGAGTCCATATTTAGGATGGACACTGAGAAATCATTTGAGGACACACAAAAGACACATAAGAAGTCAGTTCATGCTGCTATTGTATGTACACACAATAATAAAAATAGATGAACTGCAGACTATAAGTGCCCTTTTTGACTCATTGTGGAAAAATACGAAAAAGATAAATTGAATCACCACAAAGGCATTACCATACCTTTTATTTGTATAGCAAATCATAAGACAAGTTATCTCAGGACACGCAGGTCTACCGTATTCCTTATAAAATGATTTACAGAGACCCAGTTCCCACCATGAGCAAGGACTTAGTGACCGTGGCAAGGAAAAAGTTGCTCTTACGACGCAGAAACCTTGAGCAGATAATGACTTGAATGAAAACATCCGTAATAATGATGATTTAGTTTCATAACCAAACACAACAGCACCAACGTGTTGATTTTAATACAAAATGTTCCTCTCCTCTCTTTTAGGGGCCAGTGTGCTGCATTAGCAGAGTTGAACATGCTCCAAAGGGCTCACAGTCTTGAAACGTATGGAGTTGACCCCCACCCATGCAAGGTAACATTAGTGAAGAATGTACACTTTAATCCAGTCTGGCTGTAAAACCGGCTGCTGTTGATATTGACACGGTCGCACTGATCAAAGTGATCATAATTAACCCAAAATTATTGACGCATTTTGTTGATCAAAAATATCTCACTGTCTTATAGACCCTCCACCTCATGTCTCCACCTTTGTCACAAATTGTTCACTGTATACGCAGTATGTACTGTGTACTGTACATGTATGTATACATACATAATGCCTTAAAACATAATTTCTGGTATATAATAATTTCCACACAGACCTTTAACTCATTTATTATACAAAGTCATTGGGGCAGTTACTCTGATCATGTGACACTGAAACTTATGGTTGCGGTTATAGCAATTATTAATACAGTCCTCTCTTAAGTAAGAAGTTACGCTGTCTGTTGTCACTGTATTCTGATGTTTTTTATTTTTAATCTGCATCATTATAGATGAAAAGCTTATTTCAGTTGCAGCCATTCATGCACGGATGTAAATATTCACCAAAGTTGTTCATGCAGTTGTGTGGAAGTACAAGTACTGGCTTATGGGTCTGTGTCTCTTTACTCTCTGCTTGTTTGCCCTTAATTTACATATTAAACAAACTACTACACACATGATTAACTTGACCGACAGCAGCCTTTTAGCAAACCTGAGAGTTCACCAAGAGAAGAGTGAGGAAAGGTCAGTGACCATCATCAGATCCAGTCAGCTGCTAGTTTACATTTGCACCTTTGGAAAACATCCTGGTCAACAAAAGTATATTCTTATTGACTGGTTAGAGAAAATCATCAAGTCACTGTCATTAAATCTTCATCGTGAAGATCTACAGTTAGTACTATGGTTCCTTTGATAAAAATACAGCTTGTGCTTTATTCTTAGAGTTTCTCTTGGACTGTTGTGACGGATGAGACAGACTGAATCTGAACAAAATATTTTACAATTCCCCCATTCTCACCCTCATCCTTGAAACAGGGACACCCTCCTATGGAAAAGCTTGTCAAAGCATGCTGCCCAGATAAACAAGATATTTAAATTCTGTCTATTGGAGAGGACCCCCTTTATCTGCAGTGGAGCAGTGTTTTTAATTTGGTTTGCTGGAAATGGCTGTTATTGCTGGAGCCGAAACATCGTGCACATGCGGAAACATGAAGATTAAGAATCAGAGAAAGTAAGCAAGACAATGTGGAGAATACAGAGTGATGATAGAGATACAGAGAGGTACGCCAGCAGAGGAAAGGAGGTCTACAGATGATAAGCAACGATGTGGGAGAGTGACAGGAACATATTGTTGTGTTCCGCTCTTACTCTGTTGTTGATATTGTTTTCATTTCACCTCAATATATCAAACTGAGTGTACCTGTTCTGCATTTTCTGTGCCGTGTTCTTGATGCCAGTTACTGCAAATTGGGGGTTGAAGTTTGAAGCAAACAAGTGATTTTTGAGTAGGTGCCATTACCATGGAGATTATTGATGGCCCACTTGCCTCCCCGCTGGTAATCCACCTGTATCCTATATTGCCATGTGCTGCCTCTCACTCTGCATGTTTGTGTGTGTGTGTTTGCAGGATTTCACAGGCTCCACAGCCTTTCTTGGGTTCACAGCCACAGGGTTTGTGGTCTTCCAGGGAAACAAGAGGATCCACCTCCTGAAATGGTACAAAATTGTCCCTAATTCTTGAATATAAACCTGTAAGGATGGAAATTAAATGTGTAGCCTCTATTAAATGTAATCATAACATACTCTCACTCTATGCTTCATCTCAAATTTAATATTTACTTTAGCAATTTAAAATGACTGAAATTGTCATGGCGGAGCTTTCTTCTGAATAAATCAGTTACTGTTAATATGACAGTCCAGTGTGTAACATTTAGGGGGATATATTGGTAGAAATGGAATATAATATTCATAGGCATGTTCTCATTAGTGTATAATAAAAGAATTGTACTGGCCACCATAGTTTCTCCTTCGCACTTGGAAAGGGAGGGTGAAGCGAGTGAGTTTCAGTCTGCAACTACACAGCCAGATGCCACTAAATCCTACACACTGGTCCTTTAAACTCAATGAAACTTCATATTGAGATTATCTTGATTCATTAATTTGATGAACATTTAGCAGCTTCCGACAGTGTTTTGGTTGTATGTTGTAACTGTTAGGTACACAATGACGTTCACTAATACACCATGTATTAGAAATGATGCCTTTGCACTCACAGCTTTTCTTAAGTAAAAGAACATAAGAATTAACAACAAAATGTACGTTACGTATCAGAAACACTTGTTATGCAGTGTGAGCCTTTCTAGAGTGTTATACTGTTACATATGTTATGTAATTAGATTATTACGAATGTGTTAATGTTTGTGGACATTTAATGTTGCAGCTGGTCAACAATTTCTTACTATTTATGTATTTTTTGGTATTTTAATCTATAACAATGCTTCATATTTTAGGATGGTTATATGCTTTAATAGAAACTTAAATCTGAAATTCAACTAGCATATACATAGCTGTGAAATAAAGGTAGTGGAGTAAAAATAATAAAGTATCAATATCATATAATGTAAGTACAAGTAAAGTACCACCAAAATTGTATTCAAGTACAGCAGGTGTAAATGTAAACAAGCCTAAAAATGCTAAAACTCACTGTATATCATGACTTTAAGGACACAGCTTTGAATTAAAAGTAATTATACCACCTTTGATCATATCCTGAAGAGTCAGGTTTCTGATCTTAGAATATAAATTTCCTTCAGTCAAATTTGTTTTTATTATTTAACTTTAACGCTGATCATATTTTTTACTTATTCTTCTTTGCAGGAATGATGTTAGCAAGCTGAAGTTCGAAGGGAAAACCTTTTACGTTATTGGGATACAGAAAGAGGTGAGTGCAGTGTCCTCCTGCATCCACTTTCTCCTCTAAAGGGTCAAACTGAACAATAAAATGTGCTGTGTAGTTTCCTCCATCACGATGATGAATTGTGTAGTCTTGTTTACTAAAGCCGTCATCATCATACTGACCTGTTAGATCTCAACCTCTAATATTTATCAAGAGGAAAAAAAGACTTTGATGTATATGCACAGTTATTGTCTGTGTTCATTTGGATTCAGTTTTATGTTAGTGACTGCTTTTGACCTCCAAATGTACTGTACATCCTTTGTTCTCTTTCCTCCTGCCTTTCCTTTCCCCCTTTCTTCATCTGTGCAATGGTTACATCAGATAAATGTGCTATGAAACTGTACTGTTTGTCTATGTAATCCTGTCCACCATCACACACACTGTATATGTGTGTCACTGTTTCAGATCTCCTTAACAGGCAGGATTCACTGTAACAGGATGGTGGGTGTGTTACAACTAACCTCCTCACTCACATTACGTGTCGACTGTGGCCCAAATATGAGACTCCTTCACTGCATACGCGTTAGGACTTGGACAAATATAAATATATATGACGTCTCTGCTTGAAACTTGACAGAAACAGCGAAAACTTAAAGGCTTAAAATGTGTGTTAAATTACAACCAGAACAGGTGTCTTGCATTTGGGACACATGTTTCATCTGTACGCTCGATGTTTGTCATCCAGTCCGGAGCTGTGGTAGATTCTGGGCGTTTTTTGGGTGCATTGTGCCTTAGATATGTACATACCACCCTTATTTAGCAAGAACAACAGCTGATTGTGTCTCATGTTGCTGTTTGACACATTAACTCATATTGATGCAGTCAGAGGTGCCTTAAAAAATACTTTGTCTCACTGTAGTTAAAGCCAGGCTGCTCTTTAATTTACCTATGAG
Organism: Morone saxatilis; assembly: GCF_004916995.1. NCBI lineage: Eukaryota > Metazoa > Chordata > Actinopteri > Moronidae > Morone > Morone saxatilis. Next base: position 10,638,099 of record NW_023339718.1, read on the forward strand.
CCAGTCGATCAGTCTCATAACTATTCTTTTACAGAAGCTCAAACCAGCTCTCTCATCTCTGCTTAACTTGTCAGTCTGTCTGCCTGTTTGTCTGTTCGGCAACTCATGAATGGCTGAAGATGCAGTTTTATCTTTGTGTTTCTGTCTCTTCTCTCTGTGTGTAAACATAGTCATCACTGGTGAGTAAATACAAGTAATAATAGCAGCACAAAACATTCTTCTACTTAAATCCTCAATTTGATGCCTCTCCCCACAGTCCTGCCCTCACCTCACTTTATGATTGGAGGAGCCTTTTTCCATATTTTCTTTAATTATTTGGTTGTTTGTGTCATTTTGTTTTGTTGTAAAGTTGTCTGCATTGTTAGTTAATTCAGTTTATTTCTTACTTTTCAGTTTTTAGCTCATTTATTTTGCGTCTTTGTCACTGAAAATATTAATTTTTATGGTTTAAATTTAAATTATAATCCCCATTCTGTGCAACTTTTCCCCATAAACTCATTGTCGAAATAAGCTTCACTGCTCCATTATCAGTAAACTATAGATTATGATGTATAATCTATAACTCTGTCCATTTTGTATATTTATTGTCAGAAAATTTCATTCAACTTCCTTTTGACTGTATATGTGTGAGTGTGTGTGTGAGTGTATTCTAAGATTTTTCACTGTATTTTATCAGGATTTGAATCATGAATTGATGTGTAGTTTGTTCTTCCACTGTGTGACAGGTCACTGCATGATTTCACTCTTTGCCCTCACCTCTGTTATTTAGCCTGGAACACATTAACTTAACTCTCCCACTTTGAGCTGATGGCAACTTTTAATGGCTTTATGACAGTAACACTTGCCTGAAATGTCTTTTAAACAGCACTTTATCTATTTTATCATATTCTCTAGTCACCTATTGGTGTGCCAGCTTAAAACAGATGTTAATGGTTGATTTAAATGGGTTTAACCAGGAGATAGCAGTTGAAAAGTAACCAGCAGATGATTGTATCCCATTGATTGATTTATTGGAAAGTTATTTCCATAAGTGCTGTTACTACTCTGTGTAATACTACAGTACATAAAAGCACATTTGCATGTCAGTCAAAGTGGGAGCAAAGGCAATTTGTTAATAATATTTTAATATGCAATTCTGGTACTTTCACACACACATGGCCACTGCAGCACATGTGTGTAAATCACAACTACCTAATATAACTGATGTGTGACACTGAGGGGGTTGAGCAATAAAGCTGACTTTAGGAAAGGAAACAAACTGGATCAGTGCACAGCCGTAAACTGTGTGGTGAGGTTTTCTGAACCATTTTATGATCCAATCTTTTTCTTTTTTAAGATTTATAGGTATTGCGTACCATGGTTGTTGCTGTTCTACAGTAACTCACTCCCATGTTATTGATCTTAGTGTTTCCTCTCTCCCTCTCTCGCTCACCCTCTACCCTCGTTGTAGAGCAGCATTGATCTTGTATCTCGTGTTACCAGGCACACAGGAGTGAAAATTAGACATTTACAGGAATATATCCCTCCTCTTAGTCCATAAAGACCTGTGTTCTGCAAGCTACAAGCCCTTTTTACTGCTGAATGCTTTGGCCAAATCACTATATCTGTCTCACATCTTGTTAAGCTTACAGCATTGGGTCTGTGGGTCAGCATTTTGCACAGCTCCCTCTTATCATGTTCAGCACTTCTCTTGTCCTTATTCACACCTAATCCAATTTCTCATACTCACTGTCTTTCTCTCTCTCTTTGTGTCTTTGTCCTTTTCTGTGCAGAAGAAACTGGTGTTGACATTTCACACCTCAACCCCTGCAGCATGTAAGCACTTATGGAAGTGCGGGGTGGAGAACCAAGCCTTTTACAAGTGCGTCTACATACTCACACACACACACATACACACACGTATTCAGGAAATCTATTGAGCTGCTATTGAACTCAGAGACCCTGGAGACAGAATTATTCCACCAAAAAAGAAATGGTTAATGTTGTAGGTAAAAAATGAGGAACGTGAGAAACATAGAATGATCATATATTATAAATCACTTACGAGTGGCTAAATTGGCTTTCCTCCATATTCCTCCATGTTTCCTTTGATTTTTAGCACATTATCGTCTTTTCACCTTATTTTCCTGCCTCTCTGTTGCTCTACTTCAATGTGCTGCTGTCCTTCTCTGGGGAGCAGCTGATCGCTCCGAGGCCGTCGCTCTAAATATTGACTGACTATTGACACTGCCGGCGTGTCAGGAATGGAAACAAGCTCGGGGTAAAGGCAAAAGTGACAGAATGGAGACTAAACTTTACTTTTGTCTGTGGTCGTGGTTGTGACGTGGCTGCGACAAAACACCACAAATGCGCTCTTTGCCTCAGTTAGGGTTCAGTGGGAATATCAACAAAGCAATATATTCCACTTGAAACCTGAACTCGATTCCTCCTTCGAGTACTCCTCTAACCACCGTGACAGATCAGATCACAATGGGATAGATCGCTATAATACTGTTACGTTAACCGTCGTTTCCACAGTCAAGAAAGACCTTTCAGTTTCAATCTTTAAGCCAAAATGTAACGCTGCAACAATTTGTTGATTAATCAATTAGTTAATGAACATCAAATTAATCACCAACAATTTTGATAATCTGTTAACGGTTTTTGACAGTTTTCAAGCAAAAATGCTGAACATTATCTAGTTGCTGCTTTTCCTTGTCATCCATCAAGGTTGGTCAGAGAAAACAAGACATTTAATCATGTCACCGTTTTCTGATGTTTTATAGACCAAACAATTTAGTTTAAAAAAAAAACAATCTGCAGATTAATCAATAGTGAAAATAATCTTTTCAGTGTTGGAGCACAACTACATCTGCTAAGGAAGACTGTCTGACACAGTCCTTGAGTGGACGTTGAGTGGTGAATCTGACAACTGACAGATTTAATTTTCGGGGCTCTCAAGACTTTAAGTGTTTACTCAGGAGTCAATGAAAATCATATCTGTGGACACAACATTTCCCACAAACACCCTGGTTTATAAATTAACTCTGAATCCTTAAAAATATGCATTTAAAATCTGAGAGGACCTCATGTGAGCCCAAAGGAAGACTGAAATAATGAAGACTTGGGGGAGAATTTGGAAACAAACTACAAAGGAGGCAGTGTGAAGAAGGAACAGGACAAAAGGAACCACTGTCTTTAAACAGCGGCTCAGATGTAATGTGGAGATGTCAGGTTGAAGGAGACAAAATTTTCCAAGGAAACACAGGAATTTAAGGTTGCCTTGTGATTGATTTCGTCACGGTGCCCTTGCTCCTTCACACTGTCAATCACTCTGAAGGTCCACCCCTCCATCTTCACTGCAGCCCTAATTGTTCCATACTGTTCACTCATATTTTCTTTTAATCTTTCCACATGGTTTTCCTATGTTATATCTGCTGTATACTCTTTTATATAAAAAATAAATTACATGTCATGTAAGAAAGCTTACAAAAGGAAGACAAGGTTATGAAGTTATAAAAGCTTTCCGATAATAGCCCTTGCCTGTATGACCCTGGGTATTGACTTCTTAATGACAGCAGCTCATGTGTCTCTGAGAGGCGGACAGAGAGGGAGTGGATGTCAGCTCGGATGTCAGACAAGCATCAGAGCAGCTTAATCAAATCAGAGTGAATTGAGTTTGTAAATGGCAGCCAAGCAGAGCTTTGAGAACATACCTCCCTCTCTCAGTCTGTCTGGCTCTGTCACACTAAGCAGAGCAGAGGTGTGCGTTTGCACACTGGGGTTTGGTTTCGCATGATAAATGATCCTGAACCAAACATGAAGGTTTGACCTACAGCATAAACTTTAAAAATGGTGCACCTTGAAACACCCCCCTCTTCGCCCCTCACTGCCAGCCTCTCATTGTTGGTACATTACCTAGAAGTAAAAAGACTTTGTGTCACAGATGCTTTGTAATAATGACGTTCTTTGTTTGCACCTGTTTTTGTTTCCTCTCTCTGACAGGTGTGCAAAGTCAAGTCAGATAAAGACTGTTTCTAGCAGTAACATCTTCTTCAAAGGCAGCAGGTTCAGATACAGGTGAGACAGTATTCAAGTTAGTTTTCATAACACTTTTTCAGACGATACAGTGACGGACAGGATTTTGACTGTAAAAGATGCCTTAAAGGAAAGTGAGCGAGATTGAGAGTGTATGAAGAGAGCTGCAAAACAGAGACAAAGAACAAAAGTGATGCAGGAAAGGGGAAGATACAAAGATACAGAGTCAGCCACTTGAGATGTTTAATGTACCTTGAGCCCATCAACATGCTGCTTCTCCTCTTTGCACATCAGCACCTAAATCCAGCGTGATGGTTTCTGTGATTTACTGACCCTAATATTACAGGAAAGCCTCTGTATAAGTCTGTTATTGAAACCATGTTAGACCCAATTCTCCTCTCAGACAAAGCTCTTTAACAGGCTTACACTACAGTCCGCTCCATTTCATCAGCTAGCTAAAGCAGTTTGGCTTAAGGGCTCAACCATGAGTAACGGCATATGGTGGAATTTGTTCTGAAATACTGGAATTGGTGCAATTTGTCCAAATGCAAACAGGAAAGAGATTTGTGGTCCACAAACAAAGGCAATTTTCATGAAGCAGAGTAGATCGGCTCTTTATCAAGCTTGTGTTGGTTTAGCCGATTGCTGTTCATCATACAGCATTTGCCTGTATAGGCCTATGTTTGCCAGCATGCAGTATTAATGTCCCTTGTACTATCAAGTGGATGCCTACCACCCCAGATGTATCATTTCACCCTCTAATTTACGACCTAACCATCAATCTCAACAACAATAGACTAATGTGTGGGATGGTGGAGCCTGCTGGGTTGAAACCGAGTGGTCAGAGTCGCCCAACAATCAGACTAATGGAGCTACTGACACTTCGTGCTCAGCAGCACAGAAACAGCACTGATTATTAGCAACAACTGCAAGACTCTTCTGACGTCATCCTATCAGTCAGACTCTCATTTCAATTTGAAAATTTATATAAGTGTTTTAACACACAGGTTTAGCAAAAAGTCTTTTAAAACCATGCGAGCCTGACTGAAAGCCTGAGGAGTTCAAGTAAATGTGTACAAGACAAAACAAGAAGTGATCGACTCTTTACTTTGTAAAGCTATTTGTGATTGAGTTTTAAACATGCAACATGGTGAAAGATAATTGACAGTAATTGTACAGCTTTGTCTTTGTTGTAATTAATGTGTGTTTTTCTCTGTTAGTGGAAGAGTAGCCAAGGAGGTGATAGAAGCCAGCTCTAAGATTCAGAGAGAGCCACCAGAGGTGCGCAGGTAAGGACAAGTCAAAAATCACCTGCACTCTCTCAAACAGTTAGAAAACAGTTATTTAAAATTAAGTTATTGCTTATAATACCCCACTACTGATAGATATTACATGGAAACATCTAATTATCAACCATTTAAGGGGCTCAAAATGTGCAAGGAAAGCTAGAGCAGACATACTTTCATAATGCAAGACAATACACACCTCAACGTAACGCACAAAGCAGTCAGTGTAGTTGATGTTTGTGTTTTCAGAGCCCAGTTTGGTCAGAGTCGAAGTTTTAACTCTCTGAGCCATAAAAACCTCATCATGAACATGGAACCGCTGGTACCTGCACTGCCCTCCACCAACGAGTATGAAGAGACAGCCACAGATAATGGTAGGATATTACACAAACACACACACATGCCCTCCTGCTATGAACCTCTGGATAGTCACATGGGGTCTCCCTGGTGCAGGAAGAAGCACATGCACAACCGTCAGACAGAAAGCGTTAATTGAGCAGCTGATGCTCCCATCCCTCCATCAGTCTCGTCTCCCTGGAGACACCAATCGCAGCATACTAAAAATACCCTTGCCATGATCCTCCATGAGTTTACCACCATGCCTGTGAGAGTGTGTGTGTCCATGTGTCTTACTCAGTGTGTGTTTTACAGAGGAAGATTCACTTTGTGACCTCACAGAAACAGAGCCAGCTTATGTTATCATTAAGGAAAACTCAATTAGAAGTTATTTGTTTGGCTCCAAGGGGTCTGTCTCTGTTTAGGTTCTTGTATGCTTCTGCGTTTTTATTTGTTAATTTTCCTGTGTGTGTGTTTATGTGTTCAGTGGTTGCATCATGAAAGTGAAAGACGAGCATATACATGTTAGCTACATCAGCTGGAATTTGACTGTAAAACCTTAGATGTACTGTGTGTCTATGCATAATTTCTCCACAATGTTTTTCCCCAGTGTTTAGCTTTATTTCACAGCCTTTTCCTCATTTAAATCATCTCTTTGATTATTTATAAAGCACTAATGCATACTCATAAGTTCTGCACTATATCTTCCATTTAGGCAGTGTAAGTGAAGCAAATTGAATAGTCTTTCAACCCACTAAGAACTCAGAGGTCATATTTATCATATTTATCACACAAAATATATTTCAACAGTTTGTTATTTCCTGGTAATTTACTTTTTAATTCCTAGAATAGGTTTCCAGGAAAAACATCTTCGTAAAAATACAAATTATAGAGAAAATAGTATAAAAGAAAAACTTAATTTAAATCCAAATGAATATATTCATTTACACTGAATTGCATGCTTGCTTGTTGACAAATTCACACATTTTCATGTTATTGGGTGACTAAAAGACTCCAGGTTTAGCTAGCTTGATTAGAATAAAGAATGGGAAGTGTACTGTGTATTTACTCTATTATTAGCACTGTATTACATTATTTCTCTGAAGGTTTTAGGAGATTGTTTAAGAAATGATGCAGGAGTATGTAGCCATAGTGGTATAATGAGGATGATTGCAGAGGGATATTTCAGTTAAGCTATCCATCAGCTGGCCTGTTGACACCTGGCTCACAGCTGAACTTGGATCAGTTCTCTCCCCGTGAGAGAGTACAAGAGTAGGGTCGGGTTTTTTCCCTTATGAGGTGATGTGGCCGAGCAGAGTAACACTACCCAGGAGAAAACCCAATAAAGCAGCACAGAGTAGTTGGTATTTTAAGGTTTTTTTCCCCAGGACACAACACTGTGCGATTCAGCATTTCCCTTGCGACATTTTTTGCATGTTATCGTTATTCTCTGTCGCTTTTTCTCTCCTTTATTATTCCTGACACTCTCCACTGCAACCTATTATCTGATTGAAGCATAAATCTTGTGGTAAGGGAAGAGAACAGGGTTAAGGTTACACAAGACAAAACGAGAGCCAGGAGGAAAGAGAGGAGTTTAAAGAGATGAAGAGAATGTGAGGGAGGGACAACATGGACAATAGGGCTGAGAGAATAAACAAAGGTTAGGAGGGATGTTGGATGTAAGGATGTACAGGAGGGAGGAGTGTGTGTGTGGCAAAGCATAACAGGAGGAAGTGAGGGTTATTATAACACAAAGGGAAGCTATGGTAGTTGGGAAGATCAGTCATGAATGTGTGTTTGAGTATGCAGTGTGTATAAACGTATAAAGTATAAAACGTTAAACCAAAGTAGCTGGTGGAGCCCTGGGAGGAAGAGAAAAAAGAGACATTAATTGTGAAGCCATTTTATTCCACTAAAGGTCACATTATACTTTAGTCTCACTAATATTTGCACCGACTCCCATTCACTTCTATTGAAGCTCATACGACGGACAAATTCAAGCGTCCATTTCCTGTGTTAGCGCTATCTTGCAGGTTAGAGTCCAGCTTTGGCCAATAGAAACTCTGATGTACTTGAATGAAGAAGTTATTATGAGTGCAGGGAAAGTTTGTTGAATGGAAATGTAATGCAACCGTACCTTAAGGCGCAATCTACTCTGGTACAGACCATTTCCTGATGGAAGTGGCAGTAGTTTTTCAAGCCCAGCATAGTTTCAGAAGATTCTCCTCTCAGGTTGAGCCACCACCAATCACAGGGTTAGAGCAGCTTATATCCTGAGAGACAGTACTGAGGGCAAAAAAAGGGCTTAAACACTCACTGTTGCTTGTTTCTTTTTACTCACGGTACTGTAGACGAGTGTATAAACCTTTTTATCAACTCAATTCAGTTTCTATCATCTGGATTTTGGCAGCTAGACACAGTTTTGAGAGATTTTAGTGCGTAAATCCAACTGAAATAAAAGTGGGGGATGAAACTGTAAATTGTGCCCACAGAGAATAAAATCCTCACCTTGCAAAGAGCTTCTCCATACTGCTGAGTTATTGATACTGGGTTGTGTCTTTTCTTTTTCCGTCATCCATCTATTTATCCCCTCCACACACCACAGGACACAACCCTTTGTCTTTCACAGACATTGAACCCTTCTTCTCCTATTACCTAACTCTTTCCTTCCATATTTTACACCCCATCCTCCTTTCTCCCTCCCTCCTGACACAGCGACCCGAGCCACGTTCTTTAGGCCTTCGCACATGTACAGTACAATGCCGCTGTTGTGCCATCGCTCTCTTTAAACTGCTGATGGATTTCTCTCTCTCAAGCCCCTCCTGACAGAATTTACAGCCACCCCCGTCGCTTTCTCCAGCCTCTCCTCCTCTTTCTTGCTCTCTCTGTCTGTCTCTCATCTTCCCTCATCACATTTAGAGGAAAATCAATTCTTCTTGGCTCAGGGTCAAAGAGCTGCAGCAGTGAGCATCTTGTCTGTCTTAGTTGGTTAGTTTGGGAGGGGCAGGAGGTAGTCATCAAATGAAGGGCCTCATGCACCACAGACAGGATACAGGCTGAGTAATGACACTAGATTCAATTTGAAAATGCCTTGTTTCCTACTGCAGTTACCGCTTGTATGCTACTAAATAAAATAGAAAACATTTGAGTTGTTTGTTATTTGAAAATTTGTTGAACCATGCTGCAGTGGAGGGTTAATAGGGTTAATCTCACATTTGTCTCGATTTGTGGCTTTTTCAGCAGTCTACAGTCTCTAACTTATTTAAAAGAGAGAACAACTCACTGCTCTGAAAAGATACTAACATATTACTACATAATTACAGTTGAAAGCAAAGCACAAAGCCTCTCATCATATTCAAGTGGTGAGATGGAATGAATCGAGCCAATGGGGTTAACTGCGCACACTTTTGGACAGTGTCTCCGTTGTTGTTGTGTGAGGAATTATTAAAAGCTTAAAAAGAGCTTGAGAGAGAAGTTCAGATCCATCTAGAGGCCTAGATATTGTCCCAGTGTTTCACTTAGTGTAGTTATATGTAGTGGCTGTGTGTCGACGCAGTCACAACAAATGTGTGGTATGTGGATGTCTGCATGAAATTGACCTCACACGGACTCTTTTGAATCCTCATGTATTCACAGATGCCCTAAGTATAATTCCTGCTTTACTGCGTCACCTTGTTAGACCAGGCCTGTTGGAATTTATTTCTCTTCTCTCTCTCTTTTTTAATTTGTTACACAAACGCTTCTGTCACTTTTTGTGTGTACAACTAAGTGGAACACCATGAAACAGAAGGTCGTCCAAACTAGTTTGTTTCGAGGATATCCCCACCTTTAAACAGTCAAATGATGACTTAAAGAAGGCTGCTGCAAGGACTTTGGGATAAAGTGTCCTCGAGATGGTCTAGGATCACCATCTATATTCAGAGCACTAATCTCAGCCATTAGAGGGGAAACAGGAAGCTGACCCAAGGTCAGTGCTGACCTTGTTCTGTTTGTACAGCCTGTCCCCTTCTTATCTACCAAAATCCATGCACATACTCACACACAGACGCACACACAAACTGGTCATTATTTGGCTAAGGCTTTAACTCATGGATGTTTCATGGGGATTAGACTTCATGGCTCACATTTGAGGCTACATCCACCCTCCTGCCACCACTAAACACGACAAATTGGACCCTGGGAGTGATGAAACAAGTATTCTTATTTCATCAAGCAAACTACTGTACAGTTAAATTCATCTGTCTCTGTTCACAATCAAAAATTAGCCTGAAGGAGTGTTTTCAATGAATGAAGTCTGTCTCTGCCTGCCAGTGCTGAAGTGTAACATATTTACTGTAGAGCAGCAGAAACAGATATAAATGTGACTGATATGAAGACAGAGATAAAGAAAGACTAGCAGAGAGGAAAAGAAAGTGATCCCCATCCCATCCTGGGTCAGGCCTGCCCCTCTGTAATCAGAGTTAGATTAGCTGCCCCTCTGCAGTCAGGACCACCTGGTTATATATAGAAACTGCAGCTTTGGGCCTGATCCTCCTCTAATGCCCCTCCACTCTTTGTTAACATCGCTGACATTCACAGGAGGGTCCGCCATGTCTGTGCATCAGAGAGAGAGAGAGAGAATGTGTCTGGTGTATGTCTCTCACCATCTCTGTCAGTGTGTGTGTGTGTTTGTACCCATCTCAGCCTCAGAGCTCAGCTGGCAGGCCGGTCAGTCAGGGTGTGGGGGTCTTACCGCAGACAGCTGGGTTTGAGGTTTGTCATCAGACTGAATGATGGAAGTTCTTGAGCACAGAAACAGCAGCGATGTTGGAGGTGGCCTAATGCAGAGCAGTTTGGAGTTAGGAGTTAGCGACCAACCCAACATAGGCGGTGACACCCTGAGTTGTGGGAGCCAGGGCAGGGCAGGGGGACTCGGACTGGACATGACCCCAGACAGGCTGGAGAGTGAGGGAATGAAGGAGGGACAGGCCGGGCCTCTTGAAGTATTCCACCCCGGGGTGTCCACAGATGAGCGGGCATCATCGATCGTAGTGGCCGAGGCCTTGAGGTGTCAGGTGAAGATAACAACACGGCGAAACCTTCATCTACGTATAGCCAATCACACGGCCCGGGATGTTTATGTACGGCTGGTGGGACATGGGGGCCGCATTGCTGAAATCAATACTGGACTTCCGAGAAATACACTGGAACAGAGTAAGAGTGGGTGACAGAAATGTGTTAGAAATACACTGAGACACGTTTATTGTAGCATCAGTTTCTTAAAGTTAAGTTGCATTCAGTGAAGTTTCATTGAACTGTGCATTTACTCAAGATTTCACATGTAAACTGCAGTTGATGGAAAAACCTGCTTTCCATCTTTCCGCTGTGATGCAGCTTTAAACATGTATTTATACATTTAAATCAGTATCAAAGAGGTGAAATGTGCAGTAAATGTGAGAGCTAGGGTTAGCCCAGTATTTGGTTTTCCAGGTTTGTTGTGGCAACTGCACGGTGCAAACTGCAAGAGTAATCTGTCAAACATGCTGAGACTCTCAAGAGACCTCTTCAAAGTGTGTGTGTGTGTGTGTGTGTGTGTGCGCAGCATGAATAAACATGTGTTGAAGTAACTACATATAATCCACTCTATTTATTAAGAAACCATTAATAGCTACAGTATAAGACAATGCTTTAGCATATCATGTGTTCTGTCTGGATGTGTGAAATATAGTGAGAGAGGTGGCAGACAACAACAGACTGAAGGATTCAGAAACACATTTTGAATATTTGGATGGTAGATTTGTGAATGGAAAGTTTGAATGAAGCCCTGCGCTGCTACAACACTGAATAATCAGCTCAAATGTTGGTTAATTTCATGCTTTTTAAGTTTTAAGACTGTTAATGAGATGGAAAAAACGTTTGTGACTCAAAACAAATTTAAGAATAAAGGTTTGAGAAAATATGATATTGGTTTTATTCAATATCAGAAATAATTTAATTTTAGTAACTACACTCCCTGTATTCTTTGTGAAATGTCTTTTAAGGAATATTTACATGGGCCTCAGTTTCACTTACCGGCCTTGTTTGGTAGTACCCTTGTTGGCTGACCTCAATCCTGTCCTTGCCCCCTGACTCTGAATCTTCATCACGGTTAGGAGTTATGCAAATGTACAGTGAGGACGCATTGTTGATGCCAAAGCGTTCCTAACATGTAATACAGTGCATCCTTTAACTTTATAGTCCCTTTTCTAACTTGACTATCAGGAATTTTGCTTCAGTTGCACTAGAAATCAATCAAATTAACAAGAAGAGCTGAGTAAACACACAGTACAGTAAATGATGGCTCTATTCTTGCACAACATGCAGAGTTGTACCGATAAATATACTTTAGAGGTGTTCTGGTGTTGATGATGCGGCTGCATGATAAATAGGTCTGTCAACACTTGCATAACATGGGAAAACCCTGCTCAGTGTGTGTATGAGTGTGTCTGTGCCTGTGTGTGTATGGGGCCATACAGGAATCTAGCGCCTCGTAGTGTGAATCACCTCATCAAAGGAGAGGCTTATGTCTGAGCTGACTGCACAGAAAGCCAGCAGTATTATAAATGAGAAAACAGCAACAGCAAAGTAACTAACTATTTTTTTAAATATAAAAATGTTTGTATATGAGGTCAGGGTTATTTAGTCCCAATGTGAAATCAACACTGTTACCATTTTAATATATATTATATATTCTGATACAGTGTAATTTTAATTCTTGGTAGCTGGACTGCACACATGTTGTGAATGAACAGTTTATAGTGAGTTTAAAATTGATTTTCTCAACAATCATAAGACTGACTGAATGATTATCTACAAACAGTCTGTGATAAGGTGAATATACAAAGGGGAGAAGGACTAATTTAAAAAATATTTAGCATTTACATTAGCTAGCTTCTCTAACTCAATTCAGTAGCTATAATACATTGAATTGATTAAAAACAGTGTTTGCTGCTCTCTGTCCTGCTGTTATTACACACAAGTTTGAGTGAGCCGCGAGCCTTCGACTTGCTCATAAACTCCTTCTGTCGAGCCGTGACGCTCAGCCCTCAAGCGGCCAGTGTAGTGTTTGTTAAAGGTAGCTAAAAAACATGAATACTGAATAAAAAACAATATTTGTTGTTTTTTAAAATGGTCGTCTTTCTCTAGACATTTAAAGTAAGCCACACAGCAGACTGTTGGGAAGGGATCTGTTCCAATGCTGGAGTTATTAGCTTAATTACAAATGTATATTTGGCTCTCTGTCTTTTTTCCATCCATCACCCACTTATCCTCGAGGGTCGCTTGCTGAGATTGGGGCGAGAGGGGGGGCTACACCCTGGGCAGGTCAGGTTAAATTAATTGGCAGCTCTAATTTGCCCGTAGGTGTGAATGTCAGCGTGAATGGTTGTCCATCTCTGTGTGACTGACCTGTCCACAGTGTACCGCACTGCTGGCTCAATGTCAGCTGGGATTGGCTCCAACCCAAGTTTTTTTTTAAACATGGAGTGAAATTGTTTTTATTCTTCTTCATTAATGCAGCTACCATAACACATTAAGCATGGGCCCATCATTTTGAGGAGGACCTGAGACCCATGGGTGAAGATTTTTCTTTGATTCGTATATTTTAATAAATTTGTATTCTGTTACAGTTAGTTCCTGTATGTGGTGTGCAACTGTGAGAAGGTGAATTGTGATAAATTCAGGCTATTACAGGCCATATCTGATGCAGTGTTTTACTGAAGCTGCAATCAGTAATGTTCAAATGTTGTTTGTTTTCATCACTCTAGTTCCAGCTTCCTCACTTCTGGTTTTTCTCCTCTCATTTTTCTCCTGCTTCACTGTTTTCAAGTTTAATGCCCCTCTCTCTGAGTTCAGTCGCCCGTTGCCTTTTTGCTGACTCTGTTTCCATGGTAGCTGTCACCACTCGCTCCTCAGGTTTTCCGCTGCCTCCCCCTCTGTCCTTATTTAATTTCTCTCAACTCTTATTTGAATCAGTTGGCATGGTAACTGATTAGTCAGTTTGGCCTTGAGTTTCTGTGGCTGATTTTATGTCTGTTTTGATAAATGGATGAAAAGAGAATTATGAGGTTGTGCTTCGCGGCAAAACAAACACACACATTGTCAGTATGATTTCCATATTTCAACCTTGCTTTCTGATCGGCTAGAGAAATAAATCTTAAATGTTGTTGCTACAAACTGTTTGATTGCCGTTGACTTTGGTTGTGGTTTTACATTTTGTTAGAAAGAGTACGACCGTTTTACTTCATGCACTTAGACCTGTTGCCTAATAGATTTTAAATTATGCAATGAGACATACTGTATTCTGAAAAATGGCTATTTCTGTGTGTTTGTGTGTGTGTGTGTGTGTGTGTGTGTGATCACGAGATAGAGTCTGGATTAGAGAGGTGTTGACAAGCTGAGTCATATGTCACTGGACATTTACCCCCCAGCTTCTACTTAATCCATAGCAGGAAGACAGCTGGACTTATTTTTTAACATTCACACACACACACACAGTTCATATGCAGATTCATCGTGTGCACTGGTGCATCAGTGATGTCTAAGAAACTCGTCACTGAATCAACACCTCGGGGTGAAGTGCACGCTGCATTGTCCCCTCTGTCGTCAGGCTACGTCACATCAGCAGAAATGACTGTTACACCGCAAAATTTTTTTTTATTTTAATTGAGCTATAAATGGAAAACGAACACAATGGTAGTTCAAACTGTATCATGAAGTCCGTCACAGCCTAAACTGTATTACTCACACAGTTAATGTCCCCCGCCAGCATCCGTACAGGATGAGTCCAATGACTTAAAGCTGTGACACCACATACACTTGCAGATAAAAACACACACACACACACACATATAACCATTTTAGTATCGGTCAACTAATAGTAAAATTGCCCTCTCATTTCAGGGTTGAAGTAAGGTTGGGTATTTACTGAGCAACATTAGACTGTTAATATTTCGCTTTCAGTATGGTGATATCTGTGGGTGCTCCATCCTTAAGAAATACAGAAACGCCATCATGTGGCTAATGTGTTCAACTGCAGCATAAAAAGCTGTAGGTTAGAGTGACCCTTTGTCCCAGTTGCATACAAAATAACATTTAACATTATGTTTTAATAATGTGTTATGCTAACAATAGACATTAAGAAACATACTGATAATTGGAAAAAGTCAAGTGATTGTTGATAAAGCTGCATCAGCTCAGAAAAATATAGTAATTATTTCTTACTATAAATAATAAAGTCACAGTTAAATTTATTTTTTACTTCTCCTTTAGCTGTGTAGCATCCTGTTTAAAAAGAAAGACATGTGATAGTGATAAGTAGTGGTAATTATTTGCATACTGTAAACTGACAAAATAGTGACTAAAAACTATTGATTATTAGTACCTGATGTACATTATACTATAGTATTAGTTAGAATATGAATGTGGGACAATGTAGAAATATTATCACTAATGGCACATATATAAATAAAGAATAAATTGCTGAAACAGCATTATCTTTATTAGTCTGATTTATGATGATGCTGTTTCACCGTATTTTGCTTTCTTATAAGAACTCAGAAACTATTTTTGATTGTCTTGAGTCTCACGTTAATGTAAGTTGTCATTGACTCATTAAACTGTACGATCTAATGTTTCTTCTGTCTTCACCAGGTGTTGTTGCTGTGAAGGACTCTGCCCCCTTGTCTCCTCTCAAACCTTCAGCCGGAACTGCAGACACAGAGCAACAAGGTACTGAACGAGGAAACTCTGCTGTAGGCAACGACCTACAGCTTCCCCGTGTTTCCATGGAAACTTCAAATCTCCGACCTCAGACGCCCAAAGCTGAAGATGAAGTGGAGGAAGATGACGAGGCCAGCGGCCCACTCACCATTTCTGAGCTTGTCTACAGGTCTGTAGAGGTTTTATAACAAATGATTTAAAGCAGCTATAATCAATATTTTTATAGTAATTTGCTTTGTAGCTTCTACGCTGGCCCTGAGAGCTCAAAGCACTGCAACTTAAAGAAAACAGAAAACACAATCAAATATAGAAAACAAACTGCAAATACTCAAATAGTAGAGACAACAATGAAAACTGTTTCCAAGGGACACTAAAAAGTGATGGGATACACTTGTTGTGATTCATGAAGTCTCTGTTCTGCTTTTTCTTTTGGTGGCACAAGCTTGTCCCTGCTGTGCCCAGTTCCCTGGAAACCACTTCTGTTGTTGTCTGAGCGATTTGCTTTCTGTATTTTCTTGTGTTTTCTCACTTTGAGGCATTTTTTCTAAATGCATGTGTCACCAAATTTGTGAATACGTTTGCTTAATTTGCTTTTGTTTTGTCTATTTGCCTGTGTTTTCTTAAGCTGCTGTGTGTTGAGCTCTCAGCTCATTGTTCTGGTTTTTCCAGTCTGCAACTTTACTGTTTTGGTTCACTTTAACTGCTCTCATAGTATTGGGTTTTCTGTGAAGAAGCTCAAAGTGAAACCCCACTGTACACTACCTGCTCAGCAGCAAACAGAAGACAATGACAAAAGTTAGAAACTGGTGAACATAGTGAAACATTTAGCAGCTAAGAGACAGATATTTCCCTCAGGAGTTGGTGGAGACTGAATATTGGAGTCACATTAGTCGGGTGAGAACAAACACGGCTCTGATGTTGCACCATATCTGCTGGATGTGTGAATAAGCCACTGCTTGCAAAAAAATTCACCATATCAGTGTAAAGTGTGATAATATGTCAGTGATGTGTTTACAGCTTGTTTCTTAATTCATAATTAAGTCATTTCTGGTACTTTGATTGAAGAGAGAAGACAGAAGAAATAATCTATTTAATACATAAACCACCATAACCACTTCTCTGGAGGTCGTCAACAGCCCTTCTGGAGCATGAAAGCACTCTACATTAATGCTTTAATTACTAGAAATCAATAGAACATAGGTTGACAGTAGATATACCACAGAAGTGGCTTCATGTTTATCCCCAGTGAATAACAAATTAATAGTTAACAGTGGTAGATAACATACACTGACAGTCACTTATAAAAGTGCTGTGATATCTCCTTTTGAGAAATGTTCTAAATGTGTTTGAATATCTTCCCTCACTTCTCCAGCCCCTGCGCCAGCATGCTTCCCACCCCAGTGGACGACAGTCAGGGAGGCGTCGACTTGCTCTTCTCCTCTCCAGTGCAGAGCCCTGCCAGACTGCTGAGGGAGCTCCATGCAGACCCCGACATCCAGGCCCAGCTGGAGGCTGAGAGGGAGCGAGATCGGGCCTATGAACGCACCAGACTGGCTGCTAGAAGTCGAATGGGTGGGGTCCTGAGCAGCAGCCTGCGCCTGCTGTCGTCCAATGAGAGAGTCAACGCATGTGTGCTGAGCGTGGCCCGCTTTGTTGCCGTGGTAATGGGCGTCCTGCTCGTCACTGTACCCACACTGCTGCTACTGCTGGAGTCAGACATCGACGTGTCGTTCCTCCACGAGATCCGCCAGACGCCAGAGTTTGAGCAGTTTCACTACGAGTATTACTGCCCGCTTCGGCGCTGGATCCTGTGTAGGATCAGCATGGCCATGGAGAACATCTGGTCAGACTGAAGAGGAGAAGGAGGAGAGGGGAAAGGAGAGAGTGAGGAGTCACAATTATGCCCAAATGTCTGTCTTAACATGTAATTTCATCTTATATTCAGTCTTAACAACTGGTGTTTCTTGACATAAAAAGAGCCAGTCTGCCAATGGGATGAAATGAATTCCCTTGTTAAAGAGTGAATTCAATTTATTTTATAAGCGGGTACACAAAACTGTAGTAGGGTTTACTATAAATAGGCCTCAGATGGAAACACTATCAGAGTGAGGACGTCTCTGTTTGAGTTACATTGAAACAAGTACATTTGTTTCACCTGTTTGGCAGCATAATTTACTGTCTCGAAGAAGAGAGAAATAAGATTTTAAACATAGGATCCAATCACTTGTTAAGATAGACACTTCTGGCGGTGATGAACTGAAAAGAAAGAGGACAAGAAAAGCTGCAAGTGCTCAAGAGAGAACCTGTGGAAGGGAGAGATTGCCATGGTCAGAGAAATAGTCACAACAAGATTCGAAAAAAGTGGTTGGTTTGGTATTAATAGAAGTTTTAATGGTCTGTTCACTCCTGACGCTGACAAGCTGATGCAAAGACTCTTTGGTTAATATCACCAACCATTCTGATTGGTTCTCGCCCTCAGAGCAGAGCACCTGATTGGTCCCAGAGCCTGTCAGTCATGACGGAGTGGGTGGGGACAGAAAGAGAAATGATTTATTTGTCACTGAACGCAACAATAGCCACAGTCAGAGGTACAATATATATATTTAAAAAGAAAAGAGAAATATTGATAATTAATACCGATCTTAAATAAGTTGTTTTTAACGTTTTGTACATTTTTATGTGATCCAGAACTTTCAGGAATTTTTCAGTCAGAGGATCTACTTTGAGCTTATTTTGAAATTAAGAGTTTACAAAAGATTACAAAAAAAAGCAAATTTATTGAAGTTTATCGGGGTGATGGGTGTTGAGAAAATTTTAAACTATTTTTTAAGACTACCGTCAGCGTTTGTTGACCCGGTAGCACCCTGGGTTTTTCCTACAGAGGCTATAGCACAAATATTTTACACAGACCACAGATTACAGCTGTTTCAGATTATGTGATGTCATTTTGGAAACAGGAGGGCGGCAACAGAGAAACTTTAGTCTGTTTGTGATGATGTGTTTTTGTTGAACTTCTAAACGTCTTCAGAGCTAAGTGTAAGCTCACTAATCAAGGCATCTTTTAGTGTGCTTTAAGAGAGTTTTAACATAAACCGTATAGGGGAGAAAAGATTATTTGTAGGCTTATGAGAAGAAGTGGAAAATAGTATTGTTCGTCGATGGTGTGGAGCTCTGTATGTGTTTCAGAGGGATTTGAAGTGATGATGCATTCAAAATGCCACAGAGGAACAGGTGTCCAACCACACTGCTGGTACGTGACACACGATTGGACAAGTGATGCGTTTAATGGTCTAAATCTCTCAGACAGGTTGCTCTTTGGTCGTTGATGTTTTGATCAGACCGAATGAACATGGTAGGAGTACAGTTGCAGGTATTTAACTTCAGATCAGCATTCATGTCACAAATCAAATTTGAAATGATTTGTAGCCATTTCCAAGAGGATCTGTGATGACATTATGTTGAGCATCCTGTGTTTATCATTTTAATGACTGCAACTGTTTACACCCTTAAACAGAGTACAGGACGGTAATTTTCTCATTTTTACGTCAGTGACCGACAAGTCAGGAGTTGTGGGTGGGGAATACGTTTCAAAGTTTAAGTAGATATAAAGATGTGTTCATTGACATTCACTGTTGATATGGTTGAGGTTCCTAAAAAGTCTGGAGTCAAAGAATAACAATATCAAACATAAAACTGAGAAAGGATGCAAAAACAAAATTAAAAACCATCTGTTTGGTACAAAAAATTAGAACAAAGAATGAACTTTACATTGTCACTTTATACAGTTAATTTGTGTCAAAATATGTTGGGCTTTGTTTTACAGTATATCATGTTGTCTATTTTGACATTACACAAAGGTCACAGTGTGAAACTGAGACGTAACCTTGTGACTTAATCAGACCTGAAGCTCTGATGAGAAAAGCATCAGTCACTTTTGGGAACTGACAGCCATCGCCATGTGATTGTTCATCGTACAGACAGTGCCTGTCAGTTGTAGTATAGAGTGGCTTTGAATGGAGAGGAGAACAGAGAGGTGCAGCAGTGAGAAATGACTTCAGATCAAATGAAAACAGATGTTTTATTTTAAAAAAAAAAGGTTTTGTTCAAGATGTAGTTCGATTTGGATCAACTTCTCAGGAAAGGGCATTAGCAGTTTATGTTCAAAATACAAATATATGTCTAAAGAAATACAGAAAATATATAAAAATAAAGAATATCACAGCATACACCATATAGTTTATCCATAACATGCATACATGTCTTGCTATTATGAATATCCAAACACTGTATGTATTCATACTGAGTCTGTAGCCAGACATAAATATGCCTGCAGACTGTCTGTGTTGCTGTAGTCTCATTTGACTCAACTACGTATGCATCCATGTCATTATAATGAAAACAAAAAGTCTTGACTGTTGATCGCCAGCAATCACAGTTTGGTCATCATAGCTGAACCTCTATAACTGCACTCTGGCGCTGAGCTCTCACAGTATTTAGGCTCTTATAAAGAACTAAGGCTTTATTTTCAGACTCACTGTCCACACTGTTTGGCTGCTACAGAGGCCTCTGCAGCGCACATCACCACCAACGCCCTCTCATTATAATCGATCAAATGTTGCTGCCTCATATTACCAGCTGTGTTGTCATGTAACTCTGTAGACTTTATGCATTAACAAGCTTTATGCATATAGAAAATATGCAGTAACAACAGAAACACGCTTGTTTGGGACAAAGCATTTATTTTCCTACTACAGTACATGCACTGAGTTTCGATGATGAAACCAAGCGAAGGGCCAAACCACTATGATGACGACGTTTGAATTTAACATTACAGACGCTGAGATAAAAAACAGCTTCACTGTAGTGGATGGAGCTGATCTGTATGCACTGCTAAATGATCACCATCATCATGATAACTAACAGAGGGGGGTATCATCATGAACTGTCATCCTTGTCTTAGCTGTTGCTCCTCCACATGCACCAAAATGCTCGAGCGATTCACTGTAGATTTAAAATAAAAAATACTATGTATAGGCTTCGTGTACACAGCTGTACAGACATAGATTGTCCCCGGCTTTTGGTCCTTTATTTCTGTGCTTCATCCTCCTCTTAACTAACCCGGGGTATCTCTCACTCGCCTCTTTTTGCTGACCTCTCCATGCAAATTGCATGACCTCATCTGTAAATACTGTGTTTATAGTTGTGGCAAGAAAACCCAATCTGGGTAAAGATTTCCTTTCTTTCTTCCCTCTGCGTGTCTTGTCTGTGTAAAGCAATTTAGATATAGGCTTGGCTGTCTTGACCATCTTAAATGAATGCATGTTCTCTGTGTTTTTACCAAGACGAGGGGAAATAAGATAAGAGTTTGAGACATTAAAAGGCTTTTCTTTTAATCAACATTAGGCATTTAAAAACTAAACACATCCTTGCAGTGTGCTTTGGACTTCATTTTAATTACTGATTTGACAAAACTGAATAAATGTGGTTGCTAATTCTGTTAGCTTCCTTTCGATTGATCCAAAAGCAAAATAACATTTTAAATTATGTCTCAGCACAAAAGGGAAATCTTCTTGACGGCTGCTTGAAAAAGATCATTTTACAATCTTTTAAAATGCAGCTCTAAAATGTTTAAATAGTTAGCTTATTGTGCTTTTATTGTGTGTGTGTGTGTGTGTGTGTGTGTGTATGTGTAAATCATTAAAGCCAGACGCTAAATGCTAACGCTAACATCTAACCTCATTACTAACAGAGCATGCTATTAACTGAATCAATTGAATTCAGAAGCATTAATTGTTTAGATGTTCAGTTTTTAAGATGTTTAAAGAACACTGAACCGAGAATACACCTCAACTCGTCACAAACAACTAAAGGCCTTTCGGTTCTGTGAAACAACAGACCTTTGGCCCCATATGACACTGTAGCATTATTATATTAGTTTGTAGCTCATTTATCAGTTAAGCAGCCTTTATGAGTTTAAAAGGGACTTTCACCCCTTTGAGATTTAGCTCTTGTTTTGAGCTACTGAACTTGAGTTCCTGTGTTTTACAAACAGCATATAGATGGACCGAGAGTACAACTTTTGTTGCCTGTACTTAAAAAAAACTGTGATTAAAAACATCGTCCAGATCACGCACCAGTTGATGTCATATCTGAGGTATTACTTCATACAAATCCAGAAGTTTCTGACATGAGTCAAGTATTTACAAACCTTAAATTTAATTACCTGCCTTTAAGTATCAGTGAAAATAAAACCAACTAAAATGCTTTAAAGTCAACCAACTCCTGGAATTCAAACCTGTTTCAACGTAATACACAAATACTGCTTTTAATTTATTTATTTAAGATTTTAAATATTTGAACTCAGGTCTACTATATGCAAAATTATTGGACATCACATGGTATAAGAGAAAAATAAGCTGTTGTTTAGTATATTATTTCAATGTTGTGTGGGCATGTACAGTAGCAGATTCTATTGCACGGTCACTTTGTTGTTTTTGATTGTTTGTCAAACTGATTGTTTTGTTGTTTTTATTAGTTAGTCAGATAATTTTATTTATTTTTTTGTCATTCAGTCTCTTTTAATAAGAAACTCTGGGAGATTTAATTTCAGAAGAATCAGAAAAAATAAAAAAATCCCTAAGTAATGACCCCCTTTCTTCTTCTGGGACAACCAAGCCTTATAAACTTTGTGAAGTGAAAATTTTGAATGTTTGTATGTTATAAAAGAAAACATGGATTGTTTTATATGTTAATACTGCCACAATAAAGCTCCCTAATGAATATATATTGAAATATGGCGCCTAAAGTGTGGATTATTTTACGACTTTATGACTTTGTTTATTATGGTTTTTAATGGTTTGTGTATTTAATCTCTGAATCATACCTGTATAAGAAAATAATTGTTCTCTTTCTCAATAATCATCAGTACACATTGAAGTATGAACCTGAGATTCAAAAAGTTTCTCAAAGCTTTGTCTCCCTCATGTGGTGTGAGTCAGATTGCTCACTGTTGGCGTCGCTATGGTGATGTTTGTGTGAGCAACACAAGATTTCTGGGATCCAAGGAGCGTTTACTATCAGGAGCTGACTGCAGTAGACTAGAATCTATCTATCTCTACTCATCTAACTTCACTGGATGAGAAAAAGTCCTTTTTCAAGCAGAAAACTTCTTCATCCACGTCAGCTCTACTACCCGACTCTACAAGAGGGATTGTGCTGAAATAAATAGGAGAGAGGAAATCTTTAGGGTAAGACTGGCGGTGGAGTAGCTGTTGTTTTATGATTTTAAAAGATAATATCAAACTCTCAGTCATATTGAGAATAATTACATAAACAGGAAGCAGCAGGTGTTGACTATGCTATTATAAAAGATAATATCAAACTCTCAGTCATATTGAGAATAATTACATAAACAGGAAGCAGCAGGTGTTGACTATGCGTGATTATTATTTTTGTGTAATTCATTGAAATGGTTGTTTTGTTTCTGCTGTTTTATTAGGGTTGTGTTATCAGGAAGGAAAATAACCCTGCTGCACAAACATTAAATTAATGCATCTATGACAATGGATAAATCTAAAATACGTGAGCCACAGATGACTTTTCAAGCAGTAACACCAACTGTGGACACACATCCTATTACAAGAGCAGGACATAGTGTGGCTGAGCTCCTAGAGGATTCTGGGAATCGTAGGCAGCTCATCAACCAGGAGCTGAGCCTTCATCTTCTCAATGACTCTCTCTTCAGTGAGCAGCAGAAGCTGAGACATGTGTTGGACTGGGCTCACAGTTTCCTCAGCAATGGGTCAGAGATTCACTATAAATTCTGCAGAGCTGACAGCTTGATATTAGCTGACGAAGAGCAAAGGGAAACACAGAATAATTCAGCTGTATGTAAGCATTCATCTGCAGCTAAATGCCATCATCCTGTTTCCTACACTGCAGGTGGTAATGAGGTATTAGAAGGAGAAGAAGGGAGTATGGAGAAGGTTTGGCAACTTGAACCATCGAATTATGAGAACAATGAATCAAACAATCACCTTTGTGCATGTAAACCTCCTTTCTCAGATGATCCCTGCATCCCGTTATCCTTTACCCCGGAGAGAGATGGGCTAACTTGGCCTGAGTACAGAGAAGCTCCTGAAAATATGCAGCTTCAGGATTCCACCAATAAACAAACTAACATGCAAGACATGAACTGCAGAAAAGGCAGGCGGTTCATGTTTAATCAAAGACAATGTACCAACTCATCAGACAGAAACACAAATCAGTTGCTTGCATTGAATGGTGCAACAGACTTGATCCAGGACTCCACATCATGCTGGATGTTTGATACTACAAGGAACCTGAAACTGAGTTATAAAACAGCTGGAGCTCCTTCAGAAAGAGACATATCAGGACATCAGATGGAGCAGAGCAAAGTAAAGGTTGATGGGAAACTGAGAACAAAGAGGGAAGTTGTAAGGAAGATAAGTAAAGATCAAGAATCTAGCTCTGCTTCTGTGGTGTATGCAAATAATAACATAGGTGACAGTGAGCCTGAGAAGACACATGAACGAATGGAAAAGACTTCAAACCTCAGTTATACCCGTAATTTGAAAGTACCACCAACGTTGACTGTATATGAGCAGTACCAGCTTTGCGTGGACCGATTGCATCACCTCAGACGAAGACAAAGCCAACATGTTGAACCAGGATGCTTCATGGAGTCACCTGCAAAAGAGAGAACAACCTCGGAAGAAATGGCAGCACCAGTTGAAGCACCAGTCCTGCTGCCTACATCTGGCTTTGAATTGACCTCTTCCCCCACAAATCCTCAGATTAAAAAACATCTTAACAAAAGGGTTGAAGAAGCAAAAATCACAAAGGAGAAGAGTTCAGACGTGATTCATGAAAACGAGGACAGATCTAAGTACAAAAGAAATACGGCAACACTAACTGAACAGGGACAGACCAAACATTGTGACAAGAAAACCTGTGCTGCCATTTGTGCTGAGAGTAAAACATATTTGGACCTTGATCACAACAAATGTGGTGAATTAATAAAGGGAAGTGATAATCTTATTAACACATCTATGAAGCACCTGGGGACTGCACCTGGTGATAATGTTCACGCTGTGGAGGAGAGTGCTGCACTCACCCCAAACCCAGGTATTGAACATCATATATGAAGGCAATTTAATGTTGTAGACTATACAGTCTAGGGTTGTGGTTCCCAACCTAAAAAGACAGTAAAACAGAAATGGAATATAATATTCATATGTTTTCATTAGTGTCTAATCAGCTGAATATAGGAATCGTTGTGTTTTCATTACCTTGAGACCAATGAGACGTTTTTATCTACAGGAGGGTTGCCTTCCATGTTGAACTGCCATGTTTCTACAGTAGCTCATTATGAACAAACTGGTTGTAGATAGGGCCCTATGTGGTTGTGTTTGCTAGTTTCGTGGCCACCATAGTTTCTCCCACACACTTCCCAGCCCGTTCTCATTCCCACATACAGACATGAGCTGTGTTCAGCTTGCTGCAATCTGCAAACTTCACCACTAGATGCCACTAAATCCTACACACTGGTCCTTTAAGTCTTCTCTTGTCATTTGCCCTTGTTCATATAGAGGCCAAATAGGTGAAACAATAGATCATGATAATGATTTGTATATGTGTTTGAGTGTGCATGAATATATTGTTTGTATTTGTCTGTGTGTATCTTTTTGTTCAGGTTCGTTTCCAAAGAGAATCGGATGTAATGCAGAAGTAAAGTGTTGTCGGAGTCGTGTCAAAGGTCAAAAGAAAAAAGCTGGTGGTCGAGGTGCCTCATTGAAACTCTGTGAAAAGTCAAGTGTCTCCCTGTCTTCTCCCAGTAAAGAAATATTGCAAAGGTAAGGTATAGATAAAGTGCCAAATACGTCCATGGACATCAATTTGAATTTGTTACTGTACCTTCAAAATAAGCCAGTAATATTCACCTGAATTCAGCTTATTAAATAACTTATTCTCTCAGTTTTGAGTTTCCTTGCAAACAAAAATCCACAATCTGATAAAAAGCAACATAACTTACCAAAACATGAAAATATATAGGCCTACATTTAGGGGTCGCGTAGGTACGGAAGCCAAGAACGGCCATGGATTTTTTTTTTAATGCACTGTTATATTGTGATAACGTCAAGATAACAAAGATCGTTTTCTCGAGATAACTAATTA